>NC_045748.1:9897263-9910597 GCF_008692095.1 Etheostoma spectabile | reverse complement strand
TTTGTACTGAATGAGGAGTGGTTTTAATGTCGAAATATAGATACAAAAGATGTTTTGCTGTGAGTTGCATCCGTCAGTTCCTCACGCTGCAACTAAATATGCCAAGACAGACTCTTACAATAGGTCTTCGTCTATATATTAACATAACAATTTTACAAATATGTGTTGTTTTCAGGCCCCAAACAGTTAATCTTCAGGTAAAACGTCTAATTTTCAATGGCAACCCTGTCTGCTTGATACAAACACAATCTATCTTAATTATGCTTTGTAATTCCTTCAAACGACCATCACACACTTTCGTAATTTATAAATAAATCAATCCAAACTCATCATTCTAAGACAGCAAACATCCGACAAAAGCGACAACATCTAGCTCCATCGCTCACCTCCGGACGTGGGGTCCGCACAGTTGAGTGGGATACTTGAGCTCAATGACATCTCCGTTTTTCCTTCAGTTGCGGCGTGATGCTCATGTAATACTGCACCAGCTCGGCCAGAGTGGCAAACTTCTCCCCCCCATAAAGGTCATAGTAGTCTCCTGTGGTTCTGGATCTTAATGTGGGTGACCGCTCATTCGCCTGCAGAAAAAAAATGAAACGATTATTTTGAGAAAAGCTGCTGTAAGGGGCCACAACATTATGTCTTCACCAGGGACACAAACCTAGCGCTGTGCAATCCATCGATTTTGCACGTGACATTGCAAGTAAATCTTATTTTGTCTTCTGAATTGATTTTAAAAGAAGTTTAACTGGAAAAGTATGAAGGGAAAAGTACAGTTCAAGGTGTTTCCCCGTTTTTTAACCCTCATGTGTCCTCGGGTCAAATTGACCCGTTTGGGTCTTATTCAATTTATAGCATTTGAAAAAAAATGGAAGTGTTTTTGAAATAGTATTGAGTAAAAGTGACATATTCCGTCTGGATTATCCAATCAACATCCATTCCTTTAATTTTGCCTCAATAATTCCTAATTCTGCTTTTAACTCAAACATTAGGAATAATTTCCTATAAATGAGAGTGTTATTGACCATAAATCCCAAAAATAACTGTAAAACTAAAGTTAATGCTTAGTGTTAGTGTTGAAAAAGGGGACAAAAAACGTAACAAAACCTTAAAAGCCTCAAAAAAGTGCTGATTTTTTGAGGGAAGACAACACGGGGTAATTTCAATAAATGCAACATCTTTCCAAAAGTCAATGTGTCATTTGTTAAATAATCGTGACTTCAATATTGACCAAAATACCGAAGTTAGGATACTTTCCATAATAGATCAGCCCTAAAACAGACTCCAGCCGGAAGCTAAGTAAACAAGCCACTACATAACGTATCTTCTCATAGAGGTCCTGGCCTGTGCTTGTGAAGGTGGCTGTGTTGGGATGTTTCTGGGTCAGCCTGTGATCTCTGGGTGGGTGGACCCCACACATGCTCACATCCAAGAGGAAGCTACAAAAATGACAGACGCACTGGAAAAAAATGCAAATACAGCGAGGGCGAACGGCCAAAGATATCTCATTCAGTTAAATGTGGAAGACTCTAAATATACAGCACTGAAGTCATAATGACCTCATATCTTGACGTTAAAAAGGACTAAAAACATCCCACTGGGCTTGATCAACTAAAACTTTATAAGTGCATCTTGTAATGAAATGATTTGTTGATAGAGATGATCTGCAACTACTTCATAATAGATTCTCATTTTAAAGCACACATGCCAAACATACAAAGCTCCTCAAAAGTGAAGATTTGCTTCTTTTTCTTGTCCAATGGTGAGAGTTTAAACTGATACATTTGTCAGCCATTATGACAGAATACATAACGATTAACCAAGAAAATAATCCTCAGCTGAGGCCCTAACTGCCATTATGCTGCAGCCCCGGATGCAGAGGCATGTATTATGATTAAAGTAAGCAAAGTTATAAATTGATAACACAGTTACAGGCACCATAGCGCCATCTCTGTTATTTGCAGAAGACAAGAGACACTGAAAAAACTGAAAATATCACAAGGCACCGGGGTGTGTAAGACCCCAAACCACATCCAGACGGGATGAACTGCGTCGAGTCATTGGAGGTGACCACCAGTGTCTCGAAAAGGAAAAAAGGAGAACTTGTGGCGGGCCTGAAGCTCAGCAGCATGTAACCCTGACTGATTCTGCTGAGCTGGTGAACGAGGCCAAAAAGACACAGATGTGTGTGGTCTGAACTAGCAGCGACGAGTCTCCTCTGGAAAGTTTGCCTTTCCATCAGAGGAGTGACTTTCATTTCATATGGCGAGATGAGACACTGTGCAGCTAAAAAAATTGAGACTTGAGATAAAATAGCAGCGGCTACATCAGCTAAAAAGCATTAAGATACGTATCTTAAAATGTATGACTCAACAGGCCTGAGATAAAACCACTACATTTTTGTATTAATCTGGTCCTTCCTTCTTGGATAAAGCTGGTTTTACAGTTTCGGGATGGGGAAGTGCCGTTTGATCAGGGTTTAGGGGTCCTGCCTCAGAGAAAATGTTCGTTTTTCAATTAAAAAAAAAATTAAAGAATTTTACATCATTTAGGACCATTATTTACTACTAATCTGCGTATTAAATGTTGAAAAAATATCACTGAAAACCTGTACATGTATACACAGAAATTTGCAAAAAGTAAACAAATAAAACTGAGAATTTTAACACTTAGGTCGCAGATTTCATTCTGGGCCCCGCTGAAACCTGCAATTCAGTCTGCATTCAAGACTTGGTTTAAAAGATACTATTTAAAAGAACTCAAAACGTGGTACCATAGAAACCAGAAATAACAGCTGGTTATTTCAAAGCTTTCTACATGTACACAAGCAGAGGAAACAAGAATATTTAACCCTTGTACTGTCTTACCTCGGGACCCTCTCGTGTCCCTCGGGTCAAATGACTATTTGGGGTTTAAAAAAACATTCTGAAATAAAATTTCCTTAATAATCTATTAACAAACAGTGAGATAACATCTAGTGTTGGGAATGCAATCAGTCTCTACTGACACTATTAAAATGGAAGTGGGGTTCGTTTTTTGTCGTAAGGTTATAATTTGTTAAAATCAACTATGGAAACTATGGAAAAATCTAAAATAATGTTCTGAATTGAGTCAGGAATACATGTTTACACAGCAATAAGGCAAGGCCGTTGATTTCAGTTTAAAAAAAAAAGAGTTACTTGTCACATTTTCTCTTGTAAAAATGTGAAATGGGTCAATTTGACCCGGGTACTATACAAGGGTTGAAAAATAAGAAAACCAACATTAAAACATGAGACTACTACACTAATAATCTGTGGTGGTGGGGGAGCTTCATTTGAACTTTAATGCAATTGGACTAGAATGAGTATGACGACGTCAGGCTAGAAGCACATAGTCAAAGTCAAAGTACTTTTTATTGGTTTCCCTAAGGAGAAATTTGCATTGGACATGAGCAACTAGCTGCAAGAGTTACAGACACAACGACAAGCACAGGGTTAAAAAACAATTAAAAACAAATTACAATTAACATATGGGCTACTCGAGGGCCTGTGCAAATAGCAGATTTACGATTTCCTATACTAAATAAGATAAAAGCCATATTTCAAAGACAACACCAATTTTCATTCATCACGTCACAGATATACCTTAAAAATATTCATAGTCATACTTTCATCTCTGCTCATTAATGAGACAGGGAAAAATGAGTGCTATACCTGTTTTATTTACACAAAGGAACCCTGAGGTCAACAGCTCGCAGAAAGAGGGAAGGGTTCCTTTGGTACCCTGTTGTATCCTGTAATGTATGCTAGGCCGGTTACAATTATACAGAATTGTCTAACGCAATTTTTATTTACATAATCGCCGTTTGTTGTTTAACCGCAATTTGCCAACATTAGCTACAAAAAAAAACACAACAACTTTCATTTAAGAAAAGCAATATAAGTTGTATGTAATAAAGAGGCACATTCATTCAATAGGCTGGTATTTGTGTACTACATTATCTGGGTCATATGACGTAGTATAACAACAGATGTATCCTGTGATTCATTATAATGTTTATTGAAAAAGCAAAAAATAAACCATTATGTTGTAATCGCAATTATTCTGTGACAACTTTTTTTTTTTTCTCATCTACTCCACACACTTCTGTATCTTATTATCTGATTAATTTTTCCAGTTACAAGTAATACTTTTTCAATATATCATGGACAGGTAAATATAATTTATATTAGTACCTATTTTACTTTACATATTCAATTTAATTTTAACGTCACTTACATCGCAATATGTTTCTTGTAACTGGCAACCGCACTTTACTTTACAAAACCTTTATTTGCCGCACTTTACTTCAGTCTACCATCTGCTCATTGTCTGTCGTTGGCCGTTTTTATGTGTTATTTTTGGTTGGTTTGTTTGCTTTTATTGAAGAAAAATGCTGCTTTACCAGGAAATTTCCCGCTGGGGGATGAATAAAGTATCATCTAATCTAATCTAATTAAGTGAGCAGCAAAATGTGGATTTGTTCTAGCTCTAGTGTCTGCTGGACTGTGCGCTCATGCATGCCATCATCACCGTACTGAGAGGGTAAAGTCTCCTGGATTACTCTTACTGGGTCGGGCTAAAAAGCTCCCGTCCACTCCCGCAGTGAGCAGGAGGTTTTCAGCCTCCACACCTGTGATGTTGGGGGTGAAACCACCGAGAAGAGGATAAAGCAACGATCAGGCTCCGCGTGGAGGGCAAGGCTGGTGTCCACAATCTGATTATTATTCACTCTCTTTCTTAAAATACTGACTAAGAAAGCTTTGTGCATGGCAATATACATTTTTCTCTAAAAAAAAAAAAATTGATAGATGCAAAAATGAAGTTGCACTATAACTACACGTTTCAAATGTTTAAAAAGGTGCTCTAAGCGATGTCACACATTTTTAGTCATATTCATGATACATTTTTCACATACAGCAAACATCTCACTGTCACACTGTAAAAAACATCTCCTCACTATCTGCTAGCTGCCTGTCCCCTGAACACACTGTAAAAAATCTCCTCACTATCTGCTAGCTGCCTGTCCCTGACACACTGTAAAACATCCTCACTATGCTAGCTGCTGTCCCCTGAACACACTGTAAAAACATCTCCTCATATCTGCTAGCTGCCTGTCCCCTGAACACACTGTAAAAAACATCCCTCACTATCTGCTAGCTGCCTGTCCCCTGAACACACTGTAAAAAATCTCCTCACTATCTGCTAGCTGCCTGCCCCTGAACACACTGTAAAACAATCTCCTCACTATCTGCTAGCTGCCTGTCCCCGAACACATGTAAAAAAAATCTCTCACATCTGCTAGCTGCCTGTCCTGAACACACTGTAAAAAACATCCTTCACTATCTGCTAGCTGCCTGTCCAGAACACACTGTAAAAAAACATCTCACATCTGCTAGCTGCCTGTCCTCTGAACACACTGTAAAAACATCTCACTATCTGCTAGCTGCCGTCCCCAGAACACACTGTAAAACAATTCCTCTATCTGCTAGCTGCCTGTCCTGAACACACTGTAAAAAACACTCACTATCTGCTAGCTGCCTGTCCCAGAACACACTAAAAACATCTCCTCACTATCTGCTAGCTGCCTGTCCCTGGACACACTGTAAAAAAATCTCCTCACTATCTGCTAGCTGCCTGTCCCTGAAAACACTGTAAAAAATATCCTCACTTATGCTAGCGCTGCCCCCTGAAAACACTGTAAAAACATCTCTCACTTCTGCTAGCTGCCTGTCCCCTGAACACACTGTAAAAAACATCTTCACTATCTGTAGCTGCCTGCCCTGGAACACTGTAAAAAACATCTCCTCACTATCGCTAGTGCCTGTCCCTGAAAAACACTTAAAAAAACATCTCACTATTGCTAGTGCCCGTCTGAACACACTGTAAAAAAAATCTCACTATTGTAGCGCTGTCCCCTGAACACACTGTAAAAACATCTCACTATTGCTAGTGCCGTCCCCGAACACACTGTAAAAACATCTCCTCACTATCTGCCAGCTGCCTGTCCTCTGAACACACTGTAAAAAACATCCTCACTATCTGCCAACTGCCGCCTCTGAAAACTGTAAAAAACATCTCCTCACTATCTGCTAGCTGCCTGTCCCGAACACACTGTAAAAAAAACATCTCCTCACTTCTGTAGCTGCCTGTCCCCTGAAACACTGTAAAAATATCTCCTCACTATCTGCTAGCTGCCTGCCCCTGAACACACTGTAAAAACATCTCTCACTATCTGCTAGCTGCCTGTCCCTGAACAACTGTAAAAAACATCCTTCACTATCTGCTAGCTGCCTGTCCCCTGCACACTGTAAAAAAAATCTCTCACTATCTGCTAGCTGCCTGTCCCCTGAACACACTGTAAAAAACATCTCTTCACATTCTGCTAGCTGCCTGTCCCCAGAACACACTGTAAAAAAACATCTCACTATCTGCTAGCTGCCTGTCTCTGAACACACTGTAAAAACATCTCACTATCTGCTAGCTGCCTGTCCCCAGAAAACACTGTAAAAAACATCTCCTCACTATCTGCTAGCTGCCTGTCCCCTGAAACCACTGTAAAAAACACCTCACTATCTCTAGCTGCCTGTCCCAGAACACACTGTAAAAACAATCCTCACTATCTGCTAGCTGCCTGCCTGACACACTGTAAAAAACATCTCCTCACTATCTGCTAGCTGCCGTCCCCTAACACACTGTAAAAAACATTCCTCACTATCTGCTAGCTGCCTGTCCCCTGAAAACACTGTAAAAAAACATCTCCACTATGTGCTAGCTGCTGTCCCCTGAACACACTGTAAAAAACATCTCACTATTGCTAGCTGCGCTGTCCCCGAACACACTGTAAAAAACACTCACTATCTGCTAGCTGCCTGTCCTGAACACACTGTAAAAAACATTCCTCACTATCTGCTAGCTGCCGTCCTCTGAACACATGTAAAGTGTGTTCAGGGGACAGGCAGCTAGCAGATAGTGAGGAGATGTTTTTTACAGTGTGACAGTGAGATGTTTGCTGTATGTGAAAAAATGTATCATGAATATGACTAAAAAATGTGTGACATCGCTTAGAGCACCTTTTTAAACATTTGAAACGTGTAGTTATAGTGCAACTTCAGTTTTTCCATCTATCAATTGTTTTTTTTTTTAGAGAAAGTAATGTATATGCCATGCACAAAGCTTTCTTAGTCAGTATTTTAAGAAAGAGAGTGAATAATAATCAGATTGTGGACACAGCCTTGCCCTCCACGCGGAGCCTGATCGTTGCTTTATCCTCTTTCAGGTGGTTTCACCCCAACATCACAGGTGTGGAGGCTGAAAACCTCCTGCTCACTCGGGGAGTGGACGGGAGCTTTTTAGCCCGACCCAGTAAGAGTAATCCAGGAGACTTTACCCTCTCAGTACGGTGAGTGATGGCATGCATGAGCGCACAGTCCAGCAGACACTAGAGCTAGAACAAATCCACATTTTGCTGCTCACTTAATTAGATTAGATTAGATGATACTTTATTCATCCCACAGCGGGGAAATTTCCTTGGTAAAGCAGCATTTTCTTCAATAAAAGCAAAACAAACAAACAAAAAATAACACAATAAAAACAGGCAAACGACAGACAATGAGCAGATGGTAGACTGGAAGTAAAGTGGCGTCAAATAAAGGTTTTGTAAAGTAAAGTGCGGTTGCCATGTTACAAGAAACAATATTGCGATGTAAGTGACGTTAAAATTAAATTGAATATGTAATAAAGTAAAAGTAGGTAGCATAATATAAATTATATTTACCTGTGACCATGAATAATATTGAAAAAGTAAGTACTTGTAATGGAAAAATATAAATACAGATAATAAAGATATACAGAAAGTGTGTGGAGTAGATGAAGGAAAAAAAAAAAAAGTTGTCACAGAAATAATTGCGATTAACAACATAATGGTTTTATGTTTTGCTTTTTCAAATAAACATTTGAATGAATCACAGGATACATCTGTTGGTTATACTACTGTCATATGACCCAGATAATGTAGTAACACAAATACACAGCCTATTGAAATGAATGGTGCCTCTTTATTATCATACAACTTTATATTGCTTTTCTTAAATGAAAGTTTTTTTGTTTTTTTTTGTAGCTAATGTTGGCAAATTGCGGTTAAACAACAAAACGGCGATTATGTAAAAATAAAAATTGCGTTTAGACAATTCTGTCATAATTGTAACCGGCCTAGCATACATTACAGGATACAACATGGTACTACAAAGGAACCCTGTACCTCTTTCCTGAGAGCTGTTGAACTCAGGGTTCCTTTGTGTAAATAAAACAGGTATAAGCACTCATTTTTCCCTGTCTCATTAATGAGCAGAGATGAAAGTATGACTATGAATATTTTTAAGGTATATCTGTGACGTGATGAATGAATGAAATTGGTGTTGTCTTTGAAATATGGCTTTTATCTTATTTAGTATAGGAAATCGTAAATCTGCTATTTGCACAGGCCCTCGAGTAGCCCATATGTTAATTGTATATTTGTTTTTTAATTGTTTTTTAACCCTGTGCTTGTCGTTGTGTCTGTAACTCTTGCAGCTAAGTTGCTCAGTGTCCAATGCAAATTTCTCCTTAGGGAGACCAATAAAAAGTACTTTGACTTTGACTATGTGCGTCTAGCCTGACGTCGTCATACTCAGATTCTAGTCCGAATATGCATTAAAGTTCAAATGAAGCTCACCACCACCACAGATATTAGTGTAGTAGTCTCATGTTTTAATGTTGGGTTTTCTTATTTTTCAACCCTTGTATAGTACCCGGGTCAAATTGACCCATTTCACATTTTTACAAGAAGAAAAATGTGACAAGTATACTCTTTTTTTTTTTTTAAACTGAAAATCAACGGCCTTGCCTTATTTGCTGTGATAAACATGTATTCCTGACTCAATTCAGAACATTATTTTAGATTTTTCCATAGTTTCCATAGTTGATTTTTAACATGAATTATAACCTTACGACAAAAAACGAACCCCACTTCCATTTTTAATAGTGTGCTAGTAGAGACTGATTGCATTCCCTAAACATAGATGTTATCTCAGCTGTTTGTTAATAGATTATTAAGGAAAATTTTATTTCAGAATTGTTTTTTAAAACCCCAAATAAGTCAATTTGACCCGAGGGACACGAGAGGGTCCCGGAGGTGAAGACAGTACAAGGGTTAAATATTCTTGTTTCCTCTGCTTGTGTACATGTAGAAAGGCTTTGAATAAACCAGGCTGTTATTTCATGGTTTCTATGGTACCACGGTTTTGAGTTTATTTTAAATAGTATCTTTTAAACCAAGTCTTGAATGCAGACTGAATTTGCAGGTTTCAGCGGGGACCCAGAATGAAAATCTGCGGACCTGAAGTGTTAAAATTCTCAGTTTTATTTGTTTACTTTTTGCAAATTTCTGTGTTATAACATGTACAGGGTTTTCAGTGATATTTTTTCAACATTTAATACGCAGATGGTAGTATAAATAATGGTCCTAAATGATGTAAAATTACATTTAATTTTTTTTTTTAATTGAAAAACAGAACATTTTCTCTGAGGCAGGACCCCTAAACCCCGATCAAACGTGCACTTCCCCATCCCTGAAACTGTAAAACCAGCTTTATCCAAAGAAGGAAGGACCAGATTAATACAAAAAATGTTAGTGGTTTTATCTCAGGGCCTGTTGAGTCATACATTTTTAAGATGACGTATCATTAATGCTTTTTAGCTGATGTAGCCGCTGCTATTTTTATCTCAAGTCTCAATTTTTTTAGCTGCACAGTGTCTCATCTCGGCATATGGAAATGAAAGTCACGCTCCTCTGATGGAAAGGCAAACGTTTCCAGAGGGAGACTCGTCGCTGCTAGTTCAGACCAGCACACATCTGTGTCTTTTTGGCCTCGTTCAGCCAGGCTCAGCCAGAAGTCAGTCAGGGTTACATGCTGCTGAGCTTCAGGCCCGCCACAAGTTCTCCTTTTTTCCTTTTTCCGAGACACTGGTGGTCACCTCCAATGACTCGACGCAGTTCATCCCGTCTGGATGTGGTTTGGGTCTTACACACCCCGGGTGCCTTGTGAATATTTTCAGTTTTTTCAGTGTCTCTTATCTTCTGCAAATAACAGAGATGGCAGCTATGTGGTGCCTGTAACTGTGTTATACAATTTATAACTTTGCTTACTTTAATCATAATACATGCACTCTGCATCCGGGGGCTGCAGCATAATGATGCAGTTAGGGCCTCAGCTGAGGATTATTTTCTTGGTTAATCGTTATGTATTCTGTCATGAATGGCTGACAAATGTATTCAGTTTAAACTCTCACCATTGGACAAAGGAAAAAGAAGCAAATCTTCACTTTTGAGGAGCTTTGTAATGTTTGGCATGTGTGCTTTAAAAATGAGAATCTATTATGAAGTAGTTGCAGATCATCTCTATCAACAAATCATTTCATTACAAGATGCACTTATAAAGTTTTATGTTGATCAAGCCCAGTGGGATGTTTTTAGTCCTTTTTAACGTCAAGATATGAGGTCATTATGACTTCAGTGCTGATATATTTAGAGTCTTCCACATTTAACTGAATGAGATATCTTTGGCCGTTCGCCCTCGCTGTATTTGCATTTTTTTCCAGTGCTGTCTGTCATTTTTGTAGCTTCCTCTTGGATGTGAGCATGTGTGGGGTCCACCCACCCAGAGATCACAGGCTGAGACCCAGAAACATCCCAAACACAGACCATTACAAGCACAGGCCAGGACCTCTATGAGAAGATACGTTATGTAGTGGCTTGTTTACTTAGCTTCCGGTTGGAGTCTGTTTTAGGGCTGATCTATTATGGAAAGTATCCTAATCTCGGTTATTTTGGTCAATATTGAAGTCACGATTATTTAACACAATGACACATTGACTTTTGGAAAGATGTTGCATTTATTGAAATTAACCCCTGTGTTGTCTTCCCGTCAAAAAAATCAGCACTTTTGTTGAGGCTTTTAAGGTTTTGTTACGTTTTTTGTCCCCTTTTTCAACACTAACACTAAAGCATTAACTTTAGTTTTACAGTTATTTTTGGGATTTATGGTCAATAAACTCTCATTTATAGGAAATTATTCCTAATGTTTGAGTTTAAAAAACAGCAGAAATTAGGAATTATTGAGGCTAAAATTAAAGGAATGGATGTTGATGGATAATCACAGACTGGAATATGTCAACTTTTACTCAATACTATTTCAAAAACACTTCCATTTGTTTTTCAAATGCTATAAAATTGAATAAGACCCAAACGGGTCAATTTGACCCGAGGACAACATGAGGGTTAAAAAACGGGGGAAACACCTTGAACTGTAACTTTTCCCTTCATACTTTTTCAGTTTAAACTTCTTTTAAAATCAAATTCAGAAGACAAAATAAGAATTTACTTGCAAAATGTCACGTGCAAAATCGATGGATTGCACAGCGCTAGGTTTGTGTCCCTGGTGAAGACGATAATGTTGTGGCCCCCTTACAGCAGCTTTTCTCAAAATAATCGTTTCATTTTTTTCTGCAGGCGAAATGGAGCGGTCACCCACATTAAGATCCAGAACACAGGAGACTACTATGACCTTTATGGGGGGGAGAAGTTTGCCACTCTGGCCGAGCTGGTGCAGTATTACATGGAGCATCACGGCCAACTGAAGGAGAAAAACGGAGATGTCATTGAGCTCAAGTATCCACTCAACTGTGCGGACCCCACGTCCGAGAGGTGAGCGATGGAGCTAGATGTTGTCGCTTTTGTCGGGATGTTTGCTGTCTTAGAAATGATGAGTTTGGATTGATTTGATTTATAAATTACGAAAGTGTGTGATGGTCAGTTTGAAGGAATTACAAAGCATAATTAAGATAGATTGTTTGTATCAAGCAGACAGGGTTGCCATTGAAAATTAGACGTTATTACCTGAAGATTAACTGTTTGGGGCCTGAAAACAACACATATTTGTAAAATTGTTATGTTAATATATAGACGAAGACCTATTGTAAGAGTCTGTCTTGGCAATATTTAGTTGCAGCTGTGAGGAACTGACGGATGCAACTCACAGCAAAACATCTTTTGTAGCTATATTTCGACATTAAAACCAGCTCCATTCAGTACACGTTCTCGGAGGTATTGATATGCAGATTTCATATTTACTCTTCTCCTTAAGAAAGGAAATTGTACATGGCTCTTTTCTCCAGAGGGTACAGGCGCAAAACAAACTGCCCCTCTGGGGACAAACAAGTTTGACTTGAGTTGAAACCTATAAATAAGAGAAAAAACAAACAAAAAAAGTTTAAAGATTTAGTTTTTTCTTAGTGAGGGTCACCCCACGATGTAAGTCAAGTGCAGATGTGAGTTGTAGCTATCTATGATAGTTTGATTGCTAACGTTAGCTCAAAACACCATTCAACTAACAGCCTTTATTGTGTTTGATGCTAACTTGGAGCCAGCAGTGAACCAACTTTATTAAGTAGGTCCATTTTTGCTGTATTGTATTGTAATAATTTCCCTTTGTGGGACTAATAAAGGATACATTACGTTACAGAAGTCTCTCGTTAGCATCTTGTAGGCTACTTGTCGCAAAGTGTCGCATGCACGACTCACATCTGCACTCGTCTTGTCGGGGTGTGACGGCGAGATCAGTCGGGTGGAAACAGGTTTTTGTGTGTGTGTCCTTTTACCAGGTGGTTCCACGGCCACTTGTCGGGCCGGGAGGCCGAGAAGCTGCTGACGGAGAAAGGGAAGAACGGCAGCTTCCTGGTGAGAGAGAGCCAGAGCCACCCCGGGGACTTTGTTCTGTCTGTCCGGACGGGAGACGACAAGACGGACAGCAGTGACAGCAAACCCAAAGTCACTCATGTCATGATCCGCTGCCAGGTAAACACACTCCTCAGAACCGGGTTTTCCTGCCTTCCTACATTAAACCAAAAGAAAATGTAGTACAACACAAGCAGAAGGGCAAAGATAATATTAATTTAAAGGAGGGCCGTGTTTTTTTTCTAGTTCCTCTGCAATATGAAGTTTAAAATGTTCCTTCATGAAGAATGTTGGGCCTCAGCTGAAGCAGGTTGAGCGTTGCTCAGTTGTACATACTTCACTATGTTCACTAGATTATTAATGAGTAATTGCACGAAGAAATCAGATTTAATCCAGGATGCAAAGATTTGTTTTCTTGGGATGCATATACATGACAAGTCAGGGGAAGTGTTGCTGTGACAGCAGAGGGGGAGGATGAGAGGAGGGGGAGGATGAGGGGAGGGGGAGGATGAGGGGAGGGGGAGGATGAGAGGGATCATGG
>NC_045748.1:9897110-9897253 GCF_008692095.1 Etheostoma spectabile | reverse complement strand
CCTTATTTATCTGAGCCTATTCCACCATATACACTGGCACTGCTGGTCTCCTGGTTATTCCCATAGTAAACAAAAAATCAGGTGGTTATAGAGCATTCTCCTACCATGCCCTCATCTGTGGGATGGCCTTACCTAGCTACTGT
>NC_045748.1:9894751-9897100 GCF_008692095.1 Etheostoma spectabile | reverse complement strand
TACTCTGCTTCTGACTGGCTAGTAGTCCTTACCTAGCTACTATCAGGGCACGCCCTCATACTCTGCTTCTGACTGGCTAGTAGTCCTTACTGCGCATGTGCGACTCCCAACAAAGGTGGAACAGAAGTGAGATGTCTCACTCTGTTGCTAAAACAGTTAAAGTTAAAACACAGGGTGAAAGGAGGAGCTGCAGTAATGTGCAGTAAAATAAAAATATGGTGTCTTTATGAAAATTAAACCGCATAAACCTATTCTGGTACAACCTAGGAATACAGTTATGAACATGAGTATACTATGAGCACTTTAAATAAAATGTGATTGACTGACTGACTGATGTGGCTTCTTCTTTAGCAAGACCTGAAGTACGACGTGGGCGGAGGGGAGAAGTTTGACTCCCTCACTGACTTGGTAGAGCACTACAAAAAGAACCCGATGGTGGAAACTCTGGGCACTGTGCTTCAGCTCAAACAGGTACCGATAATGTCTGTTTCCTGTAAGCTAAGGGCGCTTCTTCCTGATTGTAATTTCTGGTGCTGACCCCCGTTCTCCTCCCCAGCCCCTGAACACTACCCGTATTAACGCAGCAGAGATTGAAAGTCGAGTTAGGGAGCTGAGCAAACTAGCGGAGGCCACAGACAAGGTCAAACAAGGCTTCTGGGAAGAATTTGAGGTGAGTGGTTCTGTTGGTTTGTAGGGATGCACGATATGAGGAAAATATTTGATAACGTTGTAGAATATTGCAATAACGATATAACTTGCGATAAAAAATACACATATTATAAAACAAGTAGATCCGACCAGACAATCCGATTGGTCAACTAGACATTAAGAATGTGCTCCTATGACAGCACACCCTGAGCCATTTGAACACACCTGGCGCATCACTTAAAATAACGCTCCGCAAGTTTTGTGTCAAAATATGGAGTTGAAAATAAAACCAACATTTGTATTCATGTAACGTAAGTGTAATTCAGGAACCACAGTGGAACACACACAAGCTCTCCAACTAGTTTATAAAGTGATTAATCTCATTGGAAAATCAGCTATGCTGGTGACGGCGCTATCTCTTAGAAATAGCTGCTACATGTGATCTGGTGATGGTAAAATTACTTTACCCCCCCCCCCCCCCCCATGACTAATTTCATGGTTCTCCATAACATGAAATCGAGGAGAGGGGTTAACTTCTCCTGCTACAGATGTCCCACCGTGGTCAGAAAGAACAGAGGAGACATTTAGTTTCTCTCACTATGACTCTAGAGTCGCTACTCGCTCCAAATCTAATCACCGTCACTCTCTCACTTGCTCTACCACACCCCCAAACGCCGGCCCTGCTATTCTCTTAAAGAGAAAGTATACACTTTAGGCCACTTACGTTTAAAAAAAACAAAAATCGGAGTGTCTATTGTGTGTTGCAGCCATTCGCGATGTGTATGTTGCGCATGTTAATATTGCCATGACGATTTAGAAAAGAACAACATATTGTGCAGCCCTATTGTTGTTTCATGCTGTAGCTCACCTGCCCTAGTTTTTGTAGAAGTGCACCAATTTTCTTGGATGATTCTGACTTTGTAAAAAAAAATCTATAATTGACAGAATACACAAACCATTTAGCAACTTATCTTTAGAATTGTTCCGATACCAGACACAACCTAAAATGCTGATATCGGTATCAGGTCTATGCACCGATCCAATACCTTTTTTAATTGGGTAATTGCTTAAAAGAAGTATATTCTGTTCTTTTTCAGTTATTACTGACTGTCAAACTAGATAATAAGAGTGTGCTATGTGTTGCAAGGGGTTTAACCTAAGCCATCAATCCTATCGCATCAATAGAGTAGTGTGTGTGTATATATAAAAAAACAACATATCCTTTCTCTTTTTTTTTCATCCAGACGTTGCAGCAGCAAGAGTGCAAGCTGCTCTATAGTCGCAAAGAGGGCCAGAGAGCAGAGAACAAAAACAAGAACAGATACAAGAACATTCTGCCTTGTAAGAAAACCGTGACTGCTCTTTCATTAATAACAACCTTTCACCCAAGGTATATATGTTTTCTTCTTTTTTAAACAACCTTCTTTGGTTCTGATTCCAGTCGACCACACGCGTGTGGTGCTGAATGACAGGGACCCAAATGAGCCAGGCTCTGACTACATCAACGCCAATCTCATCGAGGTAGCATCTGCTGTCGTGGTAAACTCACTTCATTCTCAGGGACATACACACACACACACATACACACATACCTACACACATAGCATTTGCTGTCCACTTGGCCAGCTTGTGTTTCTGTCAGTTTGTACTCATGTTTGGAGTGCATGTGCTGTATTCGTGTTCATTTTGTGTGTGTGTGTG
>NC_045748.1:9873372-9894741 GCF_008692095.1 Etheostoma spectabile | reverse complement strand
TGTGTGTATCTGTGTGTGTCTGTGTGTGTCTGTGTGTGTCTGTGTGTGTCTGTGTGTCTAGCCGGAGCTGGACCCGAAGTGTAACAGTACAAAGGCGAAGAAGAGCTACATCGCCACTCAGGGCTGTCTGCAGACCACCATCAGTGACTTCTGGAGGATGGTGTTTCAGGTGAACTCGCGAGTCATCGTCATGACCACCAAGGAGGTGGAGAGAGGAAAGGTGAGCAAAAAGGATGACACACTGAACCGTGACTTCATGTCAGTCCACTCTAAAAAACATTAATAATGTGTATTAAATACGGTGTTACTCCTGAATACTAGCTAAGCAAAGACATTATATATTTCCAATGCAACTACAAACTATATATCAGGTTTTTGTGTCAGTCACCTGTGGTAGAAGTAGTACTTAGATCTTTTACTGTGGTATAATATAGCAATACCACTAAGATTGGAGTACTTCTTCCACCACTGCAGCGTCAGAGCAAACACGTCAAAGTGAATTATTGTTTCTCCACAGAGTAAATGTGTGAAGTACTGGCCGGACATGTCGGCTCTGAAGGAGTACGGTGCGATGCGTGTTCGCAACGTCAGAGAGACATCTGCACACGACTACATCTTAAGAGAACTCAAACTCTCCAAAGTCGGACAGGTAAGTTGTGTTTGTGTGTAGAAACAGAGTAGAAGCTCATAGATTGCGCTTTAATGTTAATGTATAGATTTTTCCTAATTCCTCAATAGACGGGAATGTTCAAAGCCGTTTTACCAGACAGCACTAGTGGGCGTCATTGTGCTGTAGTTGTTTACCAGCAGCACTAAATGCATTCATTTGGAGCAGTCCAAGTCTAACATTGCATGTTCTCTTCAAAATATCTTTTTTTAGGAAATGCATTGTACTGAAAACAGACTTTAAACCTCAATCCTGCTGCACGCACGCTTCTGGCAATTGCTCGCAGGGCACACGCAGCTGGAATGTAGCAAAGAAAATGATTATACCGCTTTACTGACATTGTGTGTGTGTGTGTGTGTGTGTGTGTGTGTGGTGGGGTGGGTGGGCGGTCTTTAACTATATAGTTTAACTATATTCGTGGGGTCCAAAAAACAGGAGTCCAATAAACTTGTGGCCACAGCTTTGTGGGGCAAAATTGCGGGACCCCACAACTTTAAAGGGCTGTTTAAGGGTTAAGACTTGGTTTTAGGGTTGGAATTAGGGTCATGGGTAAGGGTTGAGGTTAGGCATTTAGCTGTGATGGTTGGGGTTAGGGTAAGGGGCTAGGGAATGCATTATGTCAATGGCGGGTCCCCACAAAGATAGTGCCACTAACTTGTGTGTGTCAACCTGAGCCCTGTTCTCTGTGAAACATGCAGAGGAATCTGGCACTTGCATGCTCTCAAAGACCAACATTTGGCGATGATTGATTTAATTAATGTGAATTGGTCTTTAGTCGTACCGACGTAATTCTGCACAACTTTTTCATCTTGTTGAGAAATACTGTAACGTTTTAATCTCAAACCTCTTAATTGATTATAATGAACCAAACCGTTTTGAATCTATCTTGTCTGTTGAATGTACTTCTCCGCTTGCATGTTGTTTTTAGGGCAACACAGAACGTACAGTTTGGCAGTACCACTTCAGAGCGTGGCCGGACCACGGAGTCCCCACAGACCCAGGAGGCGTACTCGACTTCCTAGAGGAGGTCAACCTGAAGCAGGAGAGCATCCTGGACGCTGGGCCCATAGCGGTACACTGCAGGTACACACATGCGCTGAAATCACTTCAATTAATGAGCCATAAATCCTTGGTAACACACACCATGAATGCACGTGTTAACACAAAGACGTTCTCTCGTGGTTTTCAGTGCAGGGATCGGGCGGACAGGAACGTTTATAGTGATTGACATCCTGATAGATGTGATCAGAGAAAAAGGTGAGTCCTGCTAGAGCTGCAACAAATCTTACAGTACAAGTAATTGTCTCAGAAATGATTGTCTAACAATATCATCATACACTCATTTGCATATTTGTGACATCATTACGCAATTATTTGCATAAAGCTTAGTGGTTGTGTCAGCAAGGTAAATGGAAAGAAATAGAAATCTTTAGCCAAATAATCACAAATTCAAAACAGAAATTCATTTTACCTAATACTTATTACTTGGGTAGCCTATTTATGAAGTTAAACAAGAAATTCTTCAAAGGGAGGGGAAATCTGTCACAAAACAGATTCAGGGACAGGTGACGGTTTTGGCGGCCACAGGAGAGAAATACCTTGGGTGCTCACTGGACAATACTGACGACTTTTTTACAGAAAGTTGCCAGATTTGTCCCCTTTTTAACACCTTACCTCTGGTTATAGAACCCGGTTAACAGAGGTAGAGGACTCCTTCCGTAACCGGGCTATCCCTGCATGTATACACCTTAACCAGGGTGTGATTGGGTCAACCGCCTGCTTCAACTGCCCTCCCCACTCCGAGGGAGTCGATTTTGAACAGGACATACTCCATCAGCGCGCTTTGAGACATAGTCGTTACTATGACACCATACAACACAACGGCGTTACCCGAATCAGCAGCGGGCCATCGGCAGCAAAAAGCCTCAACTTCTCAGTGTAAGATATTGTTTTCGTGCTGCAGGTGTGGACTGCGACATCGACGTGCCAAAGACCATCCAGATGGTCCGTTCCCAACGCTCTGGGATGGTGCAGACCGAGGCGCAGTACAGATTCATCTACATGGCTGTGCAGCACTACATAGAGACGCTGCAGAGACGCATAGAGGAGGAACAGGTGTGCAGCAGATTACACCTCACTTTTTACATTTTCTAGGTTTTTTCTTCTTTTTTCCTGCTCGTGTTATTAACATTTCTTTTTTCCCCACTCTGCAGAAAAGTAAGATTAAAGGGCGCGAGTACACCAACATCAAGTACTCCTTGTCTGACCTGACTGGGGGAGAGCAGAGCCCCCTGCCCCCCTGCACTCCTATTCCTACTCCCACCTGCACAGAGTGAGTAAATCGCTGCACTAGCTTCATGTTGCATTGAAAGCCTCGCCGGTAGTTTCTCATGCAAGTGTATGTATGTGTTGGCAGGATGAGGGAGGACAGCTCCAGAGTGTATGAGAACGTGGGCCTGATGCAGCAGCAGAAGAGCTACAGATGAGATTCACCTTTCACCCTAGTGCTCTTTCAGTTCCGGGTAAATGAAATCTAACGTGTTGCTCATACGCAAAAACGATCTGAGACTGTAAACTCTCATTCATTAAAGGAAGAATTCAGCTGGCTGTGGAAAAACAAAGGCTGGACATTGAAAAAAAAAATATTTAGGGAGTTTAAATTACCTGAATTCTAATCGTACACGTGGTGGATAATGTACCTAGGACTGCCCAATTAATCGAATTTTAATCACAATCACGATTTGGGCTTCCCGCAATCACATTTTCGTGATCGATCGATATTTAAAATGCATCATTCTATTCCTAGAACGCTCCGAATAAAAGTTTTATTTTTTTGCAAAGCTAATCTAGCGCTCCGTAAACCCCTGTCTGGTCACGTGCCTCCATGGGCCAATCAGAGGTGTTCACAATATTGATCAATATAATCGTGATTATCATTTTGGCCATAATTGCGTAGCCCTACATCTACCACACTCATATCGTTCCAGTTTGCTGACTGGTTCACCATAACTTCTAACCTGATGGTGATTCTATGTTAGATTTTGTGTTTTCAGTGTAATATGTGTAATATCGCTTCCCTTTAACTCTGTTTCAACTTAGAAAAAAATTGTTTTATTTTATTTTTCGAATTTTTGTGTGTTGGTGTCATGCCAACACTGAAGACTTTCCGCAGATGTTTCACATTAAAAGCCCGCCATAAAAAAGTGGCATTATGCCCTTTGAACCACAACAGGATTTTCAGTGTTTAAAAATCTATTTAACTTAACGCCAACTGGATGAAATGGCAAAGTGAAAGCGATTTTAAAATGAATGAACTTAATGTCAGAAACTGAATTTCTCTTAAAAGGTGAAACTCGAAGCAATAGATTGGCAAGTCTGGTGTGACTGTGTTGTTGGAAGTAATGTGTATTATTCTGCATTTTTTACAGTTTCTCGAGACAACAGTGTAAACTCAACACTTCCTTCCAATATCACACTTCTACATTTTTTCTTTTTTAGGGGTGTAACGATGCATCGATCTGGATTGATATTAATCAGACAAAGTGACAATATCTATACATATTGTCATCTTAAAGACGGGTCTTTATTTTGAAAGTTTGAGTAAAGAGCTCAGTGTTTAAATTGACTAATCTCATTGGGGTTGCTTTGTGTAAATGTAAATAAATGTAACTGATTGTGTTAAATGGGTTCATGTTTCATCTCGTAACGGTCGCAGGCCCCTGAATCAAGTCGTGGCAGACTTTGTGATAAAGCCCTGCGCCAGGCTGTTTTTTTTATTTTAATTAATTAATTAATTAATTTTAATCCCGTCGCCCGTTCCCGCAGCTTGTGCGTTGGGTCCCGCCCACAAGGCAAACATCGATGGACTGACCAGTGACTTTGTGTCTTCTCCCCTCCCGCAGGGAAACTAGTTATTTTACTGTGTAGTATTATTAATAATAATGCATATCTGTCAGTAATAAGTAGCAACATTATGTTGTGCAATAATAGTCCAATAGTAAGTTATTCTAGTGCAATATAAGGGCAAAGTGACATTATACTCGTTTATTTATTTAACTTGTTTTAGAATGTGTTCAGGTTGTTTGATTCCCTTTGGTTTCCCCGTCTTTCAACACTCTCTAACAGATTTCTTGTTAAAGTCCCCGTTGATTGGATCCCTCAGGTCGCCGTAGGGGAAAGGGGCGGGGCACAGTGCCCTGGGAAAGAAGTGAGAGAGAGAGAGGGAGTAGAGGAGTGTTAATAAAGCGTTTCATAGGTGTTTAACTGGATGCTCCGTGTGTGTTATTAATTGTCTTATAAAACCGAGCTAGGCGAGCCTATCAGTCAGTTACAGGGCGGATTCAGGATCAGTGCTCCTGAATCCCGGGGCCCGCCTGCTGAAATGATTGAGGAGTCCATGGTTTATATCCAAGCCGGATGGGTTTATTCTATAAACCTCTGGTGGGAATACTGAACTTACTAAACAGACCATACAGATAACATGGTGGGCCCTGTACACCTACTAGACCTGTAACCCAGTGTGCATGCGCACTTCCTGAAGTACGAGGTCCCTTAGTGTCCTAATGCGAACATATCATTCACCAGGATGATCTACACCGCCGTTTATTTTTGGACTTCATGCCCCCACCTGCAGCAGCCTGGTAAAAACCGCCCGTGATATTTGGGTTGGGACCCGCGGGATCCCAATGCCTCTACTTTGTGATATCAGAGATCCTTGTGTCATTGACCAAATAATCGATATAGTATAGTATCGCGGTAAAATGTGTGATTGACACCTCCTTTTATTCTTTTTCTTTCTGTCTCCTTCAGGATCTTGATACCTGACAGTTGTTTCGCCAGCCACACCGTGACGCCTGACATTTGACCGTAATGACATGGAACAATGGAAAAAAAACCCAAAAAACGTGAGAGAGACCCTGACACCGGGGTCCTCCTGTTCTCGCTCATCATACATGAACATTTGCCCTCTAGTTGAATTCTGAACCACTGTGATGATCGTCAGAAGAGCCTCTGAGAAGCCTAACATGCTAAATCCTACTAAACAACCGCTTGGGTTAAGCCTTCGTAAATCTCCCCCCAACAAGGGCTGCAAACGGCGAGCTCTCTCCTCAGAGGGGGAAAACCTAGCTAATCTTTGCTCATCTTTATTTTGCTGTTTTACCTTTTTTTTTTTAATTTAACAACCAAAGGAAGGTCATGTAGATTGTTTGTTTGGAGACGGAAGTGAGGAGTTTCCTGAAAAGGCTTGTGCCAAAACCACAAAAGGTTTTATCCACATTTCTCAGCCAATTGGAAGTCTCCATTCGGCCTGTTCATTGGGAGACGAGGCCTTATATGTGGACACAAGTGGGGCAAATTTTCCAGTGATAGTTGTCTAGTTTTCCCTGTGTTATATAGAGTAATGTTTCAGAATGAAGAACTATTGGCATTGTAGTGTACTACCATATTTACTGTTGATCTTTAATCCACTGACTTCTAAACATGAATTCCTTTTATTTCTTTTTGCGCCAGAACTGCCTGGAAGAGAGACTTTAATTCAGGCTGTTCGGAGCGTGAATTAACTTAACGTCGTCCACATGGGTTAAATGTGTTCTTTGTTTTTGGGATACACAGTGTCTGTTAGTTAACCATTCCTGAGCTCAAGCCGAAAGCCCTTTTTGCTGCACTTTTACTGAGCAGCATAACCGTTACAGTCAAGCCTTGATTAACCTGGTGGATTTATAAATAATGTAACGCGGGCTTTAAAGAGGAGTTTCTTCACGCCTGCATTTCTGTGTTAAAGTCAGTGTGAGGACATATAATGAGATTTCAGGGCACTCTGTTAAGTATCTCAGTTGCAGGCATCGCCACAGACGCACGGCTTGTTTTTGTAATTTTTTTAAAGTGCATATTTACTTATTTTCATTCTTGCTTCTTTTTTTCCTTTTTTTTTTTTTAAGAGAAATGCCTTTTGTGTACCATTGCCTATGTTGAGCACCACATGTACTTAATTTTAACAGTCACTGACTGACTTAAAGAAGCATTCACACATCTCTCCGCTTTGGCACTATAGATACAGTATTTATCGTTGTGGTTGTAGATTGTTGGCTCTGTGACAGTCAGCTGGATTCAGTAGTTCATGCACACACACACACACACGCACACGCATGCTTACACTTTTCTTTCTGTCTTGTCTTTTTGTTAAAGTTAATCCTAGTAACATGTAGAAGATTGATTCCTCTGTCTGTACGCTAAATAGGAAGCTACAGTTAGCAGCTATTTAGCTTAGTTTAGCACATAACAGGTGAAAACAGCTAGCGTAGCTTTCTCCAAAGCTATCAAAAACACATACCAGCATCTCTAAAGCTAAAAAATGCTCAGTTTAATCTATATAAAATAACAAAAGTGTTAACTTGACAAGTCAATCACAAGTTAAGGTCCAAAGGATTTGTCCCCTTCAGACAGAGCCAGGCTAGCAGTTTCCCATTACCTGCCTGTCTTTATGCTAAGCTAAGCTATTACCTGCTAGCCCTAGCTTACTTTTTGGCGTACAGATATGAGAGACAGGTATTGATCTTTTTCATATAACAAGCAAGTGTATTTCTCAAAATGTCAAAACTACTCCTTTAATTTTACCGTCACAATCAGCAGCAGTATTTAGGGAAGTCCAATGTTTTGTTTCTGCAATATTCTGTGGGAATCCACAGCGCTCATTTCAAACGCGTGGCCTAAGTATTTTCTCTTTGTCTCCGCCTTCCCATCACTACGCCTTGAGGAACTGCAGTCTGGCGACTGAACTGTAACAGCTCTGACTCAGAATCTCTTCATTTGACAAAAGGAAAAAAGGAGATCTGTGGCTCTCCTCTTTGCCTTGAGGGACAGTTCTCAAGAACCACTGATCCAGGAATGGTCAGCTTCTTCCTCTAACAACTTAAAAATCATGAAATCAGCATTTGTTTGTTTTTCGGGGGGCGATGCTTCCTCCCTCTCTCTCTCTCTCTCTGTCTCCCTCTCTCTCTCTCTCTCTCTCTCTCTCTCTCTCTCTATCTCTCTCTATCTCTCTCTCTCTCTCTATACAACCCTGATGAGATATTCTGACGTGTGGTGTACTGTATGCAGTTTTATGTCAAAACATGAGTTTGTACTCTTCTGCTATTTCATGGAGTGCTTTCTTTGTGGGTGTGTGTGTTGTGTATGCAAGGATGTTTTGTGTGGGTGTGCGCGAGGACGTTTTGTGTGTGTGGTGTGTGTGTTGTGTGGGTGTTTGTGTGTGTGTGTGTGTGGGTGTGTGTGTGTGTGTTGTGTGTGTGTGGTGTGTGTGTGTGTGTTGTGTGGGTGTTGTGTGGTGTGTGTGGTGTGTGTGTGTGTGTGTGTGTGTGTGTGTGTGTGTGTGTGAGGGGGTGTGTGTGTGTGTGTGGGAAGTGTTGGTGTTGTGTGTGAGGGACGTTGTGTGTGGCGAGTGTTGTTGTGAGCGTGCGGCTGCCTATCAGCCGTGTGTTCTTGGATACTTTTTGTTTTTCTTCCCTGATGATAAAACTGCTCTCCATTTATTATCATGTAAGCAATTTTAGATGCATAGACGTGCCTTCTATGCATATGCCTAAGTGTATGTGATAGCTATAAAAAAAAACAACTGTGCTCATCAGTTCCACCGCCATTCAAGAACCTTTAACACTTAAATGTGATTCCTTTCATCCTGAACAAAAAAAAGCGGTGATCGCACACAAACTATATTTTTTAACATGTATATTGTACATGAGTACCTGGTAGAGGAGAATGTACTTACTAAAGCATATCTACTTGCCAATAAGATATACTGTATGTATATTCCTACAGCTTTCTCTCTGTGATACAGGAAGGGACTGCTCACAAAGCTTAAGAGGTTCATTGTATGACTTTCAATGCAGTTAACCATGTTAACTTTCTCAATAACAATAAATGGCGGCTCATGCCTCATTAACACCGTGTCTGTGTGTATTTGAGTTAATTGTCTCTATGTCTCCTAAGGTAGTCTATATCCCTCGAGGTCTCTTTCAGGATTGTTCCAGTGCCGCAAGACATACAGACGCATGCGTGTATTTACAGTTTCCTTCCGCTTTTTTTCCCTTGGAGGTCCTGGAAAAGCGAGACTACTTTAAAGGCAAAAACCGGGTCATATGGATTCAAATTTCACTGCATCACAACAAAAGGAGTTACTATATGGATCAGCTGCAGTGAAGAGATGAAATCATGAACAACAATGAGCAATTTCAAGAGATTATTTAAAATGAACATGTTAAAGGGATACAAAAAAGGATTTGAAGTGATAGTATTGTATAATGACTGTATAGTTGCTTAGCATCTATATACTAATATCTATATACTAAGTCTAGTATGGATGTCTAATTTAATCTGCTATAGAGGGAAAAGAAATAAAAACCGTGTGAATGTGTGTAGGTATGCATGCATCTGTGTCTATGATGTGTGAATAAGTGAAGCATAAGATTTTGTATTTACTAAAGAATAAAAGTAGAGAGATAAGTTGTTTAGGAACTTCTTCCTACTCCTTTTTAAACATGGAATTCTTTTTATTTGAATGACTTTAAATCATTTTGGAAGATTGTGCAGAGAAGTACATTACAATTAATGTCATTTTAATTATATATGCATGAATGTATGTATATATATTTTTTATTTTAATGTTTTACATGTACAAATAAACTACTACTTCTAAATTTGACATTGTGTGAGACTAGTTTGGCTATGCGTTTGTGCATAAGTGATGAGCAAAGTCTGGAATTGTTGAGGTGAGAAGAATTCAGACTAACTTAAAACCTTAAACCCCCGAGAACGCGTACCCCCATCTGGTGGTTCTCATCTGTTGGCGAAGCCATCTCCAATATCGGTGGAACTATAAATACAGCTAGGTGTTTGGTAGTGAAATGTTCTGTGTCTGCTGAGTAGGGGTTTACACCGAGTGTTTATCCCACAGCGATGTTAAATGCTGATTTAAAAAACGGAACAAATTTCCGTAAAGAGCTCATCTGAGCTACCATCTCCTCCACTGACCTCTGACCTTCCACTTGTCAGGACCACATCAGGGGTATGTTGGGTTTAATCCAGGTGCTTCCCACATGCAGTATTCAATAACATGAAAACAACTTTCTGCTTATCAATCATTTGTAAGACCTTTAAAAATTCAACTCAGACTGAAAGTCTGCTTATTCACTTTAATTCATGAACTTTACATTTGTGTAAACTGGTCATTGGTCCATATTCCCCGATGCATCTGCTTATAATCCTATATAATAAGTTTGGTTTAGGAAGACCCCAAGGCCCCAAGGCTTTCTCAAAAGTCCTCAATCTTTCATGTATAATAATGTATAACTGCTTCATCCTATCCCCTGACCAATCCACTATCTCAACCTTAATCACTCAAGGTAAAATGCCTAACCCCAACCAATCGAGCTGCTTTGCGGGGCGGGTGTTGGGGCGGCCATGGTAGGATTTGTAATTTGGCTTCCTGGCAGTGGTGGAAGAAGTACTCCGGTCTTTGTCTTCAGTATAAGTAGCAGTCAGTACAACGTGCATTCCCATAGGAACTCTTTAGACTTGTCATTTCCCCATCCGTCTGCTTCCCAAGTCTCTCATTTGATATCTCTTCAAACTCTGGTCCTCCATCTCAAAGTTCTTCTTACTGCCGAGGATGGAGGAGCGAGGATGAAGGCCGTTGCCTTATTAACTTTAGTTTTACATTTATTTTTGTCAATAAACCTCATTTATAGGGAATTGTACCTAATGTTTGAGTTAGACAAGCAGGAATTAGGAATTATTGAGACTAAAATTAAAGGAATGGATGTTGATGGATAATCACAGACTGGAATATGTCAACTTTTACTCAACACTATTTCAAAAACACTTCAATTTGTTTTTTAAATGCTGTAAAATTGAATAAGACACCCCAAAATTACCCAGCAAAATCACCCCAAAGAGTGTGGAATCAATCATGTTATTTTGGGTAGTTAAAAAGAACATTGATGTAGGAAAACGGGTCAATTTGACCCGAGGACAACATGAAGGTTAAAAAGACCCAGCAGAGACCCCTGAAAACTCTTCCAGTTACAGCCTGTACTGACCTCTAGTGGTGAAATGTGCTCACTGCAATAACCTCATTAGAGCACTTTCACTTGGTTTGCTCCCTCTGGCATTAATCTGATTCCAACGTTGTAATTGACCAAATTATTTCAAACTATTTAATTATTTTATAGTTTTTAAGTCTGTGTAGTGTTTATTGACTCAGTGCAGAGAGGAAATGTTGGCTGTAAAATGCAGCAAGTGATAGAAAACTCTGCTCATTTCTCTGTGACGGAGCCGTTTTAGTGAGGAGAGTTGAAAGGACAGAGACTGACCGACTCTAAACATGAACACTGGACTTTGTGGGGTTTTAGGAGGGAAAGCGCATCAGTTATACTGAGATACTCTCATATCACTTTCTCATTTTCTCCATCAGCTTTGTATGAAACTGTGGAATGAAGACAGGGAAGAAAATACTTTGTTCACGTTGGTTTATTCATCATGTACAGCTTCAGTTTGTTCAGACATCCCAGCAGTAAAGTCTGTTTAAAGACTCTGATTCAATGATTTCATGAACACATTCACTTCATACACACAATCACTTTGTTAGACCACAATCTCAGCTATGTTAAAGAGAAAAATGAATTATTCATGATTATGATAACAACATTTAAGAAACTCCACAACAATCAACTCTCAGCAACAAACATGGGGACAAAACAGAAACAGAATTTAACCCTAAAAGTCTATTGCAGTTTACACAACTCAGCAGAGTCTCTGGGATTTATAATCCAAAATCCAGCATAGAGCGGCTGAGTGAACGTGGTCTGGACTCTGTGGAGGAGAGTCATGGTTTCAGAGACGCTGTAGAAGGACAGAATACCTGCACTGTGATCCAGGTACACTCCTACTCTGGAGGACACAGGACCTGAGACGAGCGTGGGATTTGTTGTTCCAAAATGAAGAACTGTTGTTGTTACAACTTAACGCCCAGGATTGGTCATTTAGTCCAAATAAACATTCTTTCGACCACCCTGCTCTGCTGATATTCTTGTATGCGACTGCTACATAAACTCTCCCTCTCATCTCCACCTCCCAGTAACAACGTCCAGTCAGACTCTCTCTACTCAGGACCTGAGACCTGTGAATCTGTCTGGGGGACTGGGATACGGCTGGTAACCCTCCATTAATGTTGCTTTCCTGTTCCCCTCAGATAATAACAGCTCTTTGTTTACTGTGTTTGGATCCAGGGTGATTTTACGTAAGGAGACCAGATTTCTCAGACAAAATCCGGGGACATTTTCAGCTCAGAAGCGGATTTATCTCCAAAACAAGTAATTTTTTCATTTTTCTAAAACTTAAAATGGGGACACTAGACCTAGAACTGTTCTCATTAAGGCTGAGCCCCCTCAATATTTCAAATGTTGTAATGCTGAACTACTGACAGCTTTTGCTTTACTGCTCAAGGCTTGTTTCTGCAACAGCTCATTGAGAATCAGATACAATAAAAACTATTGAGGAATATTTCCTTGACATTGATTCAGTATAATGAGATCATTCCAGTCGGCAGAAACAAGCTACAATGAAGTTAATATGATAATTGTCCAGCTTTACGTTCATAAAAGTGCTTGTTTAGCTGCTAACAGACCCAGATTAATATTCAAAGTGTCTGACAACATTATGGAAAGGATTTCTAAGGAGGTCGACCTTTCTGTTAAAGATTAGATCCTTTTAACACATAAAAGTCAGCGAATTGCGTTCGCTAAACCCACCAGACTCCATGTAATATCAGGGATTTAGCATCGTAAATACGGCTTCTAAAACCTCTCTGAGCACCATTGCTCTGGCTGTCTGGAGTCGTGCGGGTGTAGGGTGTGCGATTATCTGCTACGTTTTGTCAGTATTTTCTTTCTTCGTTCTAATTTCGGGTCTGTCAGTCACAGTGACAAGCGGCATTTCAGGGACAGATCGAACAGGGACAGGTCGTCAAAATCGGGGACTGCTCCGGAAACCGGGACGTCTGGTCCCCTACTTTTACTTGAATATTTTACGAACCCAGCTCGGTTTTTGGGCTCTGGTTCTGGCACTGAAACGTCCACTTCAGTCCCTGTCAGTGAGACGTTTCCCTTCTCCTCAGGACGTCCTGTAGTTGATCTTGGCTTTGACACGGCCATGCACGTCCTCAAAGCGCTGAAAGGAAAGATTACGATGCTGGATGCTGATTGGCTGAGTGGTGCCAGTGAGGGGTAGTTGTGTAGAAACTGGTTGTGGTCCTCTGTGTGTGAGAGCTTCTTCAGCTCAGCGTCTTTCCTCTTCAGCTCAGCGATCTCCTGCTCCAGCTTCTCCTGAAGCTCTCGGACTCGACTCACTTCCCTTTCCTGCTGGGATCTGACCTGCTGCTTCACATCAGAGCTTCTTTTCTCCAGGAGACGGATCAGCTCAGTGAAGATCTTCTCGCTGTCCTCCACTGCTTCATCAGCAGAGAGATTGATGGCCTCCGCCTGCTGTTGAAGCAGCTTCACATCTTTCTCTCTGTCCTGGATCCTCTGCCGGATGTTGAGTCGACTCCCCTCGAGCTCTCTCTGCCTCTCAGCTCTCTCTGCTGCAGCTGAGACTGTGTCGTGGCCTTTATGTTCATCCACAGAGCAGAGATAACAGAGAAGCTGCTGATCAGTACGGCAGAACATCTTCATCACCTCATCATGACGAGAGCAGATGTTCTCCTGGAGCTTCTTGGAGGGCTCCACCAGCTTGTGTTTTTCAAAGGCAGCTGATTCAAAATGAGGCTGAAGGTGTTTCTCACAGTAAGAGACCAGGCAGATCAAACAGGACTTGATGGCTTTTAGTTTCCTCCCAGAGCAGAAGTCACAGGCCACATCTTCAGCTCCAGCATAGCAGTGACCAGCAGCTTCAGCCTGGAGTCCAGTCTTCTTCAGCTCCTCCACTAAAACTGCCAACATGGTGTTTTTCAGCAGGACAGGCCTCGGTGTGAAGCTCTGCCTGCACTGAGGACAGCTGTGGGTTTTCTTACCATCCTCATCATCCCAGTGGCTTTTAATACAGTTCATGCAGTAGCTGTGTCAACAGGGAGTAGTCACCGGATCCTTCAGTAGATCCAGACAGATGGAGCAAGAGAAGGTTTCCCGGTCCAGCTGAACTCCTTTCTGCGCCATTTCTCCTCTCAGTGACAACGACTGTCTGACTCTCACTTCCTGAGAAGTGAAACTAGTTTGAGCTCTGATCTAAAAACCACATGTTTTTGTGGCCTTCCGCTCTGGCACTTCACCGCCATGTTGGTTACACCCATCTGCAAACTGTAGATCCAAAGGGGAGGGAACATGGAAATGTGTGGACAGAGCAGAGTCTGCTGTGTTTGAGAGCAGGAGGAGGAGGGGGGAGAGTCAGTTTATACAGCTCACTAGGCTAATCTCCCAGTTTTGATGAGTATTGAGTTAATATTGTTTATTCACTTAGAGATTTCATGTAAATTATTTGTGCTGTTTGATCAGAATCAGCTTGTTATGCCAGATATGAGGACACATATGAGGAATTTTTCTTTTGATCAGCATTGCTCATAATGCGCTTACACATACAAAACAAACAATACATACACACTAATATATACACACCCTAAACAGAAACAATATAGAGGCAATAGTGCAATGAGTGCATTGATGGTTATTGAAAATCGCTTCCTGCTGCACTGTTGCCACTTTTCTTTCTTTTAAAAACAGCTAAATCCTGTCTGTTTCAACTCGGGTCCAGTCTTATGAGTTCAGATGCAGACAGATACACAAGCATACACGCCTATAAACACACACACACACACACAAACGACAGCATCTCCTTCCAAGCTTATGTCTGACTGAAAAATAAATGTTTAGTTCTTACATTCATATTCCTATTCACATTTTGTCTCTCTATTTTATGAATTCCTTCTGTCATGTTTTCTCCCATCTCTCCCTTAGCTCTTCTTTTTCTTTTTCCAGTGTCTTTCTGTCCGACTGACATAGTCCTCAGGGAGACTTTGAGGTTTGCTGCACAGCGCCCTTTCAGACGGCGGCCACTCACTCACGAGACATAAGTTGTGTCATGCCACCATCAGGCATAGAAGCTGATGGATTATGACATCCCTGCAAAACACACACACACACACACACACGCACACACACGCGCACACACGCGCACACACACACACACACACACACACACACACACACACACACACACACACACACACACACAGCAATGACCTAAAGCTCCCAGCATTTGTCATCTACTATGCCTCCCTGTTTTTCTCTGGTTTCTTCTTGTTCTTCCCTAATTTGTATCTTTCCTGCAGTCATTTTAGTCCCTGATGTGTTTCACCTGTTCATCTACCCTTATGTCACCTGTCTCTCGTTACATCCCTCGTTGCCTTGTGTATTTAGTCTGTGTGCTCCGTGTGTTGGTGTCAGTCTGTCGTCTTACTTTGTTTCAACTTCTCGCTGTACCTATGTTGCGCTGTTTTTCTCGTATTACTGGTTTTCCTATGATTTTTTGTTGTTGTTGTTGTTTGATATTTGCCTGCTTTCTTGGTTTGTAAGGTAATGTTTGGTCATTATTTCACTGAAACTGATCCTTTTACCTCCCCCTCACCCCCTCTGCATTTGGGTCCAAACCTGCACAGTGACTTCCTGAAAACGTGACAGCATGTTGATGCTAGCTCAGTTAGCTCAGTTAGCTCAAAGCAATCAGACGTGGCTGTAGACTCTTAACCGTTTTGTCTTCCCGTCGACCGTGCAACTTTTTGCTTTTCTGGGTCAAAATCAAAACCTTTTTTTCAATGTTTTGGTCGTCTCTTTCCAAACCTTTTTTGTTTCTTTCCCCTTGATTTTTTTTTTTTCTGCGCCTTATGATGTTTTTGTGTGTACATTTTAGTCCCTTCTTTCTATGGTCTTTCATAAAAGAAATGTCAATACTATAAAATTGAATAAAAAAATCCAAATTTAAAGGCAGTGGGCCGATGAGTGGAACAATCCGCATTAGTTTTCTAAACATTTGGTTGAAAGACACTTTTCTGACAAAGATCTATCTTTTTTTTCTTTTTTGTTCAAAATGGATCAAATTTGACCCGAGGACAACGCAAGAGCTAAAAGCACAGAGAGACTGACTTCTAAGCTGAGAGTGATTTATAGAGCCTGTAGCCTTCCCGACCTTTTCTCTTGATGTCTGGGCTCCCAGCTTGTTAAAACCTTTAGGCACGTAACAATGCATCTTAAATTGTTATAAATGGACTTAATTGCGTGAAGATCATAACCGGTGGCGATAAAAGAATGGATCGCAATTCAATTTTTTTTAAATGGCCTATAGGGCGTGATCTACTTCAGATGTCACTACGTCGTCTTAGCTTATTTATTTGAAGATATTTTATGATTATAAATGGAAGTGTTATTTATTTTCTGATATTTAAGATAAAATGTCAGTGTCTCTTTTGCTAAGAGGACACATCTGTTTTGCACAGTTTATATAAATAGATGTGTTTCAGGCATTTGCCTGCAGCTCATTCTGGTAAAACAACCGTATGGGGAACTTTCCATCTTACACATCGAATAGTGAGCCATGAGGGCATATATTACATGTCTCCTGTTGAGCTCTATAATTACACATTCATCTTGTTAGTGCTGTGCAGTATTTGGGATTCCTGTATCATGGGCAGGCCTTTAGCCGTCCTCTTCACCAACCGCTGTACAAACACGACTCCAGTTTAACCCCCGAAGCGTTTCAGCATCATTTGCAAATGTGATTCCGTCACATCAGAGAACACGTCCCCTCGTCCCTGTTCATCATGCTCGAGTTCCTACAGACAGGCAGGGCTGAGGGACTCCTCGGCTGATACGCAGCTCTCTTCTTTGGTTTATGCAATTAAGGATGTGTTTGCACAACTGGTGCTTAATTATGTAAATATGTGGAAGGAATCAGACATTAAACACTATTAGTTGACGTTTAACAAACTGGTTCATCTGTTGAAAACATCTACAGTACACACGGAGATCTTCGTCATCCTGTTTCAGTCATTTGTTTTGGTAACACTTTACACAAGAAGGAACACAATGAAATGGTTATTACTGTTTTTGAACATGATAGAAAGGCAGTTACTCTTTTTCAGAAGGGTAGATAGTAACTACCCTTCTAAAAAAGGGTAACTAATCATTCGTTACTCTTGCAAAAACAGTAACTGCCCTCTTTTTGTGTACCTTTTTATAGTAAAGTGTTACGTGTGTATACATAGTATAAACCCACAATGAAAAACAATTGCATTTATCATTCTTAAAACCCATCTTTTCTCTTTGGCTTTTGACACATAGTAAGATGTCGACTTCATTTACTTGTTCTTATTTGCTACTTTGTGTGTTTTTAAATTGTATGGTTATTAATTATAATTTGTTTATTTTCTGTACAGCACTTTGGTCAACTTTGGTTTGCTTAACAAATAAAGTTGGTATGGTATTCATGAGCAGTCTATAATCATTTAATAAAAAGCAGACAACACACTATAATGCATTAATAAGCTGCTATATGGACATTCAAAGTGTGTATGAAGGTATGGGGCATTATAGTAGTTGAATAGCCTACATGAATAAACACTTTTGTGCTAACATTAGTTTGTTATAAACTATTTAAATGCTTCCATACTGCCTATTAATGATAAAAAATACTTTTTAAGAACGTGAAGAAAAACGAGCAAATAACAAAAGGCATTTTTAATGTGTTTTGTATCTGGTTAGCAACATAAAGCTGGCAATCTCTAAATAAACATTTGTGTTGTTGTCCTGCATTCCCTGTTTGTTGGGCCTGAAGATGCAGAGAGGCTCAATCTACTGTCAACACCTGCATCCATCAACTCAAGCTTCCTTCCAGACGGAGAGAGACCATACTAAAGCCTGATTGGAATTTTTTAATTTCCGCTTCTTTTTTTTTTAATTAACAAAACTCAAACTCATGTTCTGCTGCATGAAGTGACACTCTCATCACATCTTGCCTTACCACGGCCTGTTTTTGCACAGTTTCACGGTCGAGTTGACATTAAATTCTGTACAAATGTCCTGCTCGCCGGCAAAATGTGTGGCCAATTAAGTGTTCAATGACGTGTAATTACAGAGCAGGCACAGGGATGGGAGGCCAGGGGCAAATTATTAAACATTACAAGGAGCCACAAGAGGGCAATGTCAGGCCGGAAACTGCTGCACATGCAAGACTGGCTGGGTGGATTTCAGATGAACATTTGGCATTTGGTGGACAGAAAGTGATCCTCTGGGACAAACTATCCACAATTAAGATAAATCAAACTGGCTCCAACTTCGCTCATTTGAAAGGTCCCATATCATGCTCCTTCTTAGGTTCGTACTTGTATTTTGACGTTCTACTAGAACATGCTTTAATGTTCAAGAAATACTGTATTTTCCAATTCTCATACTGTCTGAATATACCTGTGTTTATCTGTGGAAAACGCTCAGATTTAGCGCCTGTCTCTTCATGCCTTTTCTGAAAAGCACAGTCAGCTCTGATTGGTCAGCGTCTCTGGGTCTTCTGCATCTTCACTCTTGGAGTCTCTGGGTACATCCCAGATCCATGAATTGCATCCACGTCTCCTTCACTTGCTTTCACATGGGAAAGACAGAAATAAATCATGCAAGGAGAGATGAAGCGATGACTTTTAGAGGGACGAACGGCCTTTTCTCCGAAGCGTCACATGAGTTTGTGAGCTGTGCGGGCAACGATATTGTAGGAAAATGTTTGCACACCAATATGGATGATATGTTACGAATATAGGCGACAGCCCTGCAGGTTGGTCGCGTGATGCTAGCTGCAGAGTTACGTGAGATGTCGCCAAATGGCTGTTGGGAGTTGGGTTTACACGATAAAAGTGAGCCAGGTACAAAGCACCTTGAGCTGGCGGTGCTGTTACAGTTAAGTTCAGGCAACACAAAGCATGCGTAATGTGGTAACCAGTTTAGTTTAGGCACCAAACGACTAGTTAAGAAAAAGATTGTGGTTTGGATTAAAACACTCATTTCCTGGGTGAAAGTCTCTTGTTTCCCCCGAAAAAACACTCCCAAGGAACACTCATTTCCTGGATTCCTACACAGCAGCAGTCATTGTGATGCATACAGCAAAGAATAAATGAAAAATGGATTACAGTGATTTATTTTTACCTAGCTTTTTGTACAAATGGTTCATAATAACCTGGGTGGAGTTGGCAACGGCTTTCAGCTGCACGGCTTCCGGAGAGGTCTCTCGTTGGTCCTCGGTTGTAGCTCCTCTGAGCTCGCTCCCCCATCCTCGCTCCTCGGGGTAGGAGTAAGCGCTTTCAAGACGTCTTCACGAATGACAACAGAACAACTTCCAGTTTGAGCACGGAGCTGTCCAATAAAAGGCTTGTCATCCATCCCTTGCTCCGTCACAGCAGCCGGTGGAGTATAGTTGTGACATCACAACGGCACAGAAGTCCTGACGGCTCGTTTAAAGACACGGTTTCTGAATACGGGCTGTGTGGATTGAGTGTTTTGATACTTTTACAGCATTTATAAAGCCCCTGAACCTGCTTTTTTTATAATCAAACAAGACATAGAAATTTCACTTCTTTCAATCTGGGACCTTTTTTTTTTATTTTTCTTCGGGGTCTTTTCCCTTTCTTAGATAGGCAGACAGATGTATGAAAGGGGGAGAGAGAGGGGGAGTGACATGCAGCAAAGGGGCCACAGGCCGGATTCGAACCCCGGCCCGCTTCGTCGAGGAGCAAGCCTCTGTACATAGACACCCGCTCAACCCACTGAGCTATCTGGGTTCCCAAATCTGGGACCTCTTTATGCGGATGCATGTCAGCGTAGCATCTGTAACGTGTGACCATGACGACTCTGTTGCTCCAGTGACCACTCTTTTAAAAGGGCTAAAGGTTAACTCTTTGCTACGTTTACTGAATAATAAAATTACATAATCATTATGGTCTCTAATTGCACAATGTATGCGGGTCTATTGGATTTGTATTGTATTGCGCATAATAAGTGCAGCTGTTTAGCTTCAGGGAAAATAAAGGACTAAAAATAGATCTATTAGAAAGTATTCCCATTTGGTGCACGAATACAAGCTCTTTTGTAGCACAAGATGTATACAGCCAGGGAGGCAGCTGATTCAATCTCAGACAAAGAAGGAAATTAAATAGATTTTTAATTGGGGAAGTATTCAGATCCTTTAATGTATAGTATTATCAGCAAATATACTGTACTATTGAGGTAAAAGTACTTGTTGTGCAGTTCAATGTCTCCTGTGACTGATATCTGACCCTACGTGACATTATTACAAATTAACACTGAAGCAGCGTGTTACTGTTGTAGCTGCTCCAGGTGGAGCTATGTTAACTATTATGTATAGTAATTTCAGTCCAGAGGACCCCAACCTTAAGAGGACCCCAACCTAGGGGTCGGGCCCCTTAGAAGGGTCACCAGATAAATTTGAGGGGTCCTTAGATGATTAAGGGGAGAGGAGAAAAGCTAACTAACTTCAAATATGTGTTTTTTTTCATGCAATCGTTTGCTTTTATGCATGTTTGGGTCTTGAATAGTTTAGTAATTTATATTGGAGGTTTAGAGGGAAAATGTCTCTTTCATAGAAATCTGAAATACGTGACAAGGGACCCGACTAAACACTTGTTTTAAGAGGTCAAAAACAATTGGACCAATGGTTAAATCTGTAACAGTGTTTTTGTAACATACACATTTTTTTTAAATGTAATTCGGAAAAACAAAAGATAAAAGACTGCTTTATGGGGTCCAGAGATGATTAATGGGAGTAGGAGGGAGAAGAAACTAAAAGAATGCTTAGTAAGTTAAAGGTTAGGGTTAGAGGGTTAGGGTTAGGTCGGGTTAGGTTAGGTTAGGGTTAGGGTTTAGGGTTAGGGTAGGGGTTGGGTTAGGGGTTATGGTTAGGTGGTTGGGTAGGGGTAGGGTTAGGGGGAGGGTTAGGGTTGGGTTAGGGTTAGGGTTAGGGTAGGGTTAGGGTTTAGGGTTAGGGGGGGTAGGGTTGGTTAGGGGTTTAGGGGTTAGGGTTAGGGTTAGGGTTAGGGTTGGGGGTTAGGGTTAGGGTTAGGGTTAGGGGTAGGGGTTAGGGTTAGGGTTAGGGGGGTTAGGGTTAGGGTTAGGGGTAGGGGGTTAGGGTTAGGGGGTTGGGTTGGTTAGGGTTAGGGGTTAGGGTTAGGGTTAGGGTTAGGGTTAGGGGGTTAGGGGTTAGGGTTAGGTTTAGGGTTAGGGTTAGGGGGGGTTAGGGTTAGGGTTAGGGGGGGGTTAGGGTTAGGGTTAGGGTGGGTTAGGGTTAGGGTTAGGGTTAGGGTAGGGGTTAGGGTAGGGTTAGGGGTTAGGGGTTAGGGTTAGGGGGTTAGGGTTAGGGTTAGGGGTTAGGGTTAGGGTTAGGACAGGTGTTTGTGAACATACACAATTTTTTTTAAATGTAATTTCTGAAAACAAAAGATAAAAAGACTGCTTTATGGGGTCCAGAGATGATTAATGGGAGTAGAGAGGGAGAAGAAACTAAGTTAATGCACAACTTTATAATCCTTTTTCTCTTTTTCTTTTACGTGCCTCAAATAATTTTGTGCATAACATGATCTCTGCGCCCATGTAGCAGTGCTTCGGCTG
>NC_045748.1:9873201-9873362 GCF_008692095.1 Etheostoma spectabile | reverse complement strand
CAATATAGTCCCAAGTCAATATCTGCCTAGGAAATAGTCTAGTCTCAAACTGCATTGCTATTTGTACTCGTTGTGAACACACTGGCCACAAGAAGTAATTAGGTTGTTGTTGTTGTTGTTGTTTTTTGTTGCTAATATGCTAACCGGCAACATAGGATTCC
>NC_045748.1:9871745-9873191 GCF_008692095.1 Etheostoma spectabile | reverse complement strand
CTATGCTAAGCTAACTAGCGGCGGCGCTGCCGGTGTTGCACCGGACTCTAAAGAGTGCATGCACTGAGACAAAAAATGGGTTGGTCCACCTCTCTACAGCTAGGGGAGACCGTGACAAGCCCTGTCTCACCAACGGTGGCGTACACCTTTTAAGTTTAATGTTATAGCAACCATAGTGGACACCTTTTATAGTGATCATATCTTCAACCTGTAAATTAAATGTTTTCTTTTTACGAATAGGCCAATTAACCTTTTTTTTAATATGTTGGATTTCTATGAATGTACATTTTCAGTTTCCAACAAAACATAATGTGGCTGCCCTGTAACAACGCGTTATGTAATAAAACGTCAAAATGTTTTAAGGTCATAACACCCACGTTATGTAGTAATCTGCTGCATTTTGTTATAAAAACCCTGAACGCCATATGTGATAAATGTAGTGATGGCTATTGACCAATGAAATGGTTATACTGCTAATCTACTGGAGAAATAGTACATTTTTGAAATTCATTTTGAGTCAGACATGATTCACGCTAGAATTCATAAAATCAACATGACAGTGTTATAAAAAATAAATGAAGACATCCATTTTGTTTGGTTATTGCATAATGCACCATATTACATTTACTTTAAAGTGCAACACCCCGCATTTTGTAGGACATTGCATTCAGGTTTTTATTACAAAATACGTTACATAATGCGTGTGTTATTACATAATGTGGTGTTACAGGACCCCCTGCACTAACTCTTGAGGACCCCCAAGGGGGCCCCAGACTGCCTGTTGAATATCTCTGATCTATTGAGTGGCTGGTTAAATTTGAACAACCACTATCCATTAGGCTGGTTGAAATGTTACTTTTGAACCCTGTTGGGAGCCACGTTAATTTGTAACACTTACATATATATTACATGTATATTTTTAGTGACTTTACGGTGTTTTTGTTTTTTCTTTGCTATTTTTTCTTTTGTCACATCGACACTTGAAGCAGGTGACAGCTATGGATGTTCATATTGTTGCATTCGTAGCTTGTCTCTTGCTGTTTTCTGACGCTGTTTGCTTGTTTTTGTGTTTACGTGTGTGTTTGTTTTTGCTCTTATTGTAGAAAATGCTGCGGCTGTAACAAGGACATTCCCCCGCTGTGGGATGAATAAAGTATAATCTAATATAATCTAATCCAAACACTTATACATATTTTATGTATGTATTATCTCAATCTGAAAGTAAAAGTAGTGAAGGGGAAAATCAAATAACGTACTTATACCACCAAAACCCTTAGAAGGAAAACACGTTGTAGATTACAGAACAGGAGATGGTATTTAAGCTGCAACCTGTTTGTTTATTCCTTCTTATCGTTCACTTTGCCAGCAGTAGTGGCGTCACCATTTTGTCTTCTGCTGACGAGATGAGAGTGGACGGATGACTGAGAGGGAGAGGGAGAGAGAGGG
>NC_045748.1:9857096-9871735 GCF_008692095.1 Etheostoma spectabile | reverse complement strand
GGGGGGGGGGGGGGGGAGCGAGGCTTTTACTCTGTGTGTGCAGAGGAGGCTGGCAGTGAGGAGGAGAGTACCGGAGAGGATGCTGGTTCCTGACACGGAGCTGCTGGCGTCTCTCTGAAGCAGCTCGACCGATAGAAAAGAACAACAACACATCTGGGTCAGCGCCAAAGGTAAGACCAGACATCTATTAAAATAAAAAAAAAATGTTTAATTGATATTGTTTTTATGATGATAATTTACCTTTTTAGTTTGAACTTTTTTTTAAATTTCACGTAGGTTCGCAGCCTGTGGTTCAGTAACACTAAAGTGTCTCAAACAGCAATGCTCATCCATTGATTGTCATGACATGTAATGCTAAAAACTGCCTATTTTAAACGAACGTTTCTGATATTACCCAAAATACCTTTTTTTAAATTCCTTTAAATTATAAAAAAAGATGTAAAAAAATATTTTAGAAAATGTAAAATATTTTTTTAACTGATTTTGGACTGCAAAAATTAGAAATATGAGTTTTGTCACTGTGTTCAGATATTTCATTGAGGTTTACGTCTTATTTTTGAAAATATCATTCACAGATGGCTGACGTCATTTAAGTTATACACTATAGATTCACATCACCATATTAAGAAAGATGAATACAAATTGAATAGAGCACAACTGAAACTGGATTTTTAAAGTGATAGAATTTGTGATATTGGAAACCGTCTGACAATGTTATATTGGCCAGTATTTGTTCTTTTTACAGTATATGTTTCTCTGGTTTTCAAAGATTGTCATAGATTGGGTTTTCATTCAGCGAGAAAACATGACTCTATGACAACGGAATGTTAAACCATGTCAAATATTAAATATCTGTAGGTTTGTCCGCTAAAACTTGTCAATGTTACACCTTGGTTTGTGTATGTGTTTAACTAAAATGTTAATAAACTAGCTTTAGAGCTAGTTTATTAACCCTCTCCATGCCCGGAGATCCGCCAGAAAAAAGCCCGCCAGATCAGCATCGAGGGCGGGCGGGCGCCGCTCATCTTCTCACTGTCCCCGCTGATGTATCACAGAGACGGGCCGTTGAGCGGGATGGAGCAGGAGACAAGACGAAGCTCCAACAGTTTAATAATCCTCTCTGTGCTCCATCCAAAATCCTTGGCTTCACGCTGCGCTCCCGTGCTCTGGTACAGAGCGGTGTTTTCCCTCTTAGTTAACTTCCTACAAAAAAAGCAAATAATGTAGTTCCATGTAGGCTAGTCCCACTTCGTAAGGCACCTAAAACTGCACCTAAGCAAAGATTTTAATGAGTGAGCTTGACTCCTAATTTCCACCGGTTGCAGAACGGCTGCGGGTCCGCTCCGAAACAGAGGCGGAGTCGTTAGGTTTCCATTAAAGTCAATGTGTGTGTGTGTGTGTGTGTGTGTGTGTGTGTGTGTGTGTGTTTCCACGGACTGCGGAACGGCTGCGTCCCAGCTCCGGCGATCCGCAGCCTACCGGACCAGAAATGCAGAGCTTCTATGTTTGCCACACAATTCAGCCCACGGCAGATAGTGTGGGACAGGAAGTCAAGCACAGAAACAAAATGAAACATCCTGTTAATTTTCAAAATAAGATAGACCCTGCTCACTGTGGATCATATCTCCCTGCACCACCTTAAACAGCACAGAGTTGTTCACCCTCTACTCCTCTGGATGGAAACTAACTGTTTTTGTGGTTCTATTCTACGTGAATTTGCGAGATCTCGTGGGTCCTCGTGACTTCAGCTGTCAGTCATGGCCGGACCTGGTGGGTGTTGACAGACGGAGCCGACACGCAGCGGAGCCGACACGCAGACGTTCTGCAACCGGTGGATATTAGAGGTTTAGAGGTGATGTTTGGTGGATTTTGTGACTTTATCAGAGAGAGAGCCCCCTGGCTGGGGCTTCATCTTATTAACAGGCAGATATGAGAGTGGTAGCGATTTTTGCATCGTGCATCAACGTTTTGGCGAGAAAGTAAAACATACATCCCAAAATATTTAAGTATTTCTTTAAAAAAAAGGAGCACATTTTTTGCATCGTGGGCATTAAAGGTGTGACCCTGGATTTCGATCCAACTGCGGAACGGCTCCGCTGTGTGTCGGCTCCGTGCTCCGCTGTCCTTCAACACCCACCAGGTCCGGATTTGTCGCGGAACGCCTGCCAGCTGAAATCACGAGGACCCACGATATCTCACAAGTTCACTTATGATCGCACAATATAACAGGATGTAGTTTCTATGACCAGATCCACAAAACCTCTGACCGGTTGACTTCGGGCGTGCCGGAGTTCGGACGCAGCCGTTCCGCAGTCAGTGCGACCACACACACACATTGACTTTAATGCAAACCTATTGACAAGCTGTTCCGCAGTCGGTGGAAATCAAGGGTGAGTGTGTGCAGCAGAGATAAGAAGATTTATCTCCATGTTAAAGTCGCAGGTCAGCTCCAGAAAAAGCTCCAGTACAGCGGTGGAGCTCACTGGCCAACATGTAGGCCAGTGGCAGCAGTGGAGTCAAAGCTGAGATGGAAAGAGAAGAGGATGAAGTGTGTGTGTGTGTGTGTGTGTGTGTGTGTGTGTGTGTGTGTGTGTGTGTGTGTGTGTGTGTGTGTGTGTGTGTAATTGATTTGCAATACTCATACTCTTTATTTGCTCTATCATCCTCAGCCAGAGCTGACTATTGAGCCCCCTCTTCTTTCCCATGCTCCCTATATAATCCCTGTTGAATGCTCCTTTTGCCCCCAATCAGATCTATTGACTGGTGTGTGTGTGTGTGTGTGTGTGTGTGTGTGTGTGTGTGTGTGTGGGGTGGGTGGCGATGGATTATACGGGCTGCTGAGCGCTCAGGTGCTGACTGATGTGGTTAATGTGCTTGAGCAGAAACGGTTCACGCCGACTAAACACCCCCCTGCCTGCTGAACTCAGGGGAAATATGTCCTCCTGTACGGTTTTCTTCTCCTTGTGTCTAAGCGTTTTCAGATATTGGCATTCAAGACTTAATTGTCTTAAGTGCTGCTTTCAGTAGAAAACATCTCGGTGGCAAAACAACTGCTGTCAGCATGAGGTTAATCAGACATTAGGCCCTGAGTTGAAGTAAATGAAATGTAGCCCAGTCTGTTAAAGGGTCAGTTTACTCAAATTGCAAAAAGCATCATCGGAATTGGGACAGGAATGATTTACGTTCAGTGCCAGCCCTCATTCATTAAAGCAAGGGGGGTCAGGGGGGTCAGGGGGGTCAAGTAGGTCAGGATGGTGAATGCAGGTTGTTCATGCAGGCGATCAGAGTTCATGTCCTGTCAAAAACATTTCAAGTAATGTTTGGCTTTATGTTCTTTACTCAAAAGTGTTTCAGTAACCATTTAAACAATCTGACACCAAGGTATGTACTAGGTTCAGAATCACAGATATTGATCCCAATACAGACTATACTTATATAACAACATAATACTTTTCTAAATATTAAATAAGCAGCTAATGGATAGGCCCATGACTCATGACTGTGTCCAGTGAAAACCATGTATCTCCAGATATGTTGATGATAAAGAACCATCAGCTCCTAAAATGCATCGTCACAAAACTGAAAGCAGGGCTGTTTTTCTAGTTTTAAAACATTTTTAGAAATATAGTACGTGGTTCTCACAGGACAGCGATGCTACAAACAGGATGATCTTACAGACCATGATGCACTGCTGTAGATCAAACTAGCCAACAGTATAGAAAAGCAGTTAAAATGAGCAAAACCTTACACATCTACAGCAGTAAAATGCAACATAAATATTAATGCAGCAGGAATATTACTCCAGAACATCAAATAGAAGGAAAACACTGACAGGGAACATGTCACTGCAACATTTCTACTTTTATATAGTTCTTCTGATAATACTCAAGTGAAGGATCTTCTTCCACCACCAGAAAGCAGTTTTATATCAATAGATTTTACGAGGGCACATGTCCAGTTTAAGTGGGTTAAATTGCCTCTTTATTCATAAAGGTGTCAGGTTTGGGGTCAGGTCCATTCTGACAGAATCCATCAAAGCAATCGATTGAAATGAATGGATTTCCCATTTTCCCATTACTTCCAGTGGGGACTGTTCCACATGAGCTCATTCACTTGAGCACTTTTAGCGATTTGGACGGTTGAAATGTACAGTAATTGACTCTCCTCGTCCTCCTCAGATCTGCAGCTGAGGCATGATTGTTTCCAACGCTCGGGAGTTCTCTCAGCACAGCAGGAACAGCAGATGTGCCGTACAAACCCACTGTGGCCCAAAGTGTTTGATTAGCTGTGTATCGCGGGCACGCTTTCATTGTTTACAGCCAGGAAGGATGGGCAGAGGCAGATGTGTGTTTATGTGTCACAGAAACCCAGCTGTAGACAGAAAACCACTATGGCACGTTGGGAAATGCTGGTGTGTGTGGATGTCTCCACCTGCATGACCCGGATATCTTGTCGGGCAACTCGGGGCAATAAATGTCCAACACACACCACCAGCGTTTGGCTTACGTGGCCTGATTTGAACCGATTTTACCCTTGTGGTGTTCTTCTGAGTCAAGATTGGAAAATTTAAAACTGGCACATTTTAGTTTTCCAAATTTGTTTTAAACATATGTCACTTTTAGGTTTTTTTCCCCATCTTTTCTGCGATTTTTTTCAACTACCACTAGTATACACTAACAGCAACTTATTACCACTATTTTTACACTTATTTGGGGAATTTATGGTCAATAAACCTCATTTAGCCTTTATAAAATGATATCTAATTTTTGAATTAAAAGCAGAGCAAAGTATTGATTATTTTTGACTAATAATTAAGGTCAGAGGTTGTTGTTGGATAATCACAGACTGGGCAAGTTTAGTCAGAATAACGCTACGAAATATGAATAAATAAAACACAAAAATTAATATGACTTGTGAAGAGTATTTAGTGAAACCATCCGTGTTACTTTTTAAGCATTTTGGTTGAAAGAAACCCAAATTTCTGCTATTGAAACTTAGAAAACGGGTCAAATTTGACCCGAAGACAACAAGACAAGGACCCTGATTCAATGATGTCCGAGTCAGAACCGACGGACTGAGCTACTTCCACCCCTTAATGTTTTTAAAATGAGACACCACCTCCTTCTTGATGACATCACGCAAGCTGTGATTGGTTGTGGGACCAGCGTGTGGTAGTACGTTGTGTCTCTTGGCCGATTCACAGCAAGAATTTCTGGAATACCTTGTATTGTTTCATGGCTCAGTGAAAGTCAAACACATGGACGATGATGATGTTCACACGCTCGGTTTAGATGCAAGATTGAGTGTTGACAGGTGAGCGTGTCCTATGTGACGAGTCCTCTCACAGGACATGGTGGTCTGTCTCTGACCTCCTTGCACCTCATTATTCTATCTTAGTCTTTCCTCCTAAAGCTGACGCCCTCAGCCAGCCGTCACACACACACACCCACACACACACACCCCACACCCACACACACACACACACACACACACACACACACACACAGTTATCCTGAGGTTGCATTTGTTTAGTGGCTTCAGTGCTACCTCTAGTGCGTAAACACACGTGAGGAGACGCACAAAATCTGAATCCATCACCACATGGTGTTTTGCTCTCCTGTCATACACACACACAGATGGCCACAAGCTGCTAATTATATGTTAAATTTTTGTATATATATGTATAATGTGTATATTTATATATATGTGGTGTGTGTGTGTGTGTGTTTATTATGTCTCAACACACATACAGTGGTTGAAAAAGTGTTTGCCCCCTTCCTCATTTCCTGTTCCTTTGCATGTTTGTCACACTTAAGTGTTTCGGAACATCAAACCAATTTAACAATAGTCAAGGCAACACAAGTAAACACAAAATGCAATTTGTAAATGAAGGTGTTATTATTAAGGTGAAAAAAAATCCAAACCATCATGGCCCTGTGTGAAAAAGTGATTGCCCCCCTTGTTAAACATACTAACTGGGTGGTGTCCACACCTGAGTTCAATTTCTCTAGCCACACCCAGGCCTATTATTGCCACACCTGTTCACAATCAAGGCATCACTTAAATGGACTGCTTGACACAGTAAGGTCCACCAGAAGATCCTTAAAAGCTACACATCATGCCGAGACCCAAAGAAATTCAGGAAATTTAGAAAGAAAGTAATTGGATCTATCATTCTGGAAAGGGTTACAAAGCCATTTCCAAAGCTTTGGGAATCCAGCGAACCACAGTGAGAGCCGTTATCCCAAATGGCGAAGACATGGAACAGTGGTGAACCTTCCCAGGAGTGGCCGGCGCCAAAATTACCCCCAGAGCGCAGCGACGACTCATCCAAGAGGTCACAAAAACCCCACACAACGTCCAAGAACTGCAGCCTCACTGCCTCAGTTAAGGTCAGCGTTCATCCTCCACCATCAGGAAAGACTGGCAAAAAGGCCTGCAGGCAGAGTTCCAAGGAGAAAACCACTGCTGAGCAAAAGAACACAAGCTCGTCAATCTCCACAACACATCTGATGACCCAGGCTTTTGGGCAATTCTGTGACCGATGAGACAAAAGTGAACTCTTGAAGGTGTGTGTCCAAGTTATCTGGCGTAGAAGGAACACTGCATTTCATAAAAAGAACATTATACCAACGTAAATAAATATGGTGGTGGTAGTGTATGGTCTGGGGCTGTTTTGCTGCTTCGGGACCTGGAAGACTTGATAAGCCGTGATAAAAGGAACTATGAATTCTGCTGTCTACCAAGAGATCCGAAGAGAATGTCCGACCATCTGTTCGTGTACTCAAGCTGAAACGAACTTGGGTTCTGCAGCAGGACAATGATCCTAAACACACCAGCAAGTCCACCACCAAATGGCTGAAGAAACAAAATAAAGACTTTGGAGTGGCCTAGCCAAAGTCCTGACCTGAATCCTATTGAGATTTTTGTATGACCTTAAAAAGGCCGTTCATGCTCGAAAACCCTCTAATGTAACTGAATTAGGACAATTCTGCAAAGATGAGTGCCAAAATCCTCCAGGATGCTGTAAAACCTCATTGCACGTTATCGCAAACGCTTGGTTGCAGTTGTTGCTGCTAAGGGGGCCCACCAGTTATTAGGTTTAGGGGGCAATCACTTTTTCACACAGGGCCATGATGGTTTGGATTTTTTTTTCACCTTTTAATAAAACACCTTCATTTACAAATTGCATTTTGTGTTTACTTGTGTTGTCCTTGACTATTGTTAAATTGGTTGATGGTCCGAAACACTTAAGTATGACAAACATGCAAGGAAACCGGAAATGAGGAAGGGGGCAAACACTTTTTCACACCACTGTATATACATATATATATGTATGTGTATATGTATGTGTGTATGTATATATATATATAATGTATGAGAGGTTTTGGTATATTTGGTCATGAAGTGACAAAGTTATTCCAGTAGTAAATTGTTACAATTCATTCTGAGGAGGTCATGAATATTTGTACATGGCCGATTGTGATTGGTTTAACTGAACAGTGTCTCCCTCAAAAACAGCTGATCAGATTAGGGGAGAAGTGATAAAATTATTGAAGTCTCCCTGAAATAATTTACGTTGAGCTTAATTAAGAGTTTATTTGCAAACCAGCATCTAAAAGAAAACACACAGCAGGGTGTAAACTCTTCAATGTACCGCTGACTGAGACAGCTGAGACCACCTCATACATGTATGTATGTATGTATGTATGAAGATCAATTTGAGTGCCTATGAATAGGATCTTTTCCCCATTTTGTGGTGTCATGCAGTGTGGGACTCGCACTGGTCTGGTCTTGCCTTGGTCTTAACCCCTCAAAGTCTTGGTCTAGTTTTCGGTCTCCATACACTCTGGTCTTAGTGAGGACTTGGGCTCGGTTTAAGGGGGTCTTGACTACACCACTGCTTACCGTTAGCATCGCTGAACAAATGCACAAACACTCTTTTCCCTGCTTTCAACCTCTGACCTACTTGTGTACGATGTGGTCTGAAAAGTTTCCCTCTCAGAGGTTTTGGAAAGCCATGTCTAGAAAACTCTGTGACGTCAAAGCTTTAAGCCACACATGTTGGGATCGAAGAAGATTACTCTTATAGCTACACTTTACCCAGGAGTGTGTGTGTGTGTGTGTCATTGCGAGGGTTAACAATCCCTACAGAGTCATCATCAGACAGCGGATAAAGTAGGTGGTGATGCCTCTTTGCCTCTTAAGCTCCATAAGCTGCTTCCTCACGAGTCTGACACTCCTCAATGGAGGCGTGGAGAGTCGTACAGTATGGGGGGGGGGGGGGGGGGCAGAGAAAGCTGAGCGCATGAATAGACTGATGACGATGAACGCATGATGCTGGATTGACGAGAGCAGTGACAGCTGTAGGGACAGTGTGAGGAGAGCAGTGGGATGAGTTGGATGAGTGTGTTAAAATGTTCCAGTCTAATTCAGATGGGAGTCATTGTTTGGACTCCCTGGGGAATGTTCTGTGTACCGTACATAACCGTTGTGGTGGATGAGGCAGCATGAACGTGGTTTACTGAGATAACTAGCTTTCTCTTTTTAAGGTCAGACCGACCGATCCAGTAGAGAGGCAAAGCCCCTCCACCTTCTGTTGGACTCCCATGGGACCTTTTTTCGGAATAAATGGTGAACGGGTAGAGACAAATAATTATTTTATCCCATTTAAATTGAGCCATGAATTACACATGAGGTTTATGATGTGTAGGTTTTTTTTTAGTACCACTTAGTTTTGTGTGATACCACTCAGCCTCACAAGAAAGGTGGATAACGTAACCCCCCCCCCCCCAAACGTTGAACCTAAAGTTACGCCCTTGGTAGAACTACATGGAATTTTTGTCAGCATGTGTTTGTCTGGTTGAAATACATTGGATTGGATTGATCACTGGACAAAACCCACTGGGGTTTCCACATTTATGTTCAGTGTGAACGCTCATGTGATACTTTTTTCAGGTAAAGATGTCCATTCACATTAAAACATCTCATCAACAGAAAACGACTGAACCTTCCCTCTTTTTTTGGGGGGACGGAAAATGGCAACAGTGAGCATCAGAGCCCACATGTGCTGATTATCGGGACAGACAGTCTGATTCTGCTGAGCTTCAGCTGTTCAAACCCCGGTTCTGTCCTGCTCTGTTGACCGAAGACTCAAATTCGACAGTGGCTCATACACGCTACCTGTTTGCCCAAGTGACTTTATGCTGACCACACAAATATGAAGCCCGACAACAGCTGTATTATCTGATCACAGCCACGCAGCCTCTGATCTGTGCAGACTTTGGCTCATTTGTTATCCGGTACACCGTCAAATTCACATCTATCTACTCTGTGGTTTCACAAGTTTTGTTTTTCATTTGTGATTGTTGGAGAAAAGATAAGTGAATTTTTTTTTTTGTTGTTGTTGAAAACTGTCTTAAAGCGCCCATATTATTTTCATTTTCAGGTTCATAACTGTATTTTGAGGTTGTACCAGAATAGGTTTACATAGTTTCATTTAAAAAAAAACACCATGTTTTGTGAGTTTAGGTCTCTGTTTTAGCTCCAGAGTGAGACATCTCACTTCTATACTATCTTTATTGGGAGTTGCACATGCTCAGTAGCTAGGTAAGATCCCATCAGCTAGATAACTCTTTCTCCAGCTTTGGTCAGTCCAAGGCAGGATCAGCTGGGAGACTTCTTCTAGACCAGGGACACTTGTGGAATACCTGCAGAACAGGGACAGGAAGTAGAACAGGGACAGGAAGTAGTTCTTTTGGAGATTATGGTCAACTAGTGTGTGTTGTAGCAGTGTTTTGTCATTGAGAACGAGCTAGCATGCTACGGTTAGCCACCTCGTCTCGGCTAGTGACGTAGAAAGCCGTGCAGATGTTGAACAGCTCACCCGGAGACCGAAGACAGAGGACATTCAGAAACCGGATCTCACTCAAAACACCACGGATAGTTTTGTTGAATGCGTGTGGAAGCACCAGAGACTCAAAATAACACTCCAAATCCCAGAAAAGCGATTTCTTTTCATAATATGGGCACTTTCAACACCAATCAAAACAAAACCATGCTCTGGGTTCACAATGGATTTTTCCAAAATTGTAAGTGTGCACAATTAGGATTTTTTTTTTACCTCCAAATGCAGAAATTAAGATAATCTGACTAAGATGTTTACAACCTGTTTGATTATTGGCCTTATCAGACTTTGTTGGAGTGATGTATCATGTTTCAACAGCACAGTTATTACTGATGGAAATGTTGCTCAAAACTATCAAAATAAGCCCCAGATTGTAATAAACCAGAATTTCTTTTCAACTAATAATTCCCTCTTGAGTTATAACTATAGACTCAGAAAGTATTTAATGGAGCGTATGCTATGTGTTTCTTAAGTGCAAGCACATTTTTCTTTTGTTCCTAAAACATGAATGTGAAATATAAAAAAAAAGTGAAACCAGTCTGACGTAGAGAGGCCTCTCGGCGTTACAGGACACATAGGAAGATGACGCAATCTGTCAGAGTTTTCGTCCCTGCAGCGCTCACACAATCTCTCCCACTCGGTGTGTGTGTGCGTGTGCGGCCCCGCAGCTCTAAGTCAGCCCACATAGTCTCATGGAGCTAAAATGCCTTGGTTTCCTTTCACTTCATGTCAATTTGCAGCGCTTTTCTCTGAGCCACTGACCATGTGTGACAGGTCCTCTTTCTGCACACAAACTGTGTGTGTGTGTGTGTGTGTGTGTGAGTGTTTGTGTTTGTCAGGGGAGAGCGTGTGTGTGTAAGTCAGGGGGAGAGCTGTGTGTGTGTGTGTGTGTCTCTGTCTGTCTAATTTTTTGCATGTCAATTTGTGTTAATGTTAAAGCCAGGTTGGTAAAGGTCTTAATTACAGAAGACCTACTTTACTAAGCCAGCAGCTGAGAAAGACAGAGAGAGAGAGACAGGGAGGGAGAGACAGGGACTGACTGACAGATGGACGGACGGACGTGTGATTAACTGAAAGATAAAAGAGCTCCTCGCAGTTCCCGTTCTCCTCATCTGACCTAAGCGAGCGAGAGGAAGACATGTTTTTGTGTTGGGTGGAACAGAAGAAGATTGCATCTAAGTGGCTGTTTGATTGCACAGACGGGCTTTAAGCTAAACGCTGACATGGTCACCATGACAATGCCAGCTTGTCAACATCTGGAGACATCTGGAAGCTACTTGACATCCTCCCGGGATTATATATTTCATATCGGTTTGCTTTCTACAGTACGTAAACGTGGTTCGTCTTTAATACTTTGCCATGTTGGCTATTCTGTACACACACGTATTGCATGTCTTAGAAGAGGGATCCCGCTTCTGTTCTTCCAAAGGTTTCCTCTATTTTAACCCTCCTGTTAAAGGGTTTTGAATCGAGGGTCAAAGGAGAGAAGGTGTACAGTTCTGTACAATGTTCTAATGCCCCTTGAGGCAAATTTGTCATTAGTGGTATTGAGCTCTATAAATTGACTTGACTTTCCATTTGCCAATTAGCTTAAAATGCAAACTGAGGCTGATGAAAATAACCGATGGTTTTGCAGGAAGTTAGTCATTAAGATTTTGACCTGAGGATGGCGCTAGAGGAAAAGTAAGACCCAAAGTCATGAGGATTAATCTAGTCTCACAGCGCCAGACCTACCTCTACAGCGTTGTGGAGTAAGGCCTGGCTACACCACAGATGCATTCTGGGATAGTAGAAAAAAAAACGCTCTGGGCTGTTTGCATTTCTTTAAACCAATCACTATTGTCTTGGGTGGCGCTAAACTCCAGACGCGGTGATGGTGGCTCTGCACAATAGTCTCATTAAGGAAGTTGTTTTGGTGGAACAGTGACACCCCGCAAAGAAAACGCCACATTTAATATTAATTGAAGTTAACTTTTCACACGATACAGTAACATGAGCTATTTAACTATTAAAACATGGTGAAACCTCATTAGCTCATACCAGTGTTTGTATCGATCGCTCGCAAAACGTCCCAATTAGAGAAGAAGTTCCCTAAACATGTTCTTTGTAAATCTTTACAATCATTCTCTGAAGTTGAGCCTTGTTACACAATCAACGTTTTCTTCAAAACTTCCCATTTTCCGTGTGCTTGGTAGCTTGAAGTTTGTTGTTTCCCGAAGAGAAGGTGGACAACGGCAACACACAGAGAGCGCCTCTGTCGGCTTCATCGTGGACCTGTACTTCTGTTGATCCAGTCTAGGATTCATCCTCTGGGAACCATGAAAGAATGTACACAATTTGATATCAGTCCATTTAATATTATAAAAAAAAAAATGCATTGGTCCAGATGACAATACACTGAAAAGTACACTACACACACCGAAGAAGGCACAGTGCATCTTTTTCCGCATTCCTTCCTTGTGATCAATTGCAAGAACGATGCCCGCAGCTCACAAACAAGACCCAGAAACAGACAAAACACACAAAGAGGCGTTGACAGGGAGACCGGCATAGGACAAAAGGGACCAAACACATACACATACAGAAGTGAGAAGGCCGTAGCTCATATCTATAGCATGGGCTTAAAGGATCCAGCAATGCCAAGTGTCCAAAGTCCTTCCCGGGGCTCCGCCTATGCGAGCCGTGGAGAGCTCCAGGAAAGGGTCCAAGTACCAATGGACAAGTCATTAGGTGGTTTCCAATGGGTTGCAATCATCCTCTTGGTTGCTGTAAGTCCAGCAAAAAAGGCACTTTTTGGAGTTTTAGAGACTGAAGGGCTGACAGATCATTCAGAATCCAAACACTGGCAGTAACTGGTACAGTATCATTAATACCACAGGGCAGATATTTTAGATGCCATGTTGTTCCAGAACTGACCAATAGGAGAGCAATCCCAGATCATGTGAAGGTGTGTACCTTGAGCTTTTAGTGGGCAGAAAGTGCGTCAGAGGACTGTTAATGGCCTTCATGTGATGCCTTTTCACGGGGGTGAGATATGTCCTGAATCTGCTGATGGTGTGGATTGCGTGATACATCATGCCAGTCAAGATCTATACTCAGGTCTGGGCAATCATGTGCCCAGATCCTCTCAATAGGAAGGCCAGAGTGGCCAGATATCACCAAGAACTGATAAAGCCTCCATACCATACCACATATCATACCATACCATACCACATACCATACTGCCTTGAGTGCTGATCTTAATTGACGGTAAAAGGAAAAAAGAGGAACGTGGTAGATCGAATGTGTTTTTTAAGTCAGAAAAGGTAACAAGCCAACCTCGCCAAAGTGGTTGACCGACCAACCGTCAGACAGAAAATCAAAACCGATACCCTTTCCTAAAAGCTACATGTTGAATAGGCACGCTTAAAAATAATTTATCTCACATTGTTTATCTCCAATGTCATCCCTGCCCTTCCCTGCAATAATTGATTTGAAGGTTATAATGATTTAAATCCTTCTCCAATTTGTATAAAACAACACCGATTGAGTAGATGAAAATTGCACTGTTACTCCTCTCCTCATAGAGGACCACAAATGGACACACACACACACACACACACACACACACACCCCTATCACACCTGTCCTTGCATCCCTTCATTGGATTCCGTTAAAATTCATTATAAAGTATAAGATTCTGTTGGTTTCCTTCAAAGCATTACATGACCTTCACCCCCCCCATTACATTCCTGAGTTCCTTGTTCCTCAATCCACCACACGCCCCTTAGATCCTCCAACCTTGGTCTTTAATCTATGGCTCGCTCCAACTACAAAACCAAAGGTGACAGTGCTTTTTGCCATTTTAGCGCCACCCTAAGTCAATATCCTGAATCTCTGGACTGGTTTAAGTGTCTTTTAAAAAAGGAGTTAAAATACTTTACTTTGCTGCACCCCAATTATGCTGTCTTCATATGTGTCGTGCACGTGTGTGTGAAGCACTTTGGAACTGCTTGTTTTTAAAAGTGCTATATGAAGAAAGTGTTACAGTACATGTGCATGTACACATGCACTCACACACACGCACACACACACACACGCATGTAGCACTGCTCCCCTGATGTTGTTCTGCCTCTATAAAACAGGTGTAAATCAAACCAGACTTCATGTGATGACATCTGTCCTTGGCGTGGCCTTCTCAAGAATTGCTCGCAGGAAGCCACATCATCCCCCCCCATCATCCGCCCCATCATCCCCCTCATCATCCGCTCCATCATCCCCCCCATCATGGACAGAGTTTAGTACGTGCTAGATGAGTATTTGACTGTCATACTGTACAGGCCTGAAGTAAAAACTGGACTTCTTGTTTTTGGGGTGGAAGGCACTGGAAGAGCAACACTACAGCAATACACCATACAAAGAAGTTTATTGCTGACAAAAACATGTGCAAATGCAACATGGTTGCAGAGGTGGAACGTAACCAAGTAGATTTACTCAAGTGTACTTGTACTTTACTTGAGTATTTCTATTTTATGCTACTTTATACTTGTACTCCTCTACATCTCAGAGGTCAGTATTGTACTTTGTACTTTTGTTACTTTTCAGATGACAGTTTTTCCTCCCATTCCCGTCTAGTGAAAAAAACCTTGCATCTCCAGATGTTTTGTCGTTGAACGTTTTTGATGAACTGAAGGATGAAGTGTTCCTTTGTGTTGAGAAAAGTCTCCTTTTTAAGCTAGATAAAGTCTTTAAA
>NC_045748.1:9850603-9857086 GCF_008692095.1 Etheostoma spectabile | reverse complement strand
GGGGGGGGGGGGGGGGGGGGGGTGAACAGAGGCGGATATTGATACGCTGTCATGTTGGTGTCCTCTGACTTTGAGAATCAGAGTGATGTCCTGCTGCAGAGCTCATTGATCTACTGTAATGGCGGCAATGGCTCGGGTCAATAGTCAACTGGGTGTGTGTGTGTGTGTGTGCGTGTGTGTGTGTCTAAGTGTGAGACAGTGAGGCAGAGAAAATGACCTTGATTCCAATTCTTGGCTAACATTAAATAAGCCTATGAATTACAATCTTTTACAGCCGAGAAAGTCATATTTGTTATTTACTTTAAAATGTGAGTGCAATATTCAGGTATTTGTAATTTACTTAATTTATTTCATTTTCAATTTTTCAGTTTCTAGCCTTAATGCTAAGCTAAATCCACCTACACATGATAGACGTTCGGTTGATTTCCTACGGGGGAGGGTGGTGACGCCCAACTAGTCGCACCGCTCGGATTTGTTGCTTTGCGCTGCGCTCAAAGTTCGAATTATTTCAACTTTGACCTGTTGCCCCTGACCTTTTAAAGCCCAACCAACGAGGTAACCGTGACCTAGCAACGGGAAATCGCTTGGTGACGAACACCTGCGCTGCGCCTTGCTCTCTGAGCTTTGCTCTGCGATTATTCCCAGCGGTGCGCAGAGAGCAAATCGCGTCACCGTCTGCTGGCTGTAGCTTCATATCATCACTGTCGGGCAAATACCTTGTATGTCCAAAAATAATGTTTTCAGGAAATGAACAAATTGAGCCATCTTTCTCAGACGCAGTCACCTTATATTCACCTTTTTTGTAAAACCCACTGACAGACGGAAAGGGTGACCAATAGCATGATTAATGGGAAAACAATCAAATGATGGGGCGACCTTTAGCTCCCCCGATAGAGTGGGCGTGCGCCCCATTGTAGGCTGAGTACTGGGCTACGGCCTGGGTTTGAATCCGACTTGCAGCCCTTTGTTCTGCACGGCGCTCTCGCTCTCCTCCCTTTCCTCTCTGTCGCTATCACTATCGGTCTAATAAAATGATAAAAATAAACAAAAGCCCCCAAAAAATAATCTTTCAAATATAAAATTAAAATGATGAAATACGGAGATACAAAGGGGTGTGTGTGTGTGTGTGTGTGTGTGTGTGTGTGTGTGTCTGTGTGTGTGTGTGTGTGTCTGTGTGTGTGCGTTACATTGAGTGCTGACTCACAGGCTGAAAGTGCCTGCCATTTCTGAATACATTTCCTTTCTTACTGACCCCACCTTTCTCTCTCTCTGAACCCTCCAAGACACACACACACACACACACACACACACACACACACACACACACACACACACACACACACACACACACACACACACACACACACACACACACACACACACACACACACACCAATCTGTCAAGTTGCCACATTGTCCACAGTGATACCACCCTGACATTTGCATCGGAGAAAGGACAGGGAGGGAAAAGAGGGCAACGAATGAGAAAGAAGAAGAGCGCTGAGCCGTTAACTAAGTGAGGCATTAAAATATTCGCACTCAGCAGCTACTGCCTGATCTCATGATGTTTAATGCTCTGACACAACCGTATAACAGCTCATACCTACACTAGATGATTCCTCAGACTCTTAAGGGCAAGTTAAAAGTGACCTGTCATGTAGATTACACAGATAATTTGGATTTGGCCACCTTCAAGACCCTTAAAAATAAGGAACAAAATGTGCTTACGATAGAGAGGAAATTATGCATTTATAATCCATACTGTCAGCGAAAAGCGTCATCAGTCAACAGGGGACGGTGGCGTCTGTCTCAGCAGCCTGGTTTGGACCAGGGGCGAGAAGTTGAGGTCAAGTTTTCCTCTTAACAATGTTCTTGTCAAAAGATAATGAGTGTGCTTCCACGCAGTGAAAATGTCTTCAGGCATGCACGTTGCAGAGCAGACCACACTCATGTTACACATCACAGCTCGTCCACAGTCAGGCTCAATTAACACCCTGTTTTTAAAGCAGCTGCACGAGTAGACGGTGCCCGTGCACTCAGACATGACCGGCAGATGTTTAACAGAGGTGCGGGTACAGCAGTAGGTGCGTTAGAGCTGAAATAAATCACGGATAATCAAATTAGCTTCTCTCAGAGCTTTTAAAAGGAGTGGCTCCTCGGCTGTGGCACGCTGTCGGGCCGTTGAGTGGACGGTGTAATGTCTGGACTTCTTCTCTCTTACAGGCAGAATGATGCCCAGTGATTCTACAGTTTTATGTTGTGTCATGCATTGACGCCAGTTTGTACATTTCACACGGCCATTTTTTAATTTGCCTTCAGTGTACATTTCCAACACAAGATTTTACACAAAAAATATCAAGTTTAATCTGTAACAGAATGATACATGTTTCATATTTTACAAGGAGCAGCATTTCATCATTGATTATTGCCCCGTGCCACCCAACTTAACCCTCATGTTGACCCGTTTTCCTATAACTACCCAAAATAACATGATTGATTCCACACAACGCTCTTTGGCAAGTACAAATTTCTACTTTCATTAATTTTGGGGCGTCTTATTCAATTTTATAGCATTTGGAGAAAAAAATGAAGTGTTTTTGAAATAGTGTTGAGTAAAAGTTGACATAGTCCAGTCTGTGATTATCCATCAACATCCATTCCTTCAATTTTGGTCTAAATAATTCCTAATTTCTACTTTTCTATTCAAACATCAGGTATAATTTCCTATAAATGAGGTTTGTTGACCATAAATTCCAAAAATAACTGTAAAACTAGTTAATAAGTTAGTGTAACGTAGTGTTAAACATCCAAAAAAAGTGACAAACATTGAAAAAAGGACAAAAACGTAAGAAAAAGTATAAAACATTGATTAAAAAGCGTCAATAAAAGTGCTGATTTGCAATTTTGACAGGAAGACAACATAAAGGTTAAGAGATCCTAGAGTTGTCCTTCCCAACATACTCAGAATAGCAATGCTCATGTTTAGCAGGTATAATCAAAGATATTCTATAGTTAAAGATCAAAGGTAAGGTTAATATTTTAAATAAGAGTGTATTTTTTTCCTACCACAAAGTACATTTCAGGCAGTGCCAACAGTATGAAATGGTACACACTTTCCCCTGTTGAAATTTTGGGAAAGAGACTTCAGATCCAGTTATTAGGGGACCACTAAGGTCTATATAAAAGAGACTTAGATACAGTATTAGGGACCACTAAGGTCTATAAAAGAGACTTCAGATACAGTATTAGGGACCACTAAGGTTATATAATAGAGACTTCAGATACAGTATTAGGGACCACAAGGCTATGTAAAAGAGACTTCAGATACAGTATTAGGACACTAGGTCTATATAAAAGAGACTTCAGATACAGTATAGGGACCACTAAGGTCTGTATAAAAGAGACTTCAGATACAGTATTAGGGGACCACTAAGGTTTATAAAAGAGACTTCAGATACAGTATTAGGGACCACTAAGGTCTATAAAAAGGACTTCAGATACAGTATTAGGGACCACTAAGGTCTATATAAAAGAGACTTCAGAGCAGTATTAGGGACCACAAAGGTCTATATAAAGAGACTTCAGATACAGATTAGGGACCACTAAGGTCTATATAAAAGAGACTTCAGATAAGTATAGGGACCACTAAGGTCTATATAAAAGAGACTTCAGATCAGTATTAGGGACCACTAAGGTCTATAAAAAGAGACTTCAGATACAGTATTAGGGACCACTAAGGTCTATATAAAGAGACTTCAGATGCAGTATTAGGGACCACAAGGTCTATATAAAAGGACTCACGATACAGTATTAGGGACCACTAAGGTCATATAAAAGAGACTTCAGATACAGATTAGGGACCACTAAGGTCTATATAAAAGAGACTTCAGATACAGTATTAGGGACCACTAAGGTCTATATAAAAAGACTTCAGATACAGTATTAGGGACCACTAAGGTCTATATAAAAGAGACTTCAGATGCAGTATTAGGGACACAAAGGTCTATAAAAGAGACTTCAGATACAGTATTAGGGACCACTAAGGTCTAGGATAAAAGAGACTTCAGATGCAGTATTAGGGACCACTCAGGTCTATAAAAGCATACAAAGAGCACCATGTCATGGGACCTTTAAATCTCTTGCTTTACACTGACTAAAAACACCAATTAGATGACTGGAGTTTGGTGCACACGGCAGAATTGTAAACAAGGAACAATAGTGGTAATGAAACACAGAATTTTTGCTGTGCTGTTTGAATAAATATGTCGGTACACTAAAAGATAAAGATTTGTTTTTGTTTTGGGAAAAATCAAAACTCAAATTCCTCGTTATCTCTGAAACACTGAGACAAACATTATGTTTTTCCCTTATCTCATTGTTACTCTTTTAACGGTTACATAAAATATGTCGGTAACTGATTTTGTTCTAATGTTAAAAAAGTAAAACGGACTTAACAGTGGCGTTATGTTTAACGTATTTGTTGCAATATGTAGAGCTTTATGTTGGTGCATCTTCCCCAAATAAAGCCATGAAAACAGAACTGCTTCCTCTGGTGAAACCAGCTCGTCCCTGAAGCCACAGTTTGCTCGTGCACGTTCCTGCCCATCATGGCAAGTCATGAAATGATCAAACAGACATATTCGAGGAAAAAAACTGTTGCATTCACGTCACAAGTTGACAGCATTTGATTATTGCCGACAGGAAATTTGGCCTCTGCCCTCTGTCAGTTGGGGGATTTTACACTCTGAGGTTAAGAGTCGACTGCTTTTCAAAATGTGAAATAAAAAGGAAAAGCTTTTGCAGCTTTTTAAAATACAATTGGGAAAATCAAAAATGGGGGAAAACAAAGCACTTAGCAAGCACTTTGAAAACCTTTAGTTGCTAGGGAACAGATACACCGATGTGATTGGTGCAGCTCGGCTACAAGGGCGTGGTTATTGAGCAGAATTACTCGATGCCAGAGTACCTACCAAATTCAAATTGTGCTCTCATAAGAACTCTGGATTTCCAGGGTAGCCTACCCCAGCTTTAAGGCCCGAATTTTAGAAATTAATAAATTGCGAACAGTAATTCAACATTTTATTGAAGTTTGTTGCTTAAAACCGTTTCTCTTGACAACCCTTGTGTTGTCCTCGGGTCAAATTTGACCCATTTTCAGGTTTTTCATCATAAACAAATTGCCTGAAAATTTCAACATTAGAAATATCAAATAACTTTGGAAAAAACATTTAAAAAAAAAGCACCCACATCATTGAAAAAGTGAGAAAAACGTCAGAAAAAGCCATAACTTTTTTTCATGGTTGACGGGAAGACAACACAAGGGTTGAGACAATGACCAAAATGCATGACACGTGCTTTCAGGTGATCGTTTGCTTTCGTGTTTCGTCATTAAGATAAGTCATCGTGTAACCCACCTGTGAGCTACTGTTTGGGACGATGTTTGCAGTGGCTCAGCGCTGCTTTCAGTCCAGCGTGTTTCCAGCTGTGCTCCTGTCCTCAGGCATCAGTGTCTCGCTCCTCTTAGTGATGCACTTTTTTTGGCCTTTGTGTCCGAGCTGCGTTTTTACTTTGCATGCCACTTATACTCTGCTCTCTGTGTGTGTATGTGTGTGTGCGTGTGTGTGTGTGTGTGTGTGTTTTGGGTTCAGGATTAGGTGGATGATGAACATATCTGGCGGCCCCCCAGGGGAGGAGCTCACGGATGAGGAAAAGGAGATCATCAACAGTGTCCTGGCTCGGGCGGCCATGATGGAGGCCATGGAGCATGAGAGGATTGAGTGAGATGGAAAACTATTGTCTCTGTTGCACGGAATCACATCAGTGGACCGTGCAGAGATGCTTACCGTGCCGAATGACTGTTGGTGCAAAACCTGTGCCAAGATTGTGTTTTGTGCTCACATTTATTTACATGTGTTTTGTCAGGCGTCTCTCCAGTCGCCTGCATAACATCAAGAAGACGGCATGTGGCAACGGACAGTCACACTGTCTGCTGTGTGGCGCGTCCTTTGGACCGCAGGGGGTCACAGCTGTCCTCTGTGTGCAGTGTAATAAAGTAGGTGGATATTTCTATTCTTCCAAACCATTGTTTATGCCTACCTTATACGACCCACATGAGTTATTCCTAAGTGAGTCACCCTAGCGGTGACAGGAAATACCAACTCACATCTAAACCAGAGAATGTATGGGACAAACACGTTGTGAAATGTGGCAGTTTGGTTAGGCTTAGGCACAACTACTACTTGGTTATGTTTAGGCACCAACACTTATTGGTTAAGTTTGGGACAAAAGATTGGGATTTGGGTTAAAAATTCAGACACTACTTCAATTCCAGTCACACATATGTTGCAGAGTGTGGCTCCATTTGTTCCATCCATCCATCCATCCATCTTTGTCCACTTATCCGGTATCGGGTCGCGGGGGGAGCAGCTTTAGCAGGGGACCCCAAATTTTCCCAAACCAGCTCCGACTGGGGGATCCCGAGGC
>NC_045748.1:9832190-9850593 GCF_008692095.1 Etheostoma spectabile | reverse complement strand
CAGGTTGGAGATTTAATCCCTCCACCTAGTCTAGTCCTGGGTCTTCCCCTCGGCCTCCTCCCAGCTGGACGTGTCTGGAACACCTCCCTCCTCTCATGCTATCTCTAAGGGAGACGCCAGCCCCCCTCCTGAGGAAACCCATTTTGACCGCTTTTTCCCTGTTCAGTAAAATAAAAAAATAAAAAAGTTTACGCTTATTTTCAACCCTCTTGAAAGTCCTTTGTTTGTTTGACACTTCCACCACCCCGACGTGCCTCGGTTAAGGCTCAAAGGGATATAGCTAAGGCAACAACCGTTAAGTTTAGCCAAAAGATTGTGGTTTGGATTAAGGAACAAACCAAGTTTCCTGGGTGAAAGTATTAAAATTACATTATTACAGTAGATTACATTTTGTGTACGTCTGGCCATAGCTGTATCCTTTCTAGCCACAACCACCTACCTCCTTACGTGGAAATTTGGCTTACGCTTCGCCCCCTTCCTTCCTGCTGTGCTCCCGTCATAACTACTCCAGCCACTAGAGGGCGTAATATAAGTCACAATTGATGCTTGAACAAACAACGTATGTTGGCGTTTTTGGGGGAAGGACAGTCTCGAATTCTTTCTGCTGGAACAAAAAAGGAAAAAAGAGACCCTAGAGGAATTTAGGACGTCTCAATACTTCTGTTTACGTTCCCTCTTTACTTACTGTGTAGATCCTGAGAGGTTTCCTATGGCGATAAGCAGCCAGTGGGCCGTGTGCCAACGGCTCCTGACAAACACTCTATGTCTCTTGCACATTCTGCTTTTTGTTGCTCTCAATAATTATGTAGATGTCAATGCTCGCTGAACTGTGAAAATACATGTGCTCTGTGCACCTGCCATCAACAACTGTGTAGGATTGTTCCTCTGTGTATGCGTCTTACAATAGGTTTATTTAATAAAGCACCAGTTGTTACTTTTACTTAAAGTATCTGAATGCTTCCATCCATATGTTTATTTCTTTTTGCAGCACATGTGCAGCAAATGTGGGATTTTGAGCAACAGCAGGACGAGTCCTATGTGGCTGTGCCGAATCTGCAATGAACAGCAAGAGGTGAGAGGATGAGAAGAGATGAAGAACAGAGTGGGTTTGATAAAATCATGGGGCTAAATTATATCATTATGTTGTTCATCCGTCGACGGAACAGAAGCTTTTCTCATGATATGAACCATTTTCTAGCTTTTAGACTCATCTTTTAGCACAGAAGTGCATTTCCCTGTCCAGTGATGTGGAAAATTACCATCCATTGATACCCCCTCAATAACCAAAGATGATGACTTATTTCAACACCTTTTTTAATTATTAGCATTTTGATCAAAATGAAACATGAAGAATAAGGTCTGCTTTCTGTTTTTCTCACTGTTGCAGTTATACAATGCTGTTTTGATGATGGCGCTGCAGTTTGGTGAGGTCCCTGCCTCAGGGAGCCCAGACTCTTTAAATAAATGCTCCCTCTTGTCAGTCACATGCAGAATAGCTACTCTGTAAAGGAAAGTCCACACCAAGAACGATAACTATAAAATGACTACAAATATATAGTTTGGAAAATCATTTTAATTACAGTGGATGGCGGAGTCCACACCACAACCATAACAACAACAAAAGTAGAGGACGATACCGTTGGGATCACTTTCAAAACAATTTGATGAACGATTAAAAACACTGACAGCCAATCAGAATCCATCTGAGTTTACAACTTGCCATTGCAGAGCAAGGTGCTGCCGAGAGATTTGTTTTGGTGGTAAGTGGTGTGACTTTTCCTCTCGGCGGGGCTACGATCTTAGATCTCAAAAAGTAGTTGTCATCTCACAGATCTTGTGTTTTAGATGTGATTATCTATATGTACTGTAAGTGTTTTTGTCCCGGTGCTCTGCACAGACTTGACCCCACCTGCCCGCTCTGATCCTCCCGGCTGTCTGGAGCTCTGGGCGCCCTTTGTTTCCTGGAGAAGTAGCGGTGTGCATCCCAGGGACCACCGGTCTGACTTTGTTTTTGGTTGCAACGTCTGCTGTATCAGTGCGCGATGAATTATTGTCAGCCTGGTCCTACTAGACTCGTACATTTAATTTGTCTAGAGAGTCTGGCCCCTCTCCATTGACAAGTATTAACTTTAAGGCGGGTACTCTGTTGATGTTTAAAACTGTTGGCTCTGCCCAGAGCCGCTCTGGATCTGCCATCACCAATCGCTAATGTTTGGTCGTGATGATGTTTGGCTCCGCCTCGCTAGCGTTAGCCTTAGCCAACTCCTTCACCACTAGCGGAGCGAACTGGAAAATCAAACTTTTCCCGAACCCTGTGTGGAGGAGGGCCGTAGCATCACGGCCACCGACGCAACTCAGCAAAGATTGTTCTTGTTCGGGCTTTAACTTCTGGATATTCTGCAGCGTTGCCACAACGGACCGAATGGCTTCACTAACATCTTTCTTCGCTGCCATTTCAGAACTACAACTCAAACTAGCGGACGACTTCAACGTCATCGTTCTCAGCCACTCCCTCTGTTCGCTGATTGGACCGGTAGAAAACCCAAGAATATACCGCAAACCCAGATGGAGTACTGAAGGAAAATGAAAATTGATACACATTTCTGGATCAAAAAAAAAATATATATATCGGCCAATATATTGGAATATTGCATTTTTAAATAACCAAATATTTATATCGGTATCGGCCTTAAAAATCCTGTGTCGGTCGGGCTCTAAGCGAGACGACCAACATCCATGGCTGAAACCTGCGGATGTTGTTGAGTACCTCTGAATAAAAGCTCTATATTGTCTTCGATGGCTTGCCTGGCGTTATCTTCCTTGGCAGCCTCTGTCCTGATTGACAGGTTGGCATGTAGCCACGCCCCTAAAGCATCTCCTGCTTTATTGTCTATTTAAAAGTACTGTAAATGGGAACATCATTTACTAAATTAACATCATGCTGTATTGAGAAAGAGTTGAACTTAGCGATTGAGACTGTAAACTAATTATGAAAATCTTTACTGAGGTAATAAATCAAGTGAGAAGTAGATTCATTTTGTCATTGACTTTTACAGAAACAGATTTCAATTTGGAGCCAGTGGCGTCGCCTGCTGCTGGAAATTAGATTAAGTGCAGGTTTAAGGAGCTTCAGCATTGGCTGCACTTTCTTTAAACCTTTTAAGCTTTGTCCATTGTTTGTCATACACCCAATCTCAACATCTAACCTTTTACTCTTTAAACTCATGTCAACATATAAGTCAAAATCTTTGACTCCAGTAGAAGTATTTGCCAAATTGCTACCAGTAAAACCAAAACACACACTTTAAAACCTGTGGCTGTGATGGGACTTCATAACTGTCGATATTTGTTATTGTCTATAGGCCAATCCTCTGTCTTTGTAGGACTAGGACTACATTTGTGTGAATTGTTCCTGCAGGTGCAGAAGCGTTCAGGAGCTTGGTTCTTCAAGGGAAGAGTCCAGCAGGGTCTGCCTGCCCCCCTCCCTCTGTCCAGATCTCAACAGTCCAGCACCATGAACAGATCTTGTCCAGGAGGATCACAGGAAACACATCATCAGGAAAATGGTAATTTATGTAAACAGTGTGTATGCATTAGGCCTATACATTGTAGAATAATAGATTCTCTATATGTAAATAGATGTGTATGGTTGTGAAGAAATGCAAACCTCCTATCCCAGAATGCATCTGTGGTGTAGCCAGACTTTAAAATTCACATCTTGAATGTGAGACTACAGCAGCACCAACAGTATTGGTTGTCCTCTCCACAGAGCAGCAGCAGTCCCGTGGATCAGGACAATGGGAGCAGACAGCAACCACAACAACAACAACAACCACAGCTGACAGCTATAATGAGAGTCAGTCCTGTCCAGCAGCTGTAATGAAGACCGAGAGACATGTGTTAGCCTCCAAACCTCCTCGAGCAAACGCACAGCAGGTCGCCCCCACCTCAGGTAAAGCAGAGCTGCTCCTTCTAAGAATAAGCCCCATTCAACAGGGCTGCAGTTTGACATTGATAACAACGTATAAAAAGATGTTTCAGACTCTGTTAATTCCTGGTTGTAATGGCGCTAGCTCCTGCTGCAGATGTGAAAGAGACCGTGTCCCCTCCAGCTGTGGAGGAAAAAAGACAACCTGTTGTCTCCAGCTCCATTTCAGCACATCTTCCTGCAGCCAGGATTAATCCACCCGTCAACAACACCGCCCCAACGCAACCCCCACCCAGTCAAACAGAGGACGAGGACAACGACTACGACTCAGACGATGCCAGTAAGACTGATTTTGTGACGGGATTTTTGCAGGTTTGGACCCAAAAACGCTGACAAGGAAGCAACATAAGGTTTTTGTTAGTTTATTAAATAAAAGCACTCAGGAAAACAAAGATTAGGAATAACCAAAAACACTATGGGAGGAATAAAACTTCAGGGAGAGACGCAGGAAAAGACTTGCGTAATGACTTGCGTAACCACAACGATCAGACATCGGACAAAGAAAGGTAACGAGGGTGGGAACGAGGGACAGGGGACGAGATCGCTGATGAACAGGTGAGACACGTCAGGGCAGGGCGACAATCACAGAGGAGGGGAAACACCAGACGGAAGGAGGTGAAACAAGACGTGACACAGGAGAAACAGACACAGCAACTTGAAACAGGATGGAAAACAAAACACAGAACACACAACAGGGAAACAGTAACACACTGGGAATAATTAGACAAAGACAGTAGAAAAAAACACAACTGAAAACCGCAATCATGACATTTTACATCTTAACATGAAGCTTTATTGATTGTAGTGGCTTCACATTCTATTTAGTTTTTTTGGTTGTTTTTATCCCTGGGAATAATAGAAGTCGTGCCCACAGCTGTGAAAGATAGTCCCAGTAGGCCAATGAAGAGTAACTAATCAATGGTCATCTGCTTTACAGGGAAATTGTATTTTCTAACAGCTCAGACTGACTTTTTCTCTCAGGTGTCTGATGTGTTCCTGTGTTTGTATGCTTGCAGCTACTCTGGGATCTCTGGAGTTCAGTCTGCTCTACGAACAGGAGAAGCACGCCCTCCACTGCTGTATCGTTAAAGCCAAGGTATACACATGCGCGCACGCATGCACGCACGCACGCATGCACGCACACACGCATGCACGCACACACGCATGCACGCATGAGAAAACACAATATGAGACAAGACAGGGCGAGACCAGACAAGACAACACTGGACAGAATGAGACAAGATGAGACAAAACAGGACAAGACGAGACAAAACAGGACAAGACGGGACGGGACCAGACGAGAAGTGATGAGACAAGACAAAGACAAAATGAGACAAGACCAACTGGAATAACACAAGAAAAGACAAATTAAGACTGGGCCCGACCAGTCAAGATGAGACAGAACAGACGAGATGGGACAAGATGCGACAAGACAAGAAAAGAAAAGATGGGACAGCACAAGACGAGAAAAGAGAAGATGGGACAACACAAGTTGAGAAAAGAAAAGATGGGACAACACAAGATGAGAAAAGAAAAGATGGGACAACACAAGACGAGAAAAGAAAAGATGGGACAACACAAGATGAGAAAAGAAAAGATGGGACAACACAAGACGAGAAAAAAGAAGATGGGAACAACAAAGTTGAGAAAAGAAAGATGGGGACCACACAAGATGAGAAAGAAAAGATGGGACAACACAACGAGAAAAGAAAAGATGGGACAAACAGACACAGAAAAGAAAGATGGGACAACACAAGACGAGAAAAGAAAAGATGGGACAACACAAGATGAGAAAAGAAAAGATGGGACAACACAAGACGAGAAAAGAAAAGATGGGACAACACAAGACGAGAAAAGAAAAGATGGGACAACACAAGACGAGAAAAGAAAAGATGGGACAACACAAGATGAGAAAAGAAAAGATGGGACAACACAAGACGAGAAAAGAAAAGATGGGACAACACAAGACGAGAAAAGAAAAGATGGGACAACACAAGACGAGAAAGAGAAAGATGGGACAACACAAGTTGAGAAAGAAAAGATGGGACAACACACAGACGAGAAAAGAAAAGATGGACAAAACAAGAATGAGGAAGAAAGAGGGACAACACAAGACGAGAAAAGAAAAGAGGGACAACACAAGACGAGAAAAGAAAAAGATGGGACAACACAAGAGAGAAAGAAAAATATGGGAAAACACAAGATGAGAAAAGAAAAGATGGGACAACACAAGACGAGAAAGAAAAGATTGGACAACACAAGACGAGAAAAGAAAAGATGGGACAAACACAGATAGAGAAAAGAGAAGATGGGACAACACAAGTTGAGAAAAGAAAAGATGGGACAACACAAGACGAGAAAAGAAAAGATGGGACAACACAAGATGAGAAAAACAAAAACAAAATGAGGCTTATCCAAAAAGTGTAAACTAGATTTTGTAGAAACTTTTGGATTCAATGACTCCAACAATAAACTATGTGGAAGATATTAGAATATTTGACGTGTGAAACTCAAATTGATTGTCGCCATGATCTGTCTTTGTGTCTCTCAGGGTTTGAAGCCGATGGACTCAAATGGACTCGCTGACCCGTATGTGAAGCTGCACCTCCTACCTGGAGCCAGTAAGGTACAGACACAATATTAGATAATAACTTTGAGGTGTTGATTTGAAAACTGTGCGACTGTTGTCATAATCTGTCATATTTTATGATTTTATTCTCAGTCTAACAAACTTCGCACCAAGACACTGAAAACCACTCTGAATCCTGTGTGGAACGAGACTCTTGTCTACCACGGTATCACTGATGATGAAATGTCACGCAAAACTCTCCGGTAAGAACAACCAACCTCTTCTCCAGTGGTGGAAGAAGTATTCAGATCCTTTACCCAAGTAAAAGTCCTGCATCCAAAACCTTACTTAACCCTTGTGTTGTCTTTCCCTCGACCATGATAAAAACACTTTTGACGTCCCTTTCTCAATGTTTTGTTGTCTTTTCCCAACGTTTTTGACGCTTACTTCCAATGTTTGTGAAGTTTTTGAAGATTTTTGTGTAGCTTTTGTCACTTTTTCCAATGTTTCTTACGCTTTTTCCCCAATGTTTCATCGCCCGTTCGACACTTTCTACCTCCCATATTTCTGGTATTAAATAAAAGGACTTGGAAATGGGTCAAATTTGTCCCCAGGACAACATAAGAGTTAAGTTAAAGTATGTATTTGCAAAATGTACTTAAAGTACTCATTGTTTTTTTTAAAGATAATTTTTATGGGCATTTCCACCTTTAGTGATAGGAGGAAATGCCCATGAAAAGGGAAAGTGTGTGTGGGGGGTGGGGGGGATGGGGGGCATCACGGGTCAAACTCAAACCCTGGACCTTCTGCGTTGTGGAATAAACGTCTATATATGTGTGTGCCTGCTCTACCAACTGAGCTTACCGGCCACAAAAGTACTCATTGTTCCAGTAGAATATATGAAATATGTGTTTTCCTCGTCTATCTGATGTTTCTGGCTAAATATTCCCAGTGCATTAATGTTCATGTTGCATTTTACTGCTGTAGATGTCTAACTCCTTCATATACTGTTAATGCATCATGCTCTATGAGATCATCACACGTTTGTAGCGTCGCTCTCCTGTGAGAACCACGTATCTCTAAAAGGTTGACAAAGTTTCCTGGTGTCAGTGGAGAACAAGTGTAAAGCTGAAAAATTAAAATACTCAAGTGAAGTACCTCAAATGCTGATGTGCCACTGCCTCCTACTGCACATTGGACTAATTACACGAGAGGTTCATGAGACACACTGTCTGTCTTCAGGCTTTCGGTGAGTGACGAGGACAAGTTCGGACACAATGAATTCATCGGAGAGACACGCATTGCTCTGAAGAAACTGAAGTTTAATCAGAAGAAGAACTTCAATGTTTGCCTGGAGCGAGTGATCCCGGTGAGTCTGAGACCAACACTAGTCGTGTTTCCATCTAATTGTGAAGCAAATTTCAAGCAAACTTTTAAAATGTCGCAAAATAGAAAAAGAAACTGTGAATGGGACGGGACCTGAGTCCCGATCCTTCCCCCATCCGACGGATACCGGGACTATAGTCATGTGAGTTACACATTCGCTACGTCACAACTTATTCGGCAAAGCTGTTTCCATGGCACATTTGGCACATTATTTCTTTTTTGAAAAAGGCAAAAACCACCTCAAGCGTAACAAAGCGTAAAAACTCTTTTACAAATTTGAGGACGTCTTTTATTTTAATTATTTTGCCGTTTCCATCAACATTTATTAATGCGATGTTGCAAAATGCGCAAAAAAATATGTTGGTTGATGGAAACCCCCCTACTGACATCTCATATTGTTAAAGAATGTACTGTACAATATAAAAAGTACAGCATCAATTAAAGGGTAAGTTCACCCTGAAATTGTATTTGATCTTAAATAACAACACTTTTTACTTATTTAAACCTCTTTTTTTGTATCTCTTTTTAACTCTTCTTGCGAAGATAGTGTATTTCTTTTTTTTTTCAATTTCCTGCGGGAGTCTAAGTCTAACATTTGTATAAAAAAAATAGTGACACAAGTGAAATCAGCAGTTTATTACGCCCTAGATGTTTTACACTTTTATTGATTCATGTTCTACATTGTCTTTTCTTTTGAAATTGAGCAATTGGAGTGGCACAAAGTGTTTATTTACATAGCACTTTTCTAGTCTTAACAACTACTCAAAGCACTTTTACATCATACAGGAACCATTCACACACATTCATACGCTGTGGCCAAAGCTGCCGTGAACGGTGCCACCTGTTTATCTGATAAACACTCACACACATCTGCAGTATCGGGGGGCAACTTGGGGTTCAGTGTCTAGCCTAACGACCCAGGGATTGAACCACCAACCTTCCAATTGGCAGGCAACCGCTCTTCCACTGAGCCACAGCCGCCCATGACAAGTTAGTCCATGGGAACTGGAGGGTCCCTGGTTAAAGTCCCCGTATGGAACAAAGTACAGAGTATGGATTGGTAGCTGGAGAGGTGCCAGGTGCTCTTGAGCAAGGCAACCCCTCCCCCCAACAGTTGAGGGCACTGGCACTCTGACATCTCTCTATTTGTGTATGAATAGGTCCTGAGCATGTGTGTGCATTTCAGGCCTGTGTGTAGTGATTATTGTAATTTTCCCACTGGGAATCAATAAACAGTATAATTTATTAAATAAATATGTTGTACTACAGAAAGTGATGATGACTGGGTTTACAGGTGAAGAAAGCTGTGGGAGGATCGGCCCGTGGCATGGCTGTCTACGAGGATGACGTAAGACCCTCATGTGGATCTCGTACCACTGTGCATTGCATGTTGTTTACTTCTCTGCTGAACTGAAAGACGCCAAGCTCAGTTTGTGTCCTTGTGGTGCATCCCTGCATTGTTGTCCAACCCCTGTCAAAAACACGTCAATGAGACACGCTGTTGCACTGGTTGTCATGTTCCTTTGTCAGGATCCACCTATTGTAGTTTATTTTGACTCAATCCCCCCCACACACACACACCGTCTTACTGCTACAAATACTCACTAGTGCACCAAATGTGGATTAAACTAAGCTGAAAAATAGTCCCGAACAAATGTCCTACTGTTGGTTTACAATAACCAGCTGTTTTATTTAATAACTGAGACTTGAAACAAAACCGTTATTTTTTCATGAGTAGTTTAACAATTTACATCTTCAGTAGAGCCACAGAAATGAAGATAGGAAGTATTTAGAGTCTATTTGCTAATGTAATGTACAGCCTGTTAATGTAAATGGAGTAAAGCCTATTGCATAATGATATACATACACCATTATCCTCCATTAGAAGATATTATGATAATCACTGTGTAATCCCTCCGGGTATGTTTAGAGGGTAAAGGAGCATTCAGATCAGTGACAAGAATTACTGTTACTTTGTGTGCATGTATGGTATCTGTTATACGTGTGTGTGTGTGTGTGTGTGTGTGTGTGTGTGTGTGTGTGTGTGTGTGTTGTGTGTGTGTGTGTGTGTGTGTGTGTGTGTGTGTGTGCACAGCTGAGGAAGGTGAGGATTCAAGGAGAGGGGTCGCATCCTGGTGTCTCTGACGTACAACAGCCGCAGGGCCGTCTGTTGGTGGGCGTGTGTCCGCTGCGCTCATCTGGCCGCTATGGACTCCAACGGATACTCCGACCCATTTGTCAAAGTGTATGTCCTCCCTTCAGCTGAATCCTCTAGATTAGAGATCTTCAACAGGGGTCCCCCTAGAGGGTCCTCAAAATCGCTGCATGAGGGCCTGCCAAGTTAATGTTTGATGGTTTAAAAAAAAAAAAAAAGTAATGTCTGAAATATACATTGGAGAATCTATGATATCATTAGTACTGATTTTTTTCACTGTACACAACAATGATCATAGGGTTACTGGCCTACAGCCGTCCACAGATACAGTTACGCTTAAAGATTTACTGTGCCACATTTTAACATTAAACATGACTAGAATATATGAATGTAGGGGCTTAGTACAAAATTCTGGGCCCTGCAGAAAGGCCTTATCTACGGGCCCTTCCTCCCTCCCACTTTTCATTCTACAAATTTTTGGGCCCTTTCACAGAAGTCCCGGGTACTCAGTCCCATCCCCCCCCCCCCCCCCCCAAGTGTGACACCCCTGTGGATACGCAAAATAAGTTTATTTAAAAGCTTAGTGGTAGGCCCCATATAAGGCTTTTAGGGCGCTATACCTGTTAGTGCAGGCCCAGTTTAACATGCAACACAATTTGATCCCACACTATATACATAGCAGGGGGTCTCTACTTTGTCACTCGTTCAGCTATGGGGTCCCTTGACTTAAAAAACATTGAAGACCCCTGCTCTAGATTATGGTCAAAACATCAGTGCAACATTTACAGGAATCATGGTTATTTGCCCCCCCCATGTTAACATGAGTCACATTTTTCCTGAAGAGGGTTTCTGTCATTTTTTTTGTTCATTCTTCTGATCAGTTTGGTTTTATGGGTATTTAATTGTACAAAAACAGGGTGAAACGGCATGATTGATAGCTGTGAGAGACTTGTGATTGGTCGGGCGGGTGCATGGGCGGGACCCAATCTGTACTGCACAGACTCTGGCTTCAAAATGACAAGATGGCAGCGCCCGTATCTGTCCATCTTCATTTATAGTCTGTGTGCTAAACATGAAGCTAGCCAGTATGGGTGTAGCATAGCTTAGCTTAGCTTAGCTTAGCTTAGTTTAGCTTATCTTATATAGCATAGCATAAAGACAGAAGCAGAAACTGAAGCAAACAGCTAGCCTTTGTTTTTTGTATGGACTAAACAAATGAGATATAACGTGTTCATTTGTAACTTTAAAGTTGCTGGTAGGGGATTGAGCCAGGCTAGCTGTTTCTCCCTGTATCCAGTCTTTGTGCTAAGCTATGCTAAGCTAACAAGATGCATAGCTTCATATTGAGGGACAGATGAGAGTGGTATCAATCTTCTTATTTTACTCTCGGCAAGAAAGTGAAAAGAAATGTTTTCCTGAATGTTGCAGGGTTTTTTTTTCAATAAAAAGTCTCAGAGTTTTAAGCACCATTGATTTTCTTCTTGTGTTTAGACTAAATTTTGTGTTTCATGATATAACAGTTACAAATTCTTTTGTGCTGTAGATGTCTGAAGCCCGACATGGGGAAGAAAGCTAAAAACAAGACCCAGATAAAAAAGAAGACCCTCAATCCAGAATTTAACGAGGTCAGTTGTTTCTAAACTGTTGCTTTCTATTTGCACACACTGAACGTTACAGTCTCCTGCTCGCTCAGATCTCAGCCATAGATTTTGTAATGACATTTTAATGTTTCATTACTGTGTTTCAGGAGTTCGGTTACGAAATAAAACATGGCGAGCTAGCCAAGAAAACCCTCGACATCTCAGTCTGGGACTACGACATGGGAAAATCCAATGATTTTATTGGTAAGTGTGGATATTGTCTTGCAATCCTATTTCTTCATTAATACACCACTTGTTGGTCCACTACTTTGGTCCAGACTGCAATATCCCAACAACTTTTGAATGGATTGCCATGCAGTTTTGGAACAAATGCTCATGGTGACCAGAGGAGAAATTCTAATAACTTTGGCGATCCTTTGATTTTTCTTCTAACGTTACTATGAGGTTGACATTTGGGATTTTGACCAGCTCTGGAAGTGGAGAAAAAAGGTGTCGGCACTCTCTCGCATTGGCAAATCATTATGTGATTACACCATAGTCCTCAGAAATCATTATGTGATTTGCCAGTCAGATAATGGTAGGCATTATCATTATCGGATGATAATGATTATGCCATCAGATAAAGGCATTATCTGAGGACACAATATCTGACTATCTCAGGTAATAGTCTGAGATGGTCATTATCTCAGACTATAGACCATGGTTAACTCAGACTATGGTTTCTGAGTTAACCACAGTCCTCAGAAATCCACCGGAGTTTAAAATGACAACACAAAGAAAGTGTAAGGTAACAGTCATCTGGCCGAATGAAGGACATCCGGTGGGATTTCAGAATCATATCAGAAATACTTTATTGATCCCCAAAGGGAAACTCTGTGTTACAGTTGCACAAATAGTAGAAATATAAATAAAGAAATAAAGAAATATAGTGTGGATATTTACATAGTTAAAGGAATATTACGATACAGTATTTACATAATTAACATAATTAAGGTGTTGCAATGGTGAAAAGTAGTAATAATAATAATAATAATAATAATAATAGTAGTAGCAGTTGAGTATTGCAAACATTACAAGCCAGCGTTATTGCACAAAACAGATAGTATTGTCCAGTTTCAACCTCTCTAAGTGTGTGCGCGTGTGCGTGTGTGTGTGTCAGATACTCAGAGGGAGGAGTTGTAAAGTGTGATGGCCACAGGCAGGAATGACTTCCTGTGGCGCTCTGTGGTGCATTTTGGGAGAATGAGTCTATCACTGAAAGTGCTCCTGTGATTGAGCAGCAAGCCATGGAGTGAGTGCGAGACATTGTCCAAGATGGCATTTACGGAAGTAACGGAGCAATCCCGGAAGTGAGACCGTCGTGGATATAGACTAACGCTCACCTTTGTCTCTGCCTCCAGGAGGATGTCAGTTAGGCATCCAGGCCAAAGGAGAGTGTTTGAAGCACTGGTACGAATGCCTCAAGAACAAAGACAAGAAGATTGAGCGTTGGCACGTTCTGCTGAACGACAACACTGTCCAGTTTGAGGATTAAAGCATCTTCCCACTCCTCTAGATGTATTTTCTTTCACTATCATCCCCCCTGTAGAATTTTATCTTCCAGTGAGCACAGGTAGACAAATATTACCCTCTTGCTTTCATGTGTAGTTTGTTGTGCAATGTGCAGGCTGCATTTCAAACAGTTTTCAGGTGACCAACATGGATGTTGACCTCCTCTTTTTTTTTTTTTTTTTTTTTTTAAATAAGGGGCTACCACTAAACATAACTTTTCACTGCAATCATATCATAAACTGTGCTATATAAACTTTACCTGACATGCGGTAATGCTTGAACAGAGGGATTATCATATTTTATGGCGACAATGAAACCCGTGTAATCATCATTGCCATTAAACCGTTATGTTGTAATGAAGTGTGCCTCCTCCCTCCAACCATGCAGAGGGGATTCCCACGTTTCTGACCTGTTTACGTTGATTATGTTGTTCCTATCATATGAGATTATGTAATGTGACAACAGCGAGTGCTTGCATCACCAAAACACTCATTTCACTTGCATTAATGCATCGTGCATATGTTAAATATTAAATAGGACACTCAACAGATGTTTGACTCCAAACATTAGGTAAACAAACGTACTTTTTGTTGGTGTTGATGTGAAATCCATTTTGTTTTTGACACAGATAACATGTTGGCTGTCACCATCACCTTCACTTTGTGCATGTGTGAGCTCCCTCTGAAGACGTCCCAAAATGCTTCTGCATGATAGTTTATTATGAAGAACAAATGTGATCATCCAACATAAGCACACTTACAGAAAATCTAGCAAATATACCTCCAGATATACTGTATATGTGATTGATGGAGTGTTTTGAGATGCACAATGATCATTTTGTTCTCTGTATTCATGTTGATGCATGCCATATTGTAGCATACACGTGGCTAATAAATAAAGACATCATGGCACTTCCTTTGCTCCTCAGCCTGTTCGATATGTGTTGTGACATGGCAGGAAACTTTGTCTGAATCAGGCGAGGTTTGAGCCAATCAGCTCAGACAGACACGCAGCGGAGAATTTTATGAACTTTGACTTCTCTTGATAAAACTTGCCTTCTGTCCAAGTGGGTGAAAGTTGACGGACTTGACAACCTGAAGAGTCTGTCCTTGAATTTCAAGCTGAGACATAATCCCCTTTTCTCATAAGTAAGAGAAATCCAAACCAAGGCCTGACAGGAACCCAAACATGTATATCTGACTAACAAAGATTACTGAAGTTGTTGATTTTTTTGCACAATAAAATTAAGACAACAGTAAAGCTCGAAAATAAAGTAAAAAAAAGAAAGATTGTGCAGGGGAGATTAAGAAAACCCATACAGGCTTTTAGAAGGACTCTCGCCTAAGGAAGAGAAAGAAAAAATCAATAATTACAATTACTAGAGTCCTAAACAAACAACGACAAATTGAACGCAAGTAACCTGTCAAATAAATCCGTACAGCTGATCTGACTGTAACTTACAATATGTCATTTTCTGTCGCTATAGGGTCTCTCAATCGAAAACATGCATGCAAACACAGAGTTGATGACGTTGTGAAGTTACATGGGCTCCTAGAAGTTGTCTTAAGTGGTGACTCAAATGTATCTGTATCAGTTTTATTCACATCATGTTTAGTAACGTTTGTTCATGTCATTTCATTCTTATGACGCAGTGTTTCCCACGTAAGTAATTCGATTCTTTTTGGTAGCTGACTGGTTGGCAAAGCACGCGTTTCTAGGATGTCCTGTCCATTGACTTACCTTGATATTCTTACCCTACACTTACCATTCTCACTCCTCATGCCTAAACTTAACCAATCCAACCAACGAAGGCAATGAGGACTAGCCAATCAGAGACAGAATAGGGCGGGATATTCCTTCGCCAGGCGACCAGATGACACGCTCTGTGTCATTGATTAAAATGACAGGTTTTTAGACAATTTAATGCAGAATTGTTACACAGCGTCTTTAACATCAAGGCCTCCAGACAGCAGAACAGACTTGTGAAAAGCTTATCTTAAGACTAACTACTTCAGCAGCTTGGTGGCACAGTGGATAACCCTGTGGCCTCACAGCAGGAAGGTTTTGGGTTCAAATCCCGCTTGTCCCAGGCCTTTCTGTGTGGAGTTTGTCTGGTTTGGTCACCGGAAAAGCAAGAAATGTAATGAAAATCAATGCTTTCCTGACTTTACTTTCAGCATGGAGTTATATTTTAACAAACCAGTGCTTGATTACCTAAAAATAAATCCAGTAACAGGTTGTAAAGTGTCAGGAAACAGGTGGCTGTCCCGATGGACCAGTGGTCTGGGGCAGTGGTTCCCAACCTGGGGTCCCAAAGACAATCTATGATGGTCAAAGAAAAATATTATGTATATATATGTGTATATTTCTCCTGCTCAAAATTATGTTAATTTGTTTTTGTTAGGGGGGCATCCAACCTGGGTTGTTTTAATAAGATTTGTTATATAGATTTTTATCAATGAAATTGTTGTTGATTTATTCATTTTAAGAATTACTTTACTTGCCAAAAAATGAAGGGGAACCACTGGTCTGAGGCGGTACTCCACCAATTTAACATTGTGCGTCTATAACCTTGTTTGATGGATAATTCTGGGGGAAATTGCTTCAAAATTGATGCAGCTGAACCAAAGATATTGTCTTTTTTTGTTCAATGCATTCTGTTTTCTTGTCCAAACTTAACTGGGTGCCTACATTACCCAGAATGCAACTCCATTCAGGTGGGCTGTTCTTGCAGCCGAGTATGTAGCCTGGAGCCTCCGACCTGCATCAGCCAGGAGCAGCGGACTACAGAGATCTGGTTAACTCACTGCTTTCTAACATTGCAGAAAATGAAGTGTTTGCTTGGCGAAGTTCTCCTTTAAAAGGGCAAAATCCGCCTGGCTTAAAATTAGATAAAAGACCTTCATTGCTTGTCCTCCCATGCACGTCAACTGTCACTGCCTCCTGTCATGAAGGCAACGTGTCAGTAACCATTAAGACAGATCCAGCTGATGTTTTCCTTTAGGGGAGCAACATCTCGCTGAAGAATCATGACCTTAACATTTCATTTACTGAAATTTAAAACAGAAGCAATTAATATCATTTTCGTTCTTGGGTTAGGGTTAGAATTACATTTTCCCTTCATAGTTTACATCAACACTACATCATTTCGCATAAATATACCTTACATTATTATGTAAGCTACATGTTATAAATTGTACCAAAGTTTGGGGTTGAATCTTGTTTCACTTTGTCCTCCCCGGCGGTATTTCTGTTTCTGTTGAATCTCCTCTTGACACACTTTTCCCACAACAAGTCCAAATAATACTTGGGCCGAAACGTGGTGTGTGCCTGATTCTGCACTATTAAATATGATTGTTTTTCCACCTCTGTTAGATACATGATACATGTATCTAACAGAGGTGGGCCACTGGAGTGAAGACTTGAGATTTGCTTGACCCACACTGATAAACGAGTTGACTTGACTTTGTCTTTCACTTGAGACACTTGAAAGGGCTTTTTATCAGTGTGATAGGAGGCAAGTGAAGGAAAGGCAAAAAACAAAATCTCTAGGAGCGGTGGACTTTTCTCATGTGTGATTATGTGTTTAACGCCACCAAGGTTTATGTGGTTTAATTTTCAAAAAAAAACATATTTTAGTTGTACTGCTCATTGCTGCAGCTCCTCTTTTCACCCTTAGTGTTGAGCTCTCTGTTTTAGCTACAGAGTGATTGCACTTGTGTTCCATCTTTGTTGGGAGTCACACATGCGGAGTACCTAGGTAAGGACTACTAGCCAGTCAGAAGCAGAGTATGAGGGCATGCCCTGACACTACCTAGGTAAGGACTACTAGCCAGTCAGGAGCAGAGTATGAGGGTCCTGACAGTACCTAGGTAAGGACTACTAGCCAGTCAGAAGCAGAGTATGAGGGCCCTGACAGTACCAAGGTAAGGACTACTAGCCAGTCAGAAGCAGAGTATGAGGGGCCCTGACAGTACCTAGGTAAGGACTACTAGCCAGTCAGAAGCAGAGCATGAGGGCGTGCTCTGCTAGAAGCTAGGCAAGCACTATAACGTGTTACAAAGTGATGCTTGTTTGTCTCAGAAGTAAAGGCTGGACTACAACAGAGCTGTTTAGAGCAGTTTGTGAACAGTGTTTTCTCTGGAAGATGGTAAGTCCCTTTGGGGGGGACCTTGGGCTTCTTCACTTTGTAAATCTATTACATGCACAAAAAAGATATATAACACAATAAAGGAAAGAGAAAAAGCCAAAAAGCATAATATGAGCACTTTAAAGGATGGTAATTGCTGTCGCACTATGCTTTCTCTTGGGGAAATTTCTAGAATTGTTGGGACTTTATAAAATTATAGAGTGTGGTCTAGACCTACTCTATCTGTAAAGTGTCTCGAGGTAACTCTTGTTATGATTTGACACTATAAATAAAACTGAATTAATCCTCATCCCTCTTTCCACTAGGTGGCATTGAAAAATGCTATGTTCTCGCAGAAGGAAGAAGCAATGCACATTTTAAAGTTTTTATGGTATTTAGCTTTTGTTAGTTATTATTTGTTGTATTGAATTAAAAAAATCTTTTCATGACAACTGCCTTTTAAAAATGGAAACTAGAGTAGATCATCAGCATTTTTTTTGTTTTGGCTTGACTTGCTAGATTCTCACCACAAGGGACTTGAAGGTTAAGACTTGTGTGACTTTTTCCCCCATTTGATATTTAATCAACAGTGTCAAATTAGTAAAACTTGTTTATTCCTTTAACTTCAAATGTGCACATCTTATTTGTGGTCTCATCGGAAGAAAATAAAACAAAAAAGAAAATGATTATCCCCATTCATAAATCAATATAAATTGATTAGTTTGTCACATTTTTATTGTAGTGCATTAGGAGCACGTGTTTCGGTCGCGAGCCGGTCTCCTATAAATATATTAGTCACATTTGCACATTGATTAACCTGTTTGGCTTGTTTGAGTATCTGAGCCGTGGTCTGACCGGATGTGTGTGTGTTAATCAATCTAATTATGTCGTGGCACTGTCAGACACACACACACACACACACACACACACACACAAACACACACACCATAGTGCGTCTCACTATCTTTGTGGGGACCTGTCATTGACACAATGCATTCCCTATCCCCTGACCCTAACCTTAACC
>NC_045748.1:9825210-9832180 GCF_008692095.1 Etheostoma spectabile | reverse complement strand
ACAACTAAATGCCTAACCTTAACCCTCCCCCCCACCCTAACCATAACCTAATTCTAATCCTAATCCTAAAACCAAGTCTTAACCCTTAAACAGCCCTTTAAAGTTGAGGGGTCCAGCATTTTGGCCCCACAAAGCTGTCTGGACCCCACAAGTATACTGTTTTCCTGGGTTTTGGAACCCACAAATGTAGTTAAACAAGAACACACACACTCATGTATCTACCTCTTAAAACTAAATGAAAATGTTTATGTTTTTTTGTGCTTTAGCAGTGTGTCAATATGGAGAGAGAGAGAGAGAGAGAGAGAGAGAGAGAGAGAGAGAGATTTAGTCATAACACTAAATGTGTCTAAATCTTCATGTTTTTTGTATGTTTGCGTTTGTCTTTGTTTTCTTTCTTACATACACTAGCGATTTGATATACTGTTGTTGTTTTCATGTCTTTGTTTTTAAATGTATATATTTTAGTTTACTCCTTTGAATTGTATGTATGTATTTCTTATCACGTTATTTGTCCTTGATGCTTTGGCAATATTCTGACATCCATGCCAATAAAGCAATTTGAATTGAATAGAGAGAGAGAGGGATAGAGAGACAGCGAGAAAGAAGGAGACGGAGACACAGACAGACACACAGACAGACAGAGAGAGAGAGAGAGAGAGAGAGAGAGAGAGAGAGAGAGAGAGAGAGAGAGAGAGAGAGAGAGAGAGAGAGAGAGGGAGAGGGAGAGAGAGAGAGAGAGAGAGGGGATTTGGATATGTTTTTAGATCCACCGAAAACCCCGCGCGCCTCCTCCTCCTCCCCTTCTCGTTTAAAACCGACCTGGAGTCTGTCAATCTGTCATTAAGTCCTGAATGACTGGAGGAGTCACTGGTTTCAGATATAAGGTGTTCAGCCTCTCTCGTTTCGCGCGACCATGACGCACATCGCTCCTCTTCTCGCTGTCCTTCTGACATCATCACTCCTGCGCTGCGCGGCTTTAGAGGCATCGATCCTCTGCACCTGGACTAAAGTATTGTCTAATGAAGAAGTGCATTTCAGTTTCCTCCGGAGCGACCCTCGGCAGGCCTCTCCATCTCTGCGGCTCTACCACAGCGCCTGGTCCGGGGAGCGCGCTCTGCGCAGCTGCACGTGGACCGACGACGCGGCAGTGATCCAGAACTATCTCACTCTGTGCCGGGAGCGCACGCACGAGTTCTCCGACCATCCGGATGGAAAGATCGATGTGGACTCCATGCTGGAGATGGAGGAGCTGTGCGGGTCCGTGGCTGCCCCGGAGCACGGTGGGCGCCCGAGGCCGGCGAGGAGCGTCGGTGGACATCATCAGGGTCCGGCTGAAAGGTCAGAGGTCAGGAGCCATCATCGTGTAAAGCGCGGTTTCATTGTGCCAGGGACTCTCTGGTGCGGCTCCGGCAACAAGGCGCCGTCGTATGCAGATCTGGGTGGGTTGATACTTATGTAAGACAGTCACTAGATGATGAAAAAGACACATTTTTTTTAGTAGTTTTCTCAGATTTAGTCTTACTTTCATGTGAAGTATCAATTTCAATTCCATTTTCTATTGGCATGCACAAAATTAAACATCTTGCCAAAGTAGTTTACAGAGAATGCATATACATAGCACTGCATTTGTTTCATGCATATTATATACTGTGGAAATAGAAGTACTGAACACTTGTACTGTAAATAAATTGACGTGTCTCTGCAGAAGTCAAATTCGCTCTTTTGTTGAATGGTTCACACCTAAATCAGATGGCATAACCTGTGTTAGAGGTCACATACAGTACAATGAACTCACACAAAAAGCCTCATAATATTCTGGGGCAGTAAAGTTCATGTCATACATTGTATATTCACACCGTATGAACAAAAAGTCAGAAAAAGGAAACTGTCAGAACAGCAGAGGGAACTTTAAGAGACACTCAGGAATATCTTATTGCATTTCCATAAAGTTGGGGAGCTTGCAAAAGGCGAATTTGAAAAAGAATTGCCAAAATCTAAGTGGCGCCGGCTGAAGAATAGGTCTGTAGTGTTGAAGGTCCCATGACACGATTTCACTTTATGAAGTTTTTTAAACATTAATATGAGTTCCCCCAGCCTGCCTGTAGTGGCTAGAAATGGTGATAGGTGTAAACCGAGCCCTGGGTTTCCTGCTCTGCCTTTGAGAAAATGAAAGCTCAGATTGGCCGAGCTGGAATACTGCTCCTTATGAGGTCATAAGGGGTAATGTTACTGCCCCTTTCTCTGCTTTGCCCTCCCAGAGAATTTGGAAAAAATGAGAGACATCATGGCTTTCAAACAAGCAAAGTGGCAGTAGGTCAAGGCCACACCCCCACCCTCCAACTCAAAAGCTACAGACTCAGAAAAGCCCGTACTAAGGAGAGCTCATTGAGGGTCTGGCTCTAGTGGCTGGAATTCTGCACCAAGGCTGACTTTTGGAAAGCGACTTCAGATACGTATTAGGACCACTAATCTTTATTAAAAGAGACTTCAGATACAGTATTGGGACCACTAAGGTTCTATATAAAAGAGACTTCAGAACAGTATTAGGGACCAAAGGTCTATATAAAAGAGACTTCAGATACAGTATTAGGGACCACTAAGGTCTATATAAAGAGACTTCAGATACAGTATAAGGGGACCACTAAGGTCTATATAAAGAGACTTCAGATCCAGTATTAGGGACCACTAAGGTCTAATAAAAGAGACTTCAGACACAGCATTAGGGGACCCCTAAGGTCTATTATAAGACTTCAGATCCGTATTAGGGACCACTCAGGTCTATATAAAGAGACTTCAGATACGTATTAGGGGACCACTAAGTCTATATAAAGAGACTTCAGATACAGTATAGGGACCACTAAGGTCTATATAAAAGAGACTTCAGATACAGTATTAGGGACCACTAAGGTCTATATAAAGAGACTTCAGATACAGTATTAGGGGACCACTGAGGTCTATTTCACTAGCGTGGACCACGCCACAACCATGTGTTAGTTAAAGATTCAATAAACATTATAATGTGCAGATATATAAATTGATGTGGACGTTGTCTGACAAACATTGAAAAAAAGCGTCAAATGTGTTGAAAAAAGGGACAAAACATAGTAAGAAGTTTTTAAAAAATCAATAACAAGCCTCAACAAAAGTGTCGATTTTCAATTTTGACAATAAGACACACAACAGATTAATAATCATTGGACTGATCCCGACTCTGTCCCTGTCCCCTCATGTCTTTCAGGAGTTTTTGCAGAGACGGACAGCTGCTGCCGTGAACACGACCAGTGCAAACACACCATCCTGTCCTTTCACTCCGAGTTTGGTGTCTTCAACAGCAACATCTTCACCATGTCTCACTGCGATTGTGACAAAAAGTACGCAGCTATAACTGTCGCTAAATGACACGTCACGTCCATATCTGTAACTGATCTTTTTTTAATTTATTTGGATTGCAGGTTTCGCTGTTGTCTGGCGGAGGCCAAAGACAGCATATCCAATGTGGTGGGCTACACCTTCTTCAACCTGCTGAAGATGCACTGCTTTGAGTTCTCCCACAAACTCCAGTGTAAAGAGAGAAACTGGTTTGGCATGTAAGTAAAGTTCTTATTTATTCATTAACACAGCGTTGTATGTAGGTTTGTGTTTTGGGTACAAATGAAGAAGTTTTGTGAATGTATCAATTATTTGAATTTCTTTCTTCTGTTGTCTTCGGGTCAAATTTGACCACTTTTCCAAAAAGTTTCTATATCAGAAATTTGGGTTTCTTTCATACAAATTTTCCAAAGAAGTAACGTGGATGGTTCCCAACAACGCTCCTCACAAGTTAAATTAATAATCAGTTCAGTACTTTCATTGAATTTGGATGTTTTTTGTCAGTTTGATAGCATTTGGAGAAAAAACAATTTGTAAAACTAGAACTTTAAAAAAAAAAGTGTAAATAAAGTAACAAAAATGTCCAAAAAGTGACAAAAAAAGTTTTTTGGGGCAAAAATCCCCAAAAATCAAATAACACAACCAAAACGTTGATAAAAATAAAATAAAATTCTAGGTCGGCAGGAAGACAACACAAGGGTTAAACTACGCCAGCAGCTGTGGCAACGGTGGTCCATCAACAGTCTACATCCTCCATGATCCACTTCCAGGATTTCTGTGGGGCCGACGGAAATTCCACTCATTTAGGCCGGATATCCATTGCCTTGCACTGTCTTCGTGTTGGCATTTTACACCATATCCATTTCTGAGGACTATGGTTAACCTTTTCTCAGATCTCTGCGGGGTAAATCCAGACAGCTAGCTCGACTATCTGTCCAATCGGAGTTTTCTGTTGCACGACTAAAACTACTTTTGAATGTAAACATGTTCCATTAAAACAACTTCCTTTCCCAGGCTATTTTGCAGCGGCACCGTGGCTCCGTCTGTCGCTAGCCCCGTCTCCGACCAATCAGTAGTCTGCAGGTTTTCACGTCACCTTTTGGTATCGCCTCAACTCGCTTGGAACCTCGACTGAGGTAGTGCTACAAAAAGTACCCGTTAGCAGGTACCAGGGACTTTTTTTCGTAATGGAAAAACAAAAAAATGCGAGTAGAGTCGAGGCGAGTAGAGACCATGCAGTGGAAAAACGCTATATGAAGTGGTATTTATCAAAGATAAGATAAGAAAATCTCAAGCTTAATTGAGTTCCTACAGTAGTCTTTCTTGCATCCTCTATCTCTAACACTCGACAGAACTCTTCCTAATTCTCAGCAAGAAAGTGAAATATGTGTATTTCCCAAAATGTTTCTTTACATAATTGAATCTTCTGTTGTGACCTACAGGTGTAAAGAGACCCAAATGGCTTTATATGCTGAGGTTTATCCACCCACGCTGTACGAGTCCCCCGATCCAACCGAGTCCAGCATGAACATCTCCTTCACCAACACCACCTTACCCACGGAGCTGCTGGGGAGCAGCACGTCAGACTCCATCGCTGCTGTTGCTGCTGCAGCGTTCACGGTCCCTACAGCGTCAACGAGTCCACCCTTTACCTCCATCACTCCCGTTGCCAACGTTACCACCTCCACGTCACAGGGGCTCACCGGATCAACTCCGAACGGTCTGGAGAACACTTTACCGACCAGAACACAAACTGAGTCTGAGCTGGATGTCACAGGTATTCAATACATCTCTCCTGGACATCAGTTTGTATTTCTACATCCCCGTGATGTAACTGAATAACATCAAAAACTGACGTTTCCCGTCCACAGAGAAGCAGATGCCGTGTGCCGTCTATAAGGATCTGGACGAGTGCAGGAACAAGATCCTTCCCCAGCGGAAGAGATTTGGCCTCTATAACCCTGACGACAGGACGCTGTACCACTGCAACTGTACCACCAGGTAAATCCACAAACAGGGGTAACATACACCCAAGTACTGTACTCGGAAGCCGAAGCTAGGAATCTCAAACATAACAATCAGTGGACCTCAGGCAGACAGTTGGAGCTATTACGTAATTCTGAATCTGCCCCTCGTGTGTCAAGTTTCTTGACCGGTCATTCTATCTTAGCTGAAAAAGAACATCTCGACCAGGGACCTGCTATGGTCTCGACCTGGGACCTGCTATGGTCTCGACCAGGGACCTGCTATGGTCTCGACCTGAGATCTGCTCTGGTCTCGACCTGGGACCTGCTATGGTCTCGACCTGGGACCGGCTATGGTCTCAACCTGAGATCTGCTCTGGTCTCGACTTGGGACCTGCTATGGTCTCGACCTGGGACCTGCTATGGTCTCAACCTGAGATCTGCTCTGGTCTCGACCTGGGACCTGCTATGGTCTCGACCTGAGACCTGCTATGGTCTCGACCAGGGACCTGCTATGGTCTCGACCTGGGACCTGCTATGGTCTCGACCTGTGACCTGCTATGGTCTCGACCTGGGACCTGCTATGGTCTCGACCTGAGACCTGCTCTGGTCTCGACCTGGGACCTGCTATGGTCTCGACCTGAGACCTGCTATGGTCTCGACCTGGGACCTGCTATGGTCTCGACCTGGGACCTGCTATGATAAACACTGTTCTAGGCAACTGTTTCTGTCCGGCTCCACGTCATCTAGTCTTCAAGGACATGGTGTGGAGTCATAACAAACCCCGTTGTCTCCCATCAAGGAGACACACACAGATGACAGATACAGAAGTCATACACTCTGAGAGGCTTTGGAGATCTTATTATGAATAATTAATATGAAAATCATTGGTTAAACGTAATTTTCCCATTACAGACGTCACACCCGAGTTGAGTGCGTTCCATTTACACGTCGGGTTAGCCTTCGTTAGTGTAACAAAGCATTGTGCCGTATTTTGTGCATTCATAACAGCGTAACCGTCATGACCGAAAGAACGAGATCCAGGGTACAAGCGGCCGAAATGGGTTTCCTCAGGAGGGTGGCTGGCGTCTCCCTTAGAGATAGGGTGAGAAGCACAGTCATCCGAGAGGAGCTGGAGTAGAGCCGCTGCTCCTTGCGTCGAAAGGAGCCAGTTGAGGTGGGTTCGGGCATCTGGTAAGGATGCCTCCTGGGCACCTCCCTAGGGAGGTGTCCAGGCACGTCCAGCTGGAAGGAGCCCCGGGGAAGAACTAGGACTAGGTGGAGAGATTATATCTCCAACGCCCTGGGAACGCCTCGGGATCCCCAGTCGGAGCTGGTTGTTGGCTCGGGAAAGGGAAGTTTGGGGCCCCTACTGAGCTTGTGACCCCGCGACCCGACACCGGATAAGCGGTCGAAGATGGATGGATGGATAACAGCGTAACAACCACAGGTAGAAGATGGACAGCACTGTCTGTACGGCTGATTTAGTGAGACACAAATAAGACAGAAGGGCTAATAACTGGATGCTACTACAGCTTTTACAACTGTTGATGCACGGATCAGCCATGTTGGATTTTAGTGCGGGGTACTCAGTGGTTGTTTGAGTTATGAGTTCAGAAATCCGAGGTCGGTGGGGG
>NC_045748.1:9814477-9825200 GCF_008692095.1 Etheostoma spectabile | reverse complement strand
GGGGGGTTGTTTTCCGGCTTTGACTTTGGAAAATCCGATTTTCCGTGTACAAAAGGGACGCACTATTAGTTACTGTCCAGTGGAAACCATGTATCTCCTTTATGTGATGAGAAAATTCTCCTACCTCTTAAGCTTCATAAAGTCTTTAAAAAGCCTCTTGGATCAGATGGAAAATGCATAGAGCTCATAATCCCAAATTATTGTGATAATTGATGAATCGTTCATGCAAAAAATGGCTGAAAATGCTATTTTTAGCCTCTCAAATACGGAGATTGCCTGCTTCTCTGTTTATTAATCAGATTCAATTTACTTAAACTTAAAACTTACATTTTATTTATAGTATCAAATCATAACAACACACTTTACAGATAGAGCAGGTCTAGACCACACTCTATCATTTACAAAGTCCCAACAATTCTAGTAAAACAGTCACAATAAAGATAATAGATAATAGAACTACAAATGGTAGTTGTAGTAGTTCATGTCATGTCAAAACATATAACTAAATATCTTTGGGCATTGAACTGACAAAATAAGACATTTTAAGACATCACCTGTGACTTGGAGGAACTGGGATATTAACTGGACATTATTCACTCTTGGCGGAGTTTGACATTCGAGCCGTAAATTACTCATTGTAGCATGCTGAGTCCTGGTCTACCACTTGGGGAACGCAGCACGAGCACATAACAACAAAACAAACATGCTAAATTAACATATGTTTATTTTGAAAGCATTTTTAAAAATTATAGTGGAAAAAAAATCTAACAATTCGTCCTTATGAAATCCAACCGCGGCACGGCTGTCTTGGAACGCAATAGACAGACGATGGCAAAGTGCCCCGACACTTTAACTCATTTAACAGTGAACACATGTTTTACTAAAGCAGTATATGAAATCAGATCTATTACCTACCACCATTAAGTTGTTTTGAGTTATTTAAAATATTTATAAAATATCTGGTTATGCAAGATTTTATTATTCCACTCATTTTTGAAACAATGCAATTACTGGTTTCAGCCACCAGGGGTTTTTTACATCCCTTTCATCTTGGCGGCAGGATCAGCTGTTCAGAATGATATTCAGTGACGTTGAGATGTGTCACATCATACCTAGATTACACAAACCGATTACCCCCCCCCCCCCTGCTATTTGCAGAGTAGTACAGACGTGATAACGGTGCATTGACATTTATTTCTTTGAAGCATAGGCAGACCTCAGGTTACAGAGCCTAAACTAGGTCACAAGCAACGCACACACAAACACACACACACACACACACTCTCACACACACACACACACACACACACACATTCAGAGTCACATGGTGACAGAAGTTGCACAGAAACAATTTTACGGCCTTGGACATAATCATAATCTCATGTTTGCACACGTGGTCTCTGTCTGGGTTTCTTAGAGCTTTCCAGCTTTGTTCATCTGTTTGTTTTTTGTTTTTTTTGGCATGTCTGTTGATCTCTTGTGTTTGTCTGTCCTAGATTATTCCAGACTTTGGCTAAACAGAGACAACTGACCGAAGTACAGGCTCTTTTGCTGGGGCATGTGTCTCAGTCCTGCTTCATGCGGCAGAACTGCACAGCAGGCAAAATGTAAGTATACAAACACAGACATGCATGTATTCACTGGTTAAACAAATTGGGACAACAAATGACTCAGCTGCTTTTTGTATTATATAACATGACCACTCTGTAGAGCAGTGATGCAAGAAGAACTCAGATCATTGACTTTAATAGAATCAATATAACGTGTAGAAAAACTCTATTGCATATAAGAGTGAAATTGCCTGCAATTCTTACTCAAATATCAAAATCGATGTGCAGTTAAAATGTCTCTTGTGACTGATATTGGACCCTAAGTGACGTTATTAGATATTAACACTGAAGCATCAGTGTAAGAGCAGCATGTAGCTGCTCCAGGTGACGCTACGTTAACTACTTTATAAAAAGATAGAGATATTGAAATGAGACCATTTTAGAGGTTAGATGGTAACTGTGTCACTCACAGAGTTATGGGACAAGGGACCCGTAAGCATTTTTACATTTAAAAAAATCTTAATCTGCAAAGTAACACGTGACTTAAGATATCAGACAAATGTAGTGGAGTGGAAACATTGTTTTCCTTTGATATGGAGTGGAAGTATTCACATTTGCATTAATTTTTGTAAAATAATTTTCCCTTTATTCGATAGTGACAGTGGATAGACAGGAAAGGGAGAGAGATGGGGGATGACACCCAGCATAGGGCAGCAGGTAGGAGTCAAACCCGGGCCGCTGCATAGGGACTCAGCCTGCACGGGGTGCACGCTCTTAGTGGGGGAGCTAGACGCTGGCCCCTTTTTTGTACTTTTCTCAAATGTAAAAAACACAAAATATTGAATGATTTTGCCTCTTTGGGCCTCGAACATTTGTCTGAATGAAACATCTGAGAAGTTTAAAGTGGAAAAGTCTCTTTGGCAGAACTGCTGACACCAGGCTCCTTTTAAAACCGGATCTTATTTTCATGTTAAATCTCAGTCTGCAAAGTAACTATAGCTCATGTGAGTGAAAAGTACAATATGTTTTTTGTTGGAAATGTAAGCAGATAAAAGCTTTAGTAGCATACAATGGAACTACTCAAGTACAAGTACCTCAAATGTTTGAATGCACTACTTGAGTTAATAGCAGTGGTGGAAAAAGTATTTAGATCCTTTACTTTAGTGAAAGTACTACTACCACGCTCTAAAAATACTCTGTAACAAGTAAAAATCCTGCATTTTTTGTTGCATTACTTAAGTAAAAGCACAGCTAGATAGCTAGATAGGTAGATAGATAGATAGATAGATAGATAGATAGATAGATAGATAGATAGATAGATAGATTGATAGATAGAGAGATAGATAGATAGATAGATAGATAGATAGATAGATTGATAGATAGAGAGATAGAGAGATAGATAGATAGATAGATAGATAGATTGATAGATAGAGAGATAGATAGATAGCTAGATAGGTAGATAGATAGATAGATAGATAGATAGATAGATAGATAGATATTAGATAAATATTTATTGATCCCAATAAAATGGGAAATTATAGCGTTACAGCAGCAAAATCAGTCACACAGCACAGAATATAAATATAAATAAAAATACTAGGATACAATGTACATGAAATAATAGGATAAAATACAAAACAAACATTTGAATTTGACAAGTTGGGAATACAAAAATGTTCAACTGCTTAAATAGTAATGATAAATATGTAGATAAACCTATTGTGCAAGAGGCACTTAGTAAGTATCGTCAGTAAAATGTACTTAAAGTATTAAAAGTAAAAGTTCTCAAGGCAGAAACTCCTCACATATAAGACACTGGAAACATGATCTCAGCTGGACTTGTAGGCTGTCATATTGTTGGGTAGTTTAATTTATAATAATATATATTTATAAACTACAGGGGTTTTGTGTGCAAAAACCTTAATGTGAAAAGTAACTAGTAACTAAAGCTGTCAGATTGATGGAGTATAAAGTACAATATATCTCTCTCAAATGTAGCGGAGTAGAAATAGAAAGTAGCATGAAAAGAAAAGAATCACGTAAAGGCTCCAAACTGTTATTTAAATACAGTACTTGAGTAAATATATTTAGTTAAACTCCACCACTGGTTGACAGCGTCACAAAACTACAATTTCTTCTTTGTCCAGCAGCTGTTCTTCAGTTGTGGTGAAAGCAGAGCTTCCTCGGCTGGAGCAGAGCAGCAGAGCGGACACGGAGGAGCGGCGCCACCTACAGGCCGTCCAGCTGAAGGTCAGGAGGCCAAACACCAGGAGAGCCAAGAGGAAAGACAGAGCTGTCAGGCTTCACAGACTGTGTCTCAGGGTGGTCCGGTCCAACCAGGACCAGACCAGGAGACACGGTCAGGACCCACATCAGCCAGCTGTGTGAGGACGAGCGCTCGTCTGAGTGTGATAATACTATGGAGAGTCAAAGGGTTCAATGTTAAATAGATAAATAAGACATTATTTCAGGTTATTTTCATTCAATTCCAGCACTTTGTACAGTATGTCACATTTCCCTTCCTCCAGAGTCTGTTGATATCTCACACCCTCCTCATGAAGGTGTTACATCACATGTATTTCCAACAAGATGTTAAAAAAAACTACAAAAACACTGCTGGGTTGTAATAAAAATTACCTGCAATAAACTCAGTGAAAAGAATAATAATAATAAGATGAGTTTTACAATTTTTGCATGGTCATACAACAAGTTTTTATCTGCATCATATGATTATTTATTTATTTATTTAATATTGAACACTTTGGGTCCCTGTATTGTATTGTAGTATTATGTATTCATATTGTCTACATCAGAGATGTAGTGGAACTCAGTTTGGACCAAATTTTGACAGAATTCAAGAACTTTTATGGGATTTATTAATAACAAAAAACAACAACTTTTCACAGCAAAAGCGTGGACGTATTCTAAGAAGGAAAAGCACAGGTATGACTTATAACATTGGTTCATTCAGGTGTGCCAGTTCAAGAGCGCTGCTGCAGTATAATACATGCTGGCTCACTGGAATACCTCATGTGATTAGTTACACCTGTGCTTTCTTGTTAGCTCGGCTCCAGACTGAAATGTCTTAACAACCATCGGATGAATTGCAAGGAAATTTGGTAGACTACAGACCGTCATGTCCCCCAGAGGAGGAATCACTGATTTTGATAATCCCCTTGACTTTTCTTCCTGCACCACCATGAGGTTGACATACATGGTTTTCAGCAAAATATCTCTTTAACTATTGGACAGGGAACACCTGGAAAACTAAGGACATTACCATCAGCCTTACTTGCACTCTGTATTTAGTGCTGATTAGCAAATGTTAGCATGCTAACAAGCTTAACCAAAATGGTGACCGTCATCAGCCAACATAAGTATGTTAGCCTTGGCATTGTGAATATTACATGTTAGCATGTTGACATTGGCATTTAGCTTAAAACACTTAACTCCAGTTATAGATGCTTGAATGTAGACTATGCTACATGTCAAAATGTCTGCCATGAAAAGGGTCTATGAGTTTGAGATCTGGGGCACTTTTCCCTGATATATTGATTAAAAAGGAGGTCATGACTACGTATGTTTACCACCCTTGTTATGTCACTGTGATTTGAGGTTTTAGCACCGAGTGTATTTGTAAATATTTGTTCTGTGTTGTAGTGAGTTGTATATATGCTAAATATGTAGAAATAAAATGATGTAAATATATGTACATAAGACACATATTTGGTTTATGACGCATTAAGAAGCAAAAATGTGACTAAAGTGTAAATGACTTAAAGGAATAATTTGACATTTGGGGATTTTGCTTTATTGCTGAGAGTTACGAGAAGATCTTCTCAAAAAGGCCAGATATATATTTCTTTATGAAATCTTAAACTACTTTCAGATAATGTTAGCTTAGCCATTTTTCATGCTACTAGGCTAACCAGATACCTGTGTTACCACTAGCTGTGTAGTTAAACTACCCGTTTACAGAGTTTCCGCTAAGCTATGCTAACCTGCTGCAGCTTATTCTTCATATGTAGAAAACAAACACCGCTAATACGCTAGCATGCCAGTGACAAAAACAAATCCACCGTCCTGCACCTTTTAAAGCTCAGTTTAATCTGTGTTAAGCAAAAAGTGTAAAACAATTGCTGTTTTAAAAAAAAAAACTTTTAGCCAGAGACAGACTAGCTGTTTCCTGTTTTCAGTCTTTGTGCTAAACCAAGCTAATTAAACCTGTTGTGAATATGTACAATATGCAGTATTTTGTATTCATCTTTCCTCCTAACACTAGTTTACTTTCTGATATTTCGACTGAATGTCACATGTTTAATTGCTTATATTTTTTTTTGGTGTTTTTTGGACCGAGTAAAAGTACAAAAAAAAAAAAAAAAAAAAAAAAAAAAAAAAGTAAATGACGTTTTTGTATTTTTTGGCAAGAAAAGCACACGAAGCAGCTTCATTTTTGAGTCTCCTGCTAACACAGCAGCAGTGAGTACAGGCCTGCAGGAATGAATATAGCTGTCAGGTAACTCAACTCCTCGCTGATGTCATGCAGAGTAATTGAAACCTTGCTGAAGGCTGCAGCCGCGGAGCCGACCGGATCCCCGCCTCTCACCGGACAAAAACTTCCCTGATCGCTACGGGGCGAAGAGCTCGGCGGTGGGAACATGGCGCATTTACTCTGGATCTACTTTCCCCAGGAAAAAGTTCGGAGGGTTGCTACATAGCACACGAGTCTCCCCTAATTTAATCGATAGTTAAACCCGCTGCAGACTGCGATAAAACTACAATCCTGCGGGGCTCGTGCTGCTCTGGATGGTGTGTTTTCCCGTCCTGCCTCAGTCCTGTTGCTGCTGTGGGATGAAAGTTGGTCGCTGCCGGATTTAGCCGAGAGCAGGATGGAAAAGCCAAGAACCAGGAAAGAAAAGGTAAAAGCTCATGGAAAACGGTGCTGCGTGTTTTTATTTAGTGGTTTCACAAAATCCGCTGTTGGAGCTGGTCTGGGTGGCAGGAGGCTGAGAGAAGGAAGGAAGGAAGGAAGGAAGGAAGAAAGGAAAGAAAGTTCACAGACTAACAGGCAGCTCACATCCCATGATGAACACTAGGATTTATTTTAAAAACCACTGGCAGAGTCTATACACTCATTAAACACCCCAAAAGTCAGCCATAGCCAATTGTTCTGTAAATAAACTGCTAATCCTTTTGTCTGAAAAACATAAATCTCTGAACTTAGTGACAAATGCCTTAATGACAGCGGTGCAAAAGTACTCCGAAGTTTTACTTAAGTAAAGTAGCATAAGTGCAAAAAATACTCTTAACAGGTAAAAGTAGGCCTACACAGGTTTTAACAGCATAAGGCACACAAGGTATTAAACGTGCTGGGTAGAATGGGACCTTTCCGAGTTTTATATTTTTTATATATATATATATATATATATATATATTGGGAAAGTTAAGTAGTAGGAGTGGCGGTTAAGTACAATACTCCTCTGAGATAGTGGAGTAGAATGTGGTGTGTGTGTGTGTGTGTGTGTGTGTGTGTGTGTATATATAGTAGCATAACATTGAACTTAAGTAATCTAAAGTAAAAGTACATCAAAATTGTATTTAAGTACAGTACTTGAGTGAAGGTACTAAGTTACTTTCCACAACTGCCTAATGAGCTGTCCAGAACACCAAAATACTCAGTTGAGTGTAAAATATGACAGAGGAAAGCACACTTGAGAGGCTGGAACCAGAACATTTTTGATATTATTTGCTTGAAAAATGACTGAAATTACCTATCGATCATTTAAAATATTCAGTTAACTTCCGGTTGATCAACTAATCGATTAATCAACTGATCTTCTGATGTAACATCAGTCCAGAGATTGTGAAGCCGTGAACACCATGTTAACTTTGTTCTTCAGCAGCGGTGGAAGAAGTACTCAGATCTTACTAAGTAGCAGTACTACAGAACAGAAATACTCTTAGCCCTGCATACAAAAAGGTACTTTAGTAAAAGTACAAAAGTGATAGTCATAAAGTCAAAGTCAAAGTACTCAATTTGCAGAATGGCCCATTTCATAATGTGTTCATCACTTTATGTTGCAGCTGATACAAGTTAAGCTTGTTTTACTTTTACTGTATACTCATTAAGGAATAAACCAAGTCTTATCTTTAACTAATTTAATTTATCATTTAACATTACTTGTTGACTATATTTTGTATTAATAATAAAAGTAACACAAAACTAAAGGGATCAATAACGTGTACAATGTACATTAGTGGAGTAAAGAGTACAATACTTGCTTCTGAAATGTACAGTAGGAAGTAAAATAGCAGTTAGTCCAAATTACCTCAAATTTGTACTTAAGTACTGTACTTACTGTAAGTTAATGTAACTTAGTTACTTTCAAAAATTGGTCTTAAGCCAGCCAACTTCACAAATATGCACGCATAAGCAGGGCTGGGTTTATAAAATGGATTTGTAATATTCATAATGTAAATTTTAATCTAGTCTTACTTTGCCAGACAGTCCTCCGAAAGCGTGGGGGAGGAAGGTCTGGGAAGGTCTGGTCTGGAACGGGCGCTGGTTTATCGGCATTTCTTTAAACCGATCACAATCGTCTTGGGGGGGGCTAAGCACCGGAGAGAAGCTGCCGTGCCGCTGCTAAAGAGGCTCGGGAGGAACTTGTTTTGGTGTACGACGTGGACGTTTTAAAAGTTGTTTCAGTCGTGCGAGAGAAAAATGCCAAATGTGTGATTTAAGAGAATCATTTCTGTTGTGTACTGTATTTCTAAGACAAAATTGTATTTTTTGTATTAATTTCTTGGCTGTAAACTACCTACCAACAGAATTATTTTAATCTGCCAACAAAATGCTATGTAAGCTTTTCTTTTAAAACATGCAAGTATGTACAGTACTAGCTATTTGGACAGAATATTGGATGTACTGGGTGCAGTGGATAACTTGGTAAGGTTCACCATTGGACCAAGTCTCGCAGGTCCTCAGATTGGACAGATAGTCTAGCTAGCGGTCTGGATTTACCCTGCAGAGATCTGAGGACCAGGTAACCATAGTCCTCAGATTGGACAGATAGTCTAGCTAGCGGTCTGGATTTACCCTGCAGAGATCTGAGGACCAGGTAACCATAGTCCTCAGATTGGGCAGATAGTCTAGCTAGCGGTCTGGATTTACCCTGCAGAGATCTGAGGACCAGGTAACCATAGTCCTCAGATTAGACAGATAGTCTAGCTAGCGGTCTGGATTTACCCTGCAGAGATCTGAGGACCAGGTAACCATAGTCCTCAGATTGGGCAGATAGTCTAGCTAGCGGTCTGGATTTACCCAGCAGAGATCTGAGGACCAGGTAACCATAGTCCAATGTGCAATGTGTCTGGCTTTTAAAATTTATAGCAGAAGTTCTCTGAGAATCTCTGTTAGGTTGAAGATATTAGAAACTGAATTGTCACTAGCCTAATTGAACCAAATTGAATCGGGACCTTGGGAATTGGAATCAATGGATTTGGGGAATCATTGGTAATACCCTGCCATATACGCAAATATGTCAACTAATCTAAATCTTGCCATCTTTTCTCAGCTACATCCAGGCACAACTTGCTTTATTTATATAGAGCCCGACCGATATCAACACAAATATTTGGTGATTTTAAAAATCCGATATATTGACTGATATATATTTAAAAAATATACAGTTATATCCAGAAACTCCTAACAAAACAGATTTACGAGCCCTCATTAATATATGATAATGCAGTTTACAAATAAAACAATAAACAGAACCGAGGAACATCTAAATATATTAATGTTATGTCAAATAAAATGTATAAAAATACAAACTTAAGACGCCAACACTCATAGCATGGTTGAAGTGTGTTTTGTCCGTTATTTATTTTTTAAATATTAATTTATCGCCATTATAAATGCTGATAACGATAGTTTGGTAAATGCCTAATATCGGCCGATAATATCAGCCCACCGATATATCGTCTGGCTCCAAAATATATATAGATATATATAGATATATCTATATATATCTGTAACTCTGGTAAAAAACCATCAGCCCCCCCCCCCCCGGGTCTACCTCCCATATACCTGCTCACCTCTATGTGTAGACTACACCTGGTGGCTAACGCTGCCTGGTACCTTCAAAACAAAAGCACTAAAACCAACCCAAATAAAATACTAATGATAAACAAATTTATGTAGCTGTATGATTCAAGGAAAACTGATTAAATAAATCAAATAATTAACCATTATATATGTATAACAAAATAAGGAATAGCTCTAACAATTGTTTTTTTGGAGCTCTTCCCTTTTTATTGGATAGTGACAGTTGATAGACAGGAAACGTGAGAGAAAGAGAGGGGATGACACGCAGCAAGGGGCCACAGGTCGGGATCGAACCCGGGCCGCTGCCAAGGACTCGTCCTACATGGGGAGCACGCTCTTATTGGGCGAGCTGTAGAGACCCCCCCCCGCCTCGAGTTAGAGCACATCAAAGCGTTCAGGGACAACGTTTTCTCTTCTGCAGGTATTCAGCCACCCAGTTTGGTGTGTGTGTTTCTCCAGGAATGTACTCCTGTGGGGTGTGTGTGTGTGTGTGTGTGTGTGTGTGTGTGTGTGTGTGTGTTCGTGTGTGTGTGTGTGTGTTCTTGGAAGGACTGGAACAGGACATCCGTGTTTTTTTTTGGGTCCTTGTTGTGTGTCAGTGAGTCTGCAAACTCCTGTTCAGACCAAGTCCTCCAACCCGTACGAAGACATGGGTCGTTGGTTCCTCTTCTCTAATATGAGCCACAGGAGCGATTAATAAATAATTAAATTAGCGGCCCTAGCGGTGGCGGATATATGACCTCAGACCTAAACCAGGGGATGTAACCATTGAAATTTTGGACGTAAAGGTCGCGATTTTAAACACGTCTTCAACGCTGTGAAACGGTCGCAGTTTGGTTATGTTAAGGCACCAAAACTACTTAGTTAAAGGTGCTTTAGATAGGATAGTGAAGATCTAGGATCCAGGTTCAGCCGAAGAATTTGAACATCAACAACTTCTCAGTCCCTGTCCCCCTTTCTGCTAAAGCCCAAACGGTCTCCTACGTAGGGCGGGGCATCAGTCAAAATCTTTTGATCCAGTGCCAATTGTGCCAAATGCTGTAATTTCCCATTTTTTGGGATCAAT
>NC_045748.1:9813746-9814467 GCF_008692095.1 Etheostoma spectabile | reverse complement strand
CTATCTATCTATCTATCTATCTATCTATCAAAAACCGGTTCCTTACGATTAGCACCACATTTAAGTCAAGTATAGCATTTAAATCGGTCATCAAAAACCTCCGGAAAAACAGGAAAGACATAAGCCCCCCCACCCCCCCAGTGTGGTTTGACGTCTAGCTGCATCTGGCAAGACGAGGCAGAGATTCTTAAAAACTTTTAATTTAAAACGCGATGAGAATGGCATAGAGCACATTTCTCTCACTCACACAATGTGACCAAGAACCACAAGGATGCCAAAGATCCATGTGAAGATAATTACAGGGGGTGCATCTTCGCCGAGCCTGGCAGTCCCAGCTGCCCTGTAGCCAGTTTAAGAAAGTATGCGTCCCTTTGCCCTCCTGACGCGAGTGCTTTCCACCTTCACCCGTTATAAAAAAAGACCAACAGCTACTGAACAGTCACGCAGTGTGGTACTCTTGTGAGCCCATGGGGACACAATTTCCTCGGACAAATGGGACCCCGAATCAGCCGGGTTTTCAAGGGGATGCACGATGTGTATATATATATATATATATATATATATAGAAATGCAGGACAAAGTATTTGTACACTTTGCTTCTTCACTGCTGCATACATCAGTCGTGACACTTATAATAACAAACTGTCAGTGGAAATGCCCTGCTGAGTGACTTAGTGCTACTGTCGTGTGTGTGTGTGTGTGTGTGTGTGTGTGTGTGTGT
>NC_045748.1:9810943-9813736 GCF_008692095.1 Etheostoma spectabile | reverse complement strand
GTGTGTGTGTGTGTGTGTGTGCGCGTGTGTGTGCGCGTGTGTGCGTGTGCGCCTTTTAATTAGCTGGTACAGGAATATCAAACACACAGACAGGTGACGCAACGAATCACATCCAGATGAAATAGGCTGCACACACAGCAGTTCAAAGCCTCTTGTGGGGTTTATAAGTTAAACTTTCTCCTGCAGTTTGAAGTCAGCGTGTACAGTTTTAGTTTCCAGGATAGAAAAACTGTGTCTTCTTTCTAACATTTTAACACATTGCACGTTCCCCCTCCTTTCCTTACTCCTCTTACATCATTAAATGGCCACTTGTTTACCTGGTGCTGCCATTTTGGACGTTACTGTCTTTTAAAAAAAAATCTCCATAGACCATCCTGGATAAATTGAGGTGAAACGAAAAAACATTCGTATCAATTTAACTTTTTTGACTCATGGGATTATCGTTTAACCTATAAAATGTAAATAAATTACAAATAGTTGTGAGAGCCCTAGGTGACGTCTTCATCCGACCAACAATTGACTCCTCAAACTCAATATACCAGTGATATTCAACACAGAAGAGCAGCAAGTTATCAAAACTGGAACTAGCCAATATATGTGGCTCTAGAACAAAAAATCAATTATTAAAATTGTTGACAATGAATATTCAATAAACCGCTTCTAAACGTATTCCTGGAATCTCTTGAGGCTCTGTAAGCCAGGGAAGAAGCTTCTAAGCAGCTGTAATGGTTTAAAAAAGGACTTAAAAACATTTATTTGTAGCAGAACCTTTTGAGTTTTAACCTTGCACAACGATGTTGTTGCACTATTTATATGTATTTTAAACCAATGTTTTCATCTTGCTTTTATGATCTCACCTGTAGCACTTTGAGGTTTGTCTTAAATGTAAAGTGCATTACAAATAAAATGTATTGTTATTATTATTTTTATATAAACAATGGATCAAAACCAGCTGTGAAAGGTGTTGCACCCACAGTGACCTAACACCCCACTCCGACGTTCCCCTCGGCTTCACGCTGTGTTTCAGCTCATTGTTTTGGTTTTACGGCCACAAACCTTTCCTTTTTTTGCTTTACAGTTTTGCTTCACTCAAATTACTTAAATTCATCTTTAGTTTTCATGCTCCTGTTGTTCTTTAACCCCCATTGTTTGTTTGTTATTTGTCTCCCCCCCCCCTCTCCCCAATATCTACGCCTATGGTTCTAGTTCAACAGCAGGAAGCTTAGGAAGACACACACACAATACTGTATTCTTTGTTTTTTTCAACATATTTAACAAGCTCTGCTTTAAATCACATTTGTCATATGCGAACAAGTGTTTCATAACAGCGGGACTCTTAAAAACATGATGGCATGCTGGAGAGAACCGCTGAAAAATGGCGACTGTGAGAGGACTGTGAGTTGTGGAAATGAGCTCGGTGAAATGAGCATTGCTGTGTCGCAGAAGTCCTCGGGGCTGAGGACACCGAGGACACCGAGGACACTGAGGACATGGTGTTATTTCTCTGGGCTGGATTGTTTTCTCTGTGAATGTGTGTGTGTGCAGAGATTCAGTATATATGGTAACAGCGTTAACAGCATTCGTGTTTTTATTGTCCTTTATTTATCAAGAAAGACCTGACCAAGAAGCACATAGTTACAGTGTAGAGCTGCTCGATTATGGAAGGAAAAATTATATTCACAATTATTTTGGTCAATATTGAAATGGCGATTGTTTAATACGATTACTCATAGTCTTTTGGAAAGATGTTGCAGTTATTGAACTTAAAAAACAGTGAAAGAGTTAAACAAATCAATGGTGCAAACACCTTGAACTGGGAAATTTCCCTAAATACTTTTAAGGGGGGGGGGATCACTACAGCATCGTACATGGTTTGGGCATCGTTTGGATTTTAACGATTCCGATTCTTCCTTTTGATTCCGGTTCTCATTGATTCTGATTCCGATTCTTCCTTTTAATTCCGATTCTTCCTTTTAATTCCGATTCTCATTGATTCTGATTCCGATTCTTCCTTTTAATTCCGATTCTTCCTTTTAATTCCGATTCTTCCTTTTAATTCCAATTCTTCCTTTTGATTCCGATTCTTCCTTTTGATTCCGGTTCTCATTGATTCTGATTCCGATTCTTCCTTTTAATTCCAATTCTTCCTTTTAAGTCCGATTCTTCCTTTTGATTCCAATTCTTCCTTTTGATTCCGATTCTTCCTTTTGATTTCGGTTGTCATCGATTCTCGATTCCGATTCTTTGAGGGTGGAGTGGAAACGGGTCACATTATTATTTCACAAACAAGAAGACAGTTTTATTTTGATTCAGTGGCGGGTTCCAGTTTTACCGCTTTTTTAACTTATATAAATAATAAAGTCACACTAGAGCGCCGCTTCGGTGCTCCATGGCTGCAACACAACAAGCGACAAAACTTGTGCATGTGAAATGTGGATCCGATGATGAGATTTGAAACCAAAACCTCCAAACCATTCTGCTGAAATCGTAATTTTTGAAACAATTCCTAGTACAGATTGCAATATTTTCCGTGAAAATACTGCACTGGTACGCAGATGTTAAGTATCGATCTTTTATGATATATGTGTTGGTCGGTTTGTCTGCTTGACAATCCCATTTTGCAGCAATAAAATTGAAATGAGATGAACAAAAAGAGAAATCTATCTTTTTAGATAAAACAGATGTTGACAAAGTTTCCTTTTGAATTTGAAATTGGGAAAAATTTCAAGTTCGGGAAAAAGGAGATAAATTGCAATATATATATATATATATATATATATATATATATATATA
>NC_045748.1:9789922-9810933 GCF_008692095.1 Etheostoma spectabile | reverse complement strand
TATATATATATATATATATATATATATATATAGCAGAATATTGCAATATTTCAACCTTTTAATACATGCTTTTCTCGCCTAAATTTTTATCCCCAAAAAAGTGATGCAGTTCCCACATCCTATGGCACTCTGGGATGTTCCTGAGATCATTGGGAAGTTAACACTCTCAATTTTCTGTACCTAGTGGCATTGTGACACTAGGCCTTACTGGCGCAGAGCTAAAGAGGTTAGAATAGAAAATTTCTATTTCCGTCCAAGTAAACCATCTGTAAAATGATTAAAAAAACACTACTGTAAGCATATTACATGGGCTACATACAAAACTGGTACCCTAGCCACATGTCTCAACTTAATACAGAAAATATCCGGAAGAAAATGACTCAGAAAATTGATATTTTATGAAGTTATTTCTACAAATATGTCTGTGTTTTTCTTTATTTCCATTAAAAAAAAAAAGCCCAAAAAGTGCAAAATACAAAACTTCTCAGATAAAAAAACACATCACTCACACACATACTTGAAATAACTATATACATAACTTTATAGAAAAAAGTAATTATAAATTGATGAAATGGCAAAATGCAATAACTAAGGCCTTATTTTTGCTTTGACAAAGCTGGAGCCATCACAGGGTTAATGTTCTGGTCAAGTTTGGTATCAATCAATTCGTCTTCTTATTGGCTACACAGGGAGGCTGGTTTCATAACATCTAGATTTAACTGGAAGGAATAGCTGTCAATCTTTCCCACGTTTTTCTTCCCTGAACTCTACGTCCTGATTGGCTTCTATAAAGTTCAACTCAGGTTACACTAGATGGATTGGGTGAAATGACCTGTCAATAAAAGGGTTAGACGTCATAGAATTCTACTGTCTGCAAAGAAACAATGTGGCAGCCTCGGGGCAGACAACAGTAACAATCAAAATCCAGAAAATAAGGATGTTTAAATAAAACTTGCAGAAAATATAACAACAGTATAATAAACTGCTAATTCAATAAATGAAGTTAGGAAAATACGTCCAAAACTTTTCTAATAATTACAGATATTCGAAAGAGTCTTTCTGGTGTTTGGGGAAACAGAGGGCCTTTGACCTCTGACCTTGGTATTTCTAAAATCCTGGACTCTTAATTGAAGTTTGAGGATTTCACTGTCCCCAACGCTCAGAGGACCATGTACAGTTAAAACTTAAATCTTGCTTTTAACAGTCTGCAGCTTGATTGTTTCCGAGTTAATCACTCCGCCATCTGTCAGCGGCACACTTAATTAAACACGCCATGATCTAAATGGCGAGTAGAGAAGTAGTTCAGCTTTCGGAGCACAACCTCAAGAAATTAATCTTTATTTTCCCGAGATAAAAGAGGCGATGAGCCAAAAACTCATTTATTTCACACAAGTAAATAACAAATGGAGGTCTACTGTGTGTGGAAAGTGATTCGTCCTGCACTCTAACCCAGTGGTTCCCAAACTTTTTCACATCAAGGATTCCTAAACTGACACGAATTAGACCATGGACCCCCCCCCGTTTGATAAGATTTTGTCCCGAGGGCCGCCGTCTGATAGGATTTTTGATTCTAGATGTCCTAGAAAGTTCAGACCAAAAGATGCATGACGAGACTGGTCTGGTTAATCCCCACCTCATTCCGGGATGATAATAATAATAATAATAATAGTACATTTTATTTATGGGTGCCTTTCATATAACTCAAGGACACCTTACAGTCAAAAAGGCAAATATAATTAAATTAAAACAAACACATTTAATAGATTGAGATAGAAAATTTAAAAGAAAGCAATCTATTGTAACTCTGTCATTTCACATCTGATTGGCCCGAGGTTCAGTGATTTGCGATACGAGTCCCCCTTATGGGATTACTGGTACAGCTGTCTTATTTAATTGCTGTCTGTCTTATATATCTGTATCTTTTTTTTGTTGTTGCTGTTTTTTGTGCACTGTGAGTCTAATAATAAAGGCTATCTATCTATCTATCTATCTATCTATCTATCTATCTATCTATCTATCTATCTATCTATCTATCTATCTATCTATCTATCTATCTATCTATCCTTTTTAGAATAGGTGGGTTTTGAGGTAGGTTTTGAAGGCGGGTAGGGACTCTGCGGTATGGATGGATAGCAGGAGGGAGTCCCAAAGGCAATGGCTGAAGGATCTAAACCGTATTGTGGACAGGCGGGCAGAAGGAGTGAAAGGCAGTGAGGAAGAGGAGGATAAGAGAGTTCGGGATGGAGTAAAGGGCTGGAGGAGTTCAGAGAGGTATGGAGGAGCGAGATGATGGAGGGCTTGGAAGGTGAGAAGAAGACTCTTAAAGTCAATACGGTATTGGACAGGGAGCCAGTGCCGTTGTTTGAGGAGTGGAGTAACGTGTTCAGTTGTTGTGGTTCTGGTGATAAGACGGGAAGCTGAGTTTTGGACCAATTGGAGTTTATGGATGGAGTTGAGTTTATGGATGTTAAGCTTCCGTCTATGATAAGGTTTCCTGCATATTCTCTGATCTGTACCCATGGGTCCCGGTGGTACACATGTGTAGTAGTTTGAATGCACATAAATGTTGTAAAGGTTTGCTGCTTAGCTCCAAGATGGCCTACACTCCAACCTCCAATGGGTGGGTTGAAAACATGCAGAACTAGCTGGCTTGTAGTCCACAGCCGCTGGGGAAAAAATTTCTCCAATGACGCTAAATGACGATTTCTGAGTCATCAGAGGCTTTTTTTCAGTCCCACAATACAGAGAAATCTAGTCTCAGGAGGACATGAGGGAGGGAAGAACAGTCATTTGAAAATACTAAAGATTCTAAGTTTCTACTGATACAAAGCTTCATGCTAATTGGTGAAGTATCCCTTTTTAATAAAAAAGATTATGGATAATTTTATTGTAGCTGACTTAACAAGATAACTTCCCTATTGGCTGTTGAAACAGGCCGGTTCAGACTGCTGCAATTTTTGCCTGAACTGAGCTTAAAACCCATGGACAAAACTAGTCAAACATTATGTCATTGTGTTTCTTATGTATGGAATAATAGTGAAAATAACATGAGTTGTTTTTGCTGGGGGGACCTCCAGGAACTCCTTAAAGGACCCCTGCTCTAACCTATGGAAAAACACTTCAAATTGTTCATGACTAAATAGAAACTAGCTCCTAATAAGCCATTGCAGCTGTCACAGTCTCCATTTCAGCCGACAAAACTGACAGTTGCAGACTGAAATGTAGAAGTCAGCCTTTGTCTACTCCTGTTTGACGGCACGGCCCATTGTTTCCAAAATTACCTCTAACATCGAGCAGTAAATCAGCCACGATTATCTTTGTAATCTGCACATGGGATAGGTTGGAAAGCTTGACAGGCGTACAGTAGCAATAGTAAGGATGTTAAATAAAGAATGTTATTCCTATGTGTGGAGAAAGCTTTTAGACCGCATTTATATTTGTATTGTCCTGTTGTTGAGATTAAAGCAATATCCAGGTGTGTTTCCATGTATGAAAATAAAGGAACAAGAACTATAAAAGCAAGGTAACATCATTTTACTTGTGTTTTTCCTTTAGCAGAAACACATTTTTTCAGTTTATTTTAGGCATAGGTTACATATATCGTTGTTGAAACAACATTTAAACTAATATATTTCCGTGTGGAGCTGGTTTTACAGTGATTACGTGTCAAAAAACGTTTAATTCTTTCTCCAAGCAGGTGAAAGAATTTGAAAAAGTTTCTTTTGCAAAGCATAGGACTAATGTTAGTCCTGTTAGCTCATAGTGGTCAGAACCTGCACCGAGTAGATGCATTAGTTCAGGTGTGAGACTGTGTGAACATCCTAAAGTTTTCTTTCAGTTTATTGTTGTGTGTGTGTGTGTGTGTGCGTGTGCGTGTGCGTGTGCGTGTGCGTGTGCGTGTGCGTGTGCGTGTGCGTGCGCGTGCGCGCGTGTGCGTGGAATAGAGAGAGATAATGAAGGCCTTGGTGTAAGCTTTGGTGAAAGGACAAATTTGGAAACGCCAGCGATGAGGGAGGGAGGAAGCGCCTCAGTCTTAAAGCTACAGAGAACAGACCTCGACGAGCACTTTTTACACAAAGTTTGAATGAGAAGAACAGAAGCCTCATCGGACCGTCTGAGTCGCTGTCTGACTTTCCTTCTTTTCTCTCTTTCTCACTCCGTCTCCCTGAGGAATTTTAAGTCGTTACCACCGAGCAGAAAGGGAAAGTGCACGCAGCGGTTTGGGTGTCCCCTTTGCCAGAAACTACAGTATCACATCATGCAAATGAGGCTGCTGCAGCTTCGGTGTCCTCCTGGGTTTTATATGACTTATATAACAGCAGCCAAAAGCACATTTCCCTTCTGCTTTTCTCAACTTATTTCAATTTCTACAACACTATGGGCAAACAGCCTTATGACGGTTAGTCAGTCTTAATATTGGTATGTATGGTGTAATATGGAATAATCAATACAACACAACTGATACAGGATCTTTGAGGCAGATCCCGAAATCAGAATCCGAATCAGACCAGGATTTATTGCCAAGTAAGTAATACTTACCAGGAATTTTCCTTGGTGGATGGTGCATACATAGGCATAAAGATATTAAAAGGAAACAAACAATAAATGTATAAAAAACTATAACAAATAACCAGGTTTTAACCTAATTTATCTCGAGGGCAATGGCCGTGCACCGGTTACAAAACAAAGTGGCAATGAGTGCAAATTTAAAGAGTGAAAATATAAAAGTCTGAGAGTTTAAAAAATCTTGATAGTGAATGCATTTACATACACACACACACACATACACACTGGTTAGGATCATGTTTGTGGAGTATCCTAGTTATGTGAGCCAGCATCTGGCCGATTTTGTTTTTATTTCATTACAGATTATTTTCATCATTAATTGATTCGTTGTTCAGTCAGTTAAAAGCCAAATAAGATTAAAAGAAAAAAAAAACTATCACAAATGTTATTCAGTTTACAATCATCTAAAACAGCAACAAATCTGTAAGTTTTCTGTTGCCTGGTGGAAGAATTGTTTTATCTCTATTTAAGAAATTAACCAATGTCTTCTCCCCCCTCTCCCTTCTGCTCCCCAGTTCTCCCTGTTTGGTTCTCGCTCCGCCAGCAGGACCACCAACCCTCCCTCTTCCTCCTCCTCTTCTTCCTCTCCTGTGATTCCTCCAGCTCCGCCAATGAAAAGGGTGGGCCCTCCGCCCGGCCCCCCTTGCCCCCCCTGCCCTCCCAGCCCTCCCGATTGCTCCGGCCTCAGCAAAGCAGAGTTCCTGGAGCGCGTGCGGCGCAGTAACCAGGCCTGCCAGCAGGGGGAGTACGCCCTGGCTGTGCGTCTCTACAGCGAGGCCCTCGCCGCCGACCCCCAGAACTGCATCCTGTACAGCAACCGCTCGGCCGCCTATCTCCGCCTGGGCCAGTACAGCACCGCGCTGGACGACGCCATCAAAGCGCGTGTCATCAACCCCAAATGGCCCAAGGTAAGAGGCTCACAATCAGTCAAACTCTCCAAATGGTGAAGAAACTGCAGCTGGGAGCAGGGCACGGATGTTATGTAGCTGAAGAGTGGATGTGTCCTTTAAGTGGATAGTTAGATGGATGTATGGATGAGCCTGCCTCTCAGAACCTTCTAGTAATGGTATATTGCAGTGGTGCTCATAAGTTTACATGCCCATGCTTTAGTTGACTAAAAAGAGGAATACAAAAAAATCACGCTTTGGATATTTATCTTAATGCCTTAATTAAAAAATGAGGTAAAATCCAACCTTTAAGGACACCACCTTTTTTTTTTTTTTTTTTTTTTTGTGAATGAATAATGTATTAAATACATAAATAACTGTTCTTCCTTAAAATACAGGGTGCATGAGTATACACCCCCTATGTTAAATTCCCATAGAGGCAGGCAGATTTTTATTATTAAAGACCAGTTATTTCATGGATCAGGATACTATGCATCCGGATAAAGTTCCCTTGGCCTTTGGAATTAAAATACCCCCCCCCCACACACACACACACACACACACAACATACTCTTCACCATACCTAGAGATTGTTATGGGGTACTTTCCATAAGATCATCTCTCAATGCAAATCAAACCAGCTATTAGGCTTACCAAAATAAAACCATGCCAGTCTCTATGTAGGTGTAGTGATTTTTAACAAAAACAGACTGTAAATTGTAATTTCCCCACTAGGGATCAATAAACAGATTAAATTATTTTTTAAATTACAGTATACTTTAGCGACCTAGTCAACATTTTGAAGTGTCTTACATCACCTGTTGCTGAATATAATCTTTGCTTTTGTCCTGTGGTCGGCCGAGTCAGTGCCTGACAGACTTTAATTGGCTTCTCAGAAAAGAAACCCAGTCGTTGTTTCCCCTCTTTCCCTCCCAGATTCTGTCAGGCATGTTGTCGTGCTGTAGTTTTTGATTGTTGCCGTCGTACAGCAGCCGAACACAAGCCTGCTATTTAGATGCCGCAGTCCAGATGTTGGGCTTTTATAGCGTAATGTTACACTTGTGCTGAATAGTCTTTCTTTCTTTGTTTGATAAGTGTGTTTGAAGGAGACAGCACACGGACACACATACCTCAGCATAATGACATAGCGCTGTAAATCCGCTGGCGTTAGGAGATCCATGTGTGAGGGGAGAGATGATGATGATGGAGAGCTGGACAACAAGACAGACTGTGTGAGATGTTTGCTGACGCATTGGCTTTCTGTAACGGTACATCATTATTACAGGAAGGCAAATCATAAAGTTCAGATGGAGTTATGGACAATATTAAGACTGTGAGGCCACAGACGTTTGATTCTTAAAGGGAGTGATTGTTAAATCTAAATCGCCCATCCAACACGGCTTCCAACGAATTTGTGTAATTTTCTTGTTGGTAATAAACATTTAAACTGTTATCTGTTGTATTTGAGGTTGTTGGGCATCACAAAATGGAATATAATATGAAAAAGTAGGTAGTATTTTACAGCTGTTTGCAATGATTCTTTACGTCACGGTGGGGAGACAATAGAGAGAAGAGAGAGAGAGAGAGAGAGAGAGAGAGAGAGAGTAGAGAGAAGAGAGAGAGAGAGAGAGAGAAAGAGAGAGAGAGAGAGAGAGAGAGAGAGAGATAGAGAGGAGAGAGGAGGGAGGGAGAGAGAGAGAGAGGAGAGAAGAGAGGGGAATAGACTGACGCAGTCTCCTGCTGTGAGGCATCTGTCAACATTAGGGGTGGAACGGTACGCAGAAGTCACGATTCGGTTCAGACATCATGGTTCGGTATTATTTTTGTACAATGGAGGGAAATGTCATCACCCAATTGCGTTTTATCCACATTATTGGTGATTATTTATCTGAAATCTCACTAATAGTCAACCCCACAATATCGTCACAATATTGACATTGAGGTATTTGGCCAAGAAAACAACACCCACAAGACATACTAACTAACCGATGGAGGCAGCAGTAGAGCAGCAACTCCCGTGTTCTGCTCGGTAAAATGAAATAAATTTTTGTCAAAGGAGTCTGGAGGCTTTAAAGAGAGCAGAGATAACCACTTCAGTTCCTCGTCGTAAAGGGCTGCCTGACGGCAAGTGGTGAAAATAATCTAAATATAGCGTCTGTCACTACCCGATGTGAGTGCGTTACTTTGCAACAAGTAGCCTACAAGATGCTAACGAGAGACTTCTGTAATATCAATACAGAATATAAATGGACCTACTTAACGAAGTTGGTTCACTGTTGGCTACAAGTTAGCATCAAACACAACAACGGCTGTCAGTTGAATGGCGTTTTGAGCTAACGTTAGCAACCAAACAACCATAGAATACAACATTTCTAAAATGACTGCTAGCTTAGCTACAAGTTATTAACGCACAATATAACAAATATTATGTATTATTATATGTTAAGATGAAACTGTGGGGTCAAATCTCAAGCTAAGCTGATTGAACACATCCTATATCCACACGTCCAATAATATAATCTACATTATTCTGAAATGAGCCATTCTGCATAATAGTACTTTTACTTTTGGTTCTTTAAGAACATTTAGCTTCTAAAACTTGTGTACTTTGTTCAAATAGAAATTGAGTATTGAGAAACAGAGTATTTCTACACTGTGGGTATTGATACTATTACTTCCGTAAAATGCCTCAGTAGTTCTTCCACCACTGGAAAGGAGGTGATTTATCAGCCAACAGCAGTGCCCGGGACACTGAATGAATTTAAATTTCCAGTGATGTGTGAGAGAGAGTCATCAAAATGTGCAGTGTTTCACATTTCCAGCACATTGACTACATAAACTGCATCAAGTACTTCTTGAGACTTGAAGTGGCTCTTTACATTTACCAACACAGCGAGGAAGTGAAGGATGGCGAGGGCTCAGAGAGTCTTTTAAAGCCATTCAGAAGAGAGGGGTGGAGGGGGGGGGGTGGAGTCTCTGCCCGCTCGTGGGAGCTACTCTGTCTGGACAACTGGGGCCTGGCCAGCTCGGCTCCACTTCCTTCTCTGTGCGAGAGAGTGGAAGGACGAAGTGGTGTGTGTGTGTGTGTGTGTGTGTGTGTGTGTTGTGTGTGTGTGTGTGTGTGGTGTTGTTGTGTGGTGTGTTGTGTGTGTGTGGTGTGTGTGTGTGTGTGTTGTGTGTGTGTGTGTGTGTGTGTGTGTGTGTGTGTGTGTGTGTGTGTGTGGTTGTGTGTGGTGGTGTGTGTGTGTGTGTGTGGTGGTGTGTGTGTGTGTGTATTTGCACTGTTATTTTGTTTTCAAACCTTGGCGAGGCTTGGCCTGAGTTTGGCTCTTAAAGACAATAACAGAAGCGCATTCTTGTGGTGTTGTGTGTGTGTGTGTGTGTGTGGGGCGGTGTTATAGCACGGCTTGCTGGCTGCTCGCATGGGTCAAATGCAAGGTTAGACTAATGAAGTAACAATAAGAGAGAGTCTTTCTGAGAGGGACGGTTACTTCTGCTTCAGTTCTCTCTTTCTGCCCGTCGCCCGGCCGCTCGGCTTTGCTCTTTTCTCTTTTCTTTTATTCCTCTCCATTTGCCTCCCACAGTTTGTCCCATTGCTGCCTCGGTCGACTTTTCTGTTAGCACAACAGGCTCAAACACACACTCACTGTATCACACACACACATACACACACGCACACAAAAAGGCGACTCGGTCATGGGAACAGAGGGGTGTGACTGGTCAGAAGCTGCATATGTTTGTGTGCTTATCTGGATAACAACACGGCTCAGAAAAACAAGACTTCTTTGCATTTTAATGTTGTTTTCTCGCCGTTTTTGCGCGGCTCTTTTGTGCATTCAGTGCACAAACCTTTTTGTTTCTTTGTGATTCAAATGAAGTCACATCACAGAAGTGCAACTGCTGCAGGAGCGAGACGTTTTTTTTCTTCCGATTTGAGGGTTTTTGTGACTGTTTTGTGTATGAATGTTTTGCATCATCATCCACGCTCTGTGGGTTTTTGTGATTTTAGTTAGTAAGAACTCCAAAGCAGGCTTTACCCCCCCCCCCCCACCCCATACAGGTGCATTTATTCAGATCCTTCAACACATACGGCTCTGTGAAACTTTAGCTCCTCTACTCACAAATAAAGCCGTCTGTTTGGCCCAGGAAGGAGGAAGGAGGCGCTGTGGCTGATGTATGGCGGCGCTACTGATCTGTTTTAGGATAAGAAAGCTTCACTTCACTGACCCTCGGCTAAACATTTGGGGTGGGGGTATCTAGAGTATGATTAAACACCTTTTTTAGAAGTGAGTGAGCTAATATATTCCTTTGCAACTTTGTGGACTGAAACCTTTTTAATAACATGGGTGTGTGTTAGGGTTCACGTCCTAAATAGTTCCTACATATTCTACTCTGGGAGTAAGTGTAGCTGGAATCAGTGCAGATCATCAGTGAACGGCTCTCTGCTCTGAAGTGGAAGCCAACCAGATGGCAGCCAGCTACGCCTGTTTACGCAGATGGCCCCGGAGTCGGCTCAGGCTTCCCCTGTCATTAAGAAACTACTCTGCAACCACACGCTGCAAAAAATATTACCGACATACGTGCACAGAAAGCTGCAGAGTCTTGTTTCTTTAGGTAGGACTCAGGACCTAAAATGGGCCATTGAGGAAGGTTCCCCATATGACACAGTTTAGTGTTTTTTTTACCATCTGATCTACGAGGAGATTCAATCTCATGTTTGGGTTCCTCCCCAGTCCCGTGACTTAACCCTGGACTGCGTTGATGTGTTGTTAATGTTCTCTGTTGTGTTCGTGCTGCATCTGAAATTGTACCATGGAGAACTCAGTCTGGGTCAGAAGGGTAATCCAGGACTTACTGCGGAGCATGTGAGGAGAGCAGCAGGGAGATCCAGTGCTCCACTTAAAGGAGCCGCGTGCAGGATTTATTGGCATCTAGTGGTGGGGTTGCAGATTGCATCCAATATAATACCCTCCCCTCATCCTCACCTTTCCAAGCGTGTAGTTAGTTGAACCTAGTCTTGCATAGCCAGACCTTCCCTCTCAGCGCTGTGGAGGAGGGTCTGGCTAGTCCACACAGCATTCTGGGATGGGAGAAAAACGGTATACTGCGGGGTCTTAAAAAACAACATCAGTTTCAATATTGTCATTAAAAAACATGCAATGCACTTATATAGGATACAAGGATTAAATATTAAAAATGATTTATTTAATGCCTAAAAATGTGTGGTTGTCACTCAAAACCCGAGCGGCTGCCAGTAAGTTGGACAACATGGACGCCCTGAAGATTAATTTATTCATTGTTTATGTTTTTGATTCTTTCACAAACCTAAAACACAAAACTTCACACATTTCTTTGTGAAATAATACACATTTTGTCATTGTAACGGAGCAATTTGTAAACCGCGCTCCACTTAAACTCTTGTAAATATCCATACCTCTGCCAAGGCTATGTTTTTTTTGGGTTAGGTTTGTTTGTTCCAAGTCGGCAGGATTAGAAAAACTAGCCCGATGTTAATGACACTTGGTAGAAGGATGTGGCTTGGATGCGAAGGAAGAACTCACAAATAATGTTTCACTTGTGTTAAACAATGTGAGATTCACTGGGGCCTGTTGAAGGTCTGTGCTCTCACAGTGCCCTTTTAGTTCTTCATGTGCCATTGGAAACCACTCCGTGTACTTGATATATGTTTAATTGTGAGCTTGGCAGACAAATTGCAGTTGGCCTGCTGTGCACTGGACCGTTCCCCAGTAATTAGTTGGAATTAAAGGTTTAAGCTCGGTTTCAGAAGTCACAAGTTCTTCAACAAAAACCTCTGACGACAACGACAAAAGAAAGCAAAGTGTGTGTGTGTGTGTGTGTGTGTGTGTGTGTGTGTGTGTGTGTGTGTGTGTGTGGGTGTGGGTGTGGGTGTGGGTGTGTGTGGGCTGTTGTCTTCTAGAAAATGACATTTGGAATCGTGCTTTCTGAATGAATAGTAGTCTTAAAAAAAATTGCAGATAATTAAGACACTAACACCACTTGGAGGATTTCCATACCTGATACTTTATGATAGATTCAATTCAATTTTGTTTATATAGCGCCAAATCACAACAACAGTTGTCTCACTGTGCTTTTCATAAAAGAGCAGTCTAGACCGTACTCTGTGATGTTATTTATGGAAAACCAACAATTTCTAACAATAGATGTTGTATTTAATTCTTTTCTTTACTCTGTCTTTGTTACGAGAATACAGGCCATAAATGCTGACATACATTGGATAATCTTGATTGGATAATCTATGTCACATATGCAGGTATTCCTCCGCCAATTAGAAGCTTGTAAAGAGTGATTACTGAACGTGATACGTTGGGCTGAGTATTTGATACTTTTTAGGCACCAACACAATTGCTTCCTTAGTATTGAGTATTGAAAAATTCCATTGTCGTTCAATACCAATTTAAATACCTAAGTAAATACTTTAATTTCATAAATGATTTAAATACCTGAGTAAATCTCATCAGCGTCAGTGAGCCAATCAGCATGCAGCATGCTCCTACCACGCTCTAACAATGCTGATGATTGGCTGTCTAACGTTACGCGTCATAGAAGGAAAATCTATGTTACGCTATTAATCTAGACAATAGATTAATATAGAGACAAATATTTTTGCCGTAATGGTATAATTTCATTTTGTTAAAATGTATTTTATAAAAATGGTTTTGAAAAAAAGTATCGTTCAGGAACAAAGTCACAGCATTGATATTGGTACCGCTATCTAAATAATGTAAACAACTCCCAGCCGTAGTAATATGTCTATAACATAACAGAAAAACTTTTTCCTACTCTCTCTTCTCCTCTGGACTTTGGCAGCTGGATAGTACCAGGACTCTGTGTGGAGATTTTAGTGGGTAAGTTAGGGCTAAATATTATTTTCATCGTCGATTAATCTGTTGAGTGTTTTCTCGGTTAATGGCTGAGTTGTTTGGTCTATAAAATATCACAAAATGGTGAAAAATGTGCATCAGTGTTTTCCCAAAGCCCAAGATGACATCTTCAGATGTCTTGTTTTTTAGTTTACTGTCACGGAGGAAGGAAGAAACGAGAAGATATTCACGTTTAACAAGCTTTTCTTTTATAAAAAAAAAAAAAGTCTCAAACCTATAATTCAATTTATTTTTAATTCAAAATAGTTGGTGGTTAATATAAGTTTTGACAACTAATTGATTCATCAATTCAATTGATGCAGCTCTAGAGTTAATCAAATTGAAATCTTAAAAGTGAGGGCTACAAAAAAGGATTTCTAGATGTCCCTGTTATGGAAATTACGCCATTGGTTGTAATAAATAAATCGGTGGCTCAACTAAAGAACACGGTCTCTGTTTTCACTCAGCACCTAAAGCCATCCCTTTTCTCTCATTGCACCTTTTATAATTAGCTCCAAATTACACACTTCCTTTCAGAAAACGTGCAGACTAAAATGTTACCAAACCTTCTTCATTGAGTCATGGTGACATTAAAGGGCAGGATGAAACAGTGTTTTTTTTTTGCAGCGGCCACTAGAGAGCAGCACTGGCGTGCCGGGGAGCAGCTCGGTCACAACCTCAGGAAAACACAACTTCTCCTTTGTCCCTGCACTAAGCAGGACTCTCGTGACCCACATCACATGACGCTCACAAACACGCACAAGCCATGTAATCCGGCGCGGGCTGACAGGCTGCACAGAGCCTCAGAGACGGGGGTGGCTCTGTCAGCTGGTGGAGGTGCAAAGGATTCAACTTTCAATTTTGTTTATAGTATCAAATCCTAACAAAAGTTATCTCGAGACACTTTACAGATAGACTAGGTCTAGGCCGCACTATCATTTACAAAGCCCCAACAAGTCTAGTAATTCCCCTAAACAAGGAAATATGCCGGGTGAAAAGAAAACATAAGGACGTATATCAAGATGTATTGATAATCGATTAATCAGTTCAAGTCATTTCTTGGGAAAATAAAAAAGGAACAGGGACATGAAGAAATCCTTTTTTTGTATCCCTCAATTTTAAGGTTTCAGTTTGATTAACTCTAGAGCTGCAAAAATGAATCAATTAGTTGTCAAAAATTATAATAACCGCCCACTATTTTGAATTAAAAATATATCGAATAATCGGTTTGAGACATTTTATTTATAAAAGAAAATGAAATCCTCTGATTCCAGCTCCTTTTAAATGAGAATATTTTCTAGTTTCTTCTCTCCCCTGTGACAGTAAACTGATAATCTTTGAGATCTGGACATAAAAAAAAAAACAGACATTTGAGGACGTCATCTTGGGCCATTTGGGAAACACCGATCCACATTTTTCACAGTTTTCTGACATTTTATAGATGGCACAACTTTTCTAATAAAGAAAACAATCAACAGATTAATTGACAATGAAAATAAATAACGTTACTTTAAGCCGTACTCCCATTTTCAGCAGCAGCCGATGAAGCTTTTTCTCAACTTCCCATCTGTGTTAACGTGATGCAGAAAAGTGCACATCAGCAGCGAAACAGCCTGCAGCTCGCTCTGTCTCTCACACCCAGACTCCCACTCCAACTGCCTCTCGCCTGCAGAGCACAATGACTTTTGATTTTGCGTACAAGTGGAGTGGGCCTAATTGTCTGGTATTAATCGGGAGATATGCTCCTTCTTCTCTGCTTGCAGTGTTGGTTCATAGACTGCTGTAAGACTCAGACACTGCTGTCTCAGCACCCGTTCTTTATCCTCCTCCCTCGGCGTTCATCCCTCTCGCTCACAGCCGGGGTGCCTCGGCTATCTGTGCAAAGAGAATTGCAAAGGATGGAGAAAGATAACGGGCGGTGGGAGATAATGAAAGAGGGACTCGGTTGGACTTGATCATGGCGGGGTGTGTGACTGCTATCAGAATGTGAATATGAATGTCACAGGGTAAGGATTAAGGTCTCGTCCTGTGCATAGTCTCCACCCAGCTTTAGCAATAACTGACTGGAGCAGAAGCAGAGCATGGTTGAATTTTTAAAGGGTTTCGCCAATTTATTATCCAAAAATTGTTGACACATTTTCACTCTGAAACACCTCTACTCAACTCTGAACTTAACCTCATGGTGGCGCTAGAGGAAAAGTCAGAGGATCACCAACGTCAGTAAGATTCATCCTCCCAGGGATGCTAATTTATACGTTTTTGTTTTGTTTTTTTACTGATGATTGATTCATTGATTAGGGGTGCACAATATATTGTGTGTGTGTGTGTGTGTGTATATATATACATATTGCGAAGACAATTTTTTATCAATAGAATACTGTACTTTAAAGTGTGTTTTTTTTTTTTTTTTTTTTTTTTTTTTTTAATGGTGCCTTTTTATATTCACTTAAATGTTCACTTAATTCAATAGAAAAATCTTAGAATTAATGTCCTTTTTTAAATTCAAAACACAATTTGTTGTATTTTATCCGAATACTGAAAGCAGCAGAAATGAGTACACTTTAATGTTGCTACTCTGTTTGTATGCAAAAAATGTAAATGGTACGCATTCAACTCGGGTGTCACGTCATTCCCAACTCCAGCTCCCGAGTTCGAGGTAAACGTAACTCACTATAAGACCCGACGTTGTGATGAACCGTGAGTTGTCCTCTAGTTTTAATGGAGACCACTCTAATGACTGTGTATGCTGCCATGCTTTGCTTTGGGAGTTGTCGATGTCGTGGATCTTTGTGACTTTCTGGTTTTCTCTCAGTATTTTGGAACAGGAGAGGATGATGACGGAAAGTCGAGAGGCGAGATAAACAGCAGGGAGAATGACTCCGTAATAACGGGCTGTGTGTTTCTATTTCCAGACAAGAGGTTGAGGTTAATGAACAATCGCATATTTGGGATTCCTGTGAAGTCTGTGGAGGCGGGCGGGGTTGCGTTTGAGCTTCAAAGAGAGCACTTTTAATCAATGTGGAGGAGTGTGTGTAATACAAGAAGGTTCATATCCGAACTCGAGGCCTGAAATGTGCTTAAAACATTCATGTTCCTCTTTAGGATGCAATGTAATGTCTTTCTGACTTTCCATCCATCAATCAATCATCAGGCGACATCTTAAATTTGTCCTTTGGTTTATGACCAAATAAAAACAGATGAGTTTTAGTGTTAATATTCACATTCTTACAGGCTTTGCTAAGGTGGTAAAAACATTATATGAAAGTCAACGTGACAGTTAGTGATGTCCACAATCCCAGACATATTTCATGCTTGTTTTTTTTGTTGACTGTAGAAACCAGTGATTTATCACTACTGCTCATATAACACACAGTTTAACAAAACAAAACCAACATGAAAAACATAGCTAGTAATGTTTTGTTTTGTTAAACTGTGTGTTAAATGAGCAGTAGTGATAAATCACTGGTTTCTACAGTCAACATTGTGCCAAAATATGAACAACAACGTCCCTGTCAACAGCCTTATCTGCTAACGTCAGCTACCGACTGTTAGCTTAAAACCATCCAGCAAATAGACGGTACCGTATGGAGGTTACCTGAAACTGGTGATTTAACATCACCGCTCATTAAACGCACAGTTTAACAACCAAACAAAACATTACTAGCTATGTTATTCATGTTGGTTTGGAGCGGTATGCACCCCCACTAACCTGGAAAACTGTTTTAAAACAGTAGCTAACGTTAACGTGTCGGAGGAATACAGCGTCTCCTGCAACGGGGAGTCAGAGGGACCGCCACGTTCTCTAACGTTAGCTAATGTTAGCTTCCTGTCTCATCTGGGGTCTGATAAACAGTAAATTCATCAAATTCAGTGTCCACAATGCTATTTTACAATAAGCTGTAGCTGCGTGAGTGTGGATTTCATGACGCGGCTTTCATGGCTCACCCTCAAAGAGGAAAGAGGGCGGATGACAGTTGGCTTAACCCTCATGTTGTCGTCAAATTGACCCATTTTCCTATTGCAACGTTCTTTTTAATTCCCCAAAATAACATGATTGATTCCAACGCTCTTTGGCAAGTAGGGGAGAGCCGGGACAGTTGAAACACTTTTTGATTAAACGTAATTTACAAAGCGGTCGTATTGCACTGAAAGCTGATATTTTGTCACTAGCAACCGACACGTGTCATCTGTCTGATACAGCTGCATTTTCAGCTTTGGACAAACCCGTTCAGGAGTTATTACAACAAGAGTGGGACGTGCGTAATGTTTCATCTGTCCCTCCTGGATGGGACGAATGAAACAGCATGCGGGGACGAATGAAACATACAGTTTAAGCCACATAAACTTCCCACAACTTTAATATTTTACTGTATATCATGGATGGTACTTCCAAAAGGTGTTATTATAGATAGATTGGTGCAGGACTATGCGTCTTTGTGAATGTCTGTTAACAACTATTGCCGTCATCCTGAAGCGCGTAGAAGCGGTTATTGAAATATCATGCACTGTGGATGATTGTGCTATTTTTATAGCTAGAACCGTAGGTTTTTCCATTTATATCATGTTTCACTAGGTTTTTAAATGGGTTATACCACTGGACATCCAAATAACGCGCCCCAACCCGTCCGTCTCCGTAGGATAACATGGGAAAACTCGACCCCCCCTACCTGGTGGGCTCCAATTTATTTTCATCTTTCTAAAACTGCTTTTCCACATCTCACCTCCATAAATAATTGTATGAACACAGATATTTGTGCCTTTACTTAAAATCCATGGAGTTCCAGCCAGGTCGGGGACGGTTGAAACAGCTGTTTCAACCGTCCCGACGTAGACATATGTCCTTACAGCCTGTTTTGCTTCTCATGTAAACAAGCATGAAATATGAAAGTCTGGGATTGTGGACATCACTAACTGGTCTACCGATTAAGCATGTAGTCAAACCTTTAAATGAAAAAACCTCGTTAATAATCAAAAAAATGTGACCGCTAATGAAGTTTACTTTTGACCATCAAATCCCGTTTATCGACTGCAACTCCACGATAAAAGGAAATAACAGGGAGATATTTGGCTGATAGAAGGAGGTTAACATGCTCTATGTTCAGACCTAAGGAAGTCTGTCTATCATCATTGCACTCGGAGAAAACTGGAATGTTTATTCCGTCCCGTGTTTCAATCGTCCCGGCTCTCCCCTACACATCTCTACTTTCATTAATTTTGGGGCGTCTTATTCAATTTTATAGCATTTGGAGAAAGAATTGAAGTGCTTTTGAAATAGTGTTGAGTAAAAGTTGACATATTCCAGTCTGTGATTATCCATCAACATCCATTCCTTTAATTTTAGTCTAAATAATTCCTAATTTCTGCTTTTCTAACTCAAACATTAGGTATAATTTCCTATAAAGGAGGTTCATTGAACATAAAAATAACTGTAACTGTAAAAATAACTTAGTAACTAAAGATAAGAAGTTAGTGTTATGTAGTGTTGAAAACGTTAAAAAAAATGGAAAACATTGAAAAAAGCATCAAAAGTGTTGACAAAAAGAGACAAAAACATCAAAAAAAGTCAAAAACACTGGTAAAAAGCGTCAACAAAAGTGTTGATTTTCAATTTTGTCAGGAAGACAAGTTCAGCAGAGCAGACGCTTCTGCAGAGTCGTGTAAGTATGACTTTATGAGTTTTCATAAACAGCTGAATGAGCGGCGATGTGCGGAGTACATAGCGGAAACCCTGTTGTGCGTCTGCTCTGTTTCTGATACCATGGCGGCAGAAGTGTTACCGTGGTGGGCCGCCATCAACATATCAACGTGGAGGAAACACTGAAACACTAACCACACTAACCAGCACCAATGAAGCTCGGTGGTACAGAAGAATAATAAACTGTAGGATCAGTACATTGTTAGTTTTGGTCTTTTTAAGGGGTTTGTTAACAATAAGAAAGAAAAAACGTCCTCATACGTATTTTTTCTATGAGAAAAACTATCTTTGATGCCCATGTTGCCCACCACCCCCCCACCTTAATCCCCATCATGCTCGACTAAAACCTTTCATATTAGCCTAGATGTCCCTTCATGTTGCCTGAGCAGACGTGTTCCAGTGGTTCATGTCACACGGTGGGTGTGTGTGTGTGTGTGTGTGTGTGTGTGTGTGTTGTGTGGTGTGTGTGTGTGTGTGTGTGGTGGTGGTGTGTGGGTGTGTGTGTGTGTGTGTGTGTGTGTGTGGTGTGTGTGTGGTGTGTGTGTGTGTGTGTGTGTGTGTGTGTGTGTGTGTGTGTGTGTGAGTGTGTGTGTGTGCCCGTCACATGGAAACAATGGTTGAATATGGTTTGCTTTGTTCTTTTGTGAAATTGTTTCAGGATTAGGAGCCAGAGACGTGTGTGTGTGTGTGTGTGTGTGTGTCATGGTCTGAGAAGAGAAAAATCACTTGAAAGATGAAATTCAAAAACTGGATTTTGGCCTTTTGCTGCTTCCCAAGGGGACATGGTTCTTGTTTGGCTTTTGTTTCATGTATTTCCTGTTCTGTGTTCCCATCTCAAACATTTTAACTTAACACAGAAACACCAGACGCTCGTGGATGATGTAACAAACATATAGGTTTATTTCGTGGTCATAAGGCTTCATTTTGTTCAACTTTTTTTCAGTTTTGTCCGTCAGTTTGGCTGCGGCTCTAAATACTACAATACCCATAAGCCTCAGCAGCCGTGGGTATGGAGAAAAACCACTTGGGCACAAATCATTGTTCTTGGCATGATTATACATTTTTACCTCCGCGAAGTAGGTTATCTCTTTGGTTTGTCTGCCTGTCAGCTGGGTTACAGAACTGCTCGGTTTTTATGAAACTTGGTAGTCACTTCCCAATGTGAGTCGAGTGCAGATTTGAGTCGCACATGCGCAGATGTAAACGGTTTACGGCTTAACGTGTCATACCTGATGTGAGTCGAGTCAGACCGGCTCTGGTCGAGTGCAGATGTTAGTTGCGCAACGCAGAGGAAACACTGCATTTTAAGTTTGTTGCTTTGCACGTTTCCAAGGCACACGAGTCGGCTGGCTGATTCAAATTATTTCGAACCCTTGTTTAACAAGGTGGACAACAGGTCCGCTCCGCTCCGTGGTCGAGTGGCGTGCTGTTGTTTCAGATAGTTTCTGTACTCAATCTTGCCCCTTTGCCTTTTTTCGCCATTTTCATAATGTTATTTTGCGGCAAATCAAATCGTTTATGGTCAAGGTTCAACTTGGAGCTGGTTGGCTTGCTTCCAGACTAAATTGTTTTTATTCAACCCTTGTGTTGTCTTTGGGTCAAATTGACCCGTTTCAATGTGTTTTATTGGAGAAATATTAGATTTCTTCCAACCAAATTGCCCAATAGTAAAATGGATGATTCCATACAACATTCTTCAGGTAAAATTAATGATTACTTTTATTGAATTTGTTGGGTGTTTTATTTAATCTTCTAGAATTTAAATTCTTTTCTTTTTTTATGGTTTCAAAACAGTATCCGGACTAAACTTTGACATCTACCCATCTGTGATCCACTCAACATCCTCAGATCTTAACTATTAGTCAAAATAAATCATAATGTCTGCCTTGTTAACTAAAAACGTATGTATAATTTGATATAAATGAGGTCTGTTGACCATGAATTCCAAGAATAGGTGTAAAGCCTATTATTAAACCAGCTCAGGTTTAAGGGAATAAATTGCCAAATCAAAAAACATCGGAAAAGCCCCAAAAGAAATTCAATTTTGACCTGGAAGGGCAAGTTCATGGTTAACGGGCAGACAACACAAGGGTTTAGCATTCAGTGAAACGTCATTGGTGATACTGAACAGCGAAATCGGAACCAGAGCTGCTCAAAAAGTGGGCGGTAACAACTTCCAAATAAAAACTCCTCACTATCAAAGTCAACTAGTGTGTAAAAGCCCCTTTCACGCTCTCGTCACCATTTAACCAAACACAATCGCCGGCTCTTCTGATTGGCCGGGCCCCAGCGACGTGGTGCCAAGCTGCCAGGCGTGCTGCCTTGCCGGGCATATGTGCCACCAACTGTCCCTCTGAGCTCCACAACGAGCTGGAACCAGACCCAAAGGGAATCTGCAGGATCTCTTTTCACACTTTTTAGCGGAGATCCTGAGTTAAAACCTGCGATCTGTTTTTCAGCTCTGGGTGGAGATTTTAAAAAACTGGCTAAATCTTTACATCCTGGCCATTGCGTTTTAAAGCTAAAAGGCTTTTAAACGTTCCCCTTTTGAGTGCCTCAGTTTCCTTTTAGCCGTTTAACACTACTAGGATATAGACTGCGGACTGCGTTGTTACTTTAACTTTATTTGAAATTAAAAAAAATCGAATTTGCCGGAAATTCTGCAAAATTCTGCGTTCGCAGATTCTGTGTGATGCTGATTATCAGCATCACACATCAACGTGTAGACGTGGTCATGTGTTTGTTTGACCCTCATGTTGTCCTCGGGTCAAATTTGACCCATTTTCAATTTTTTTAATCACAAAAAATGGGCCTGAAAATGTCACCATTAGAAATTGCAAAATACTTTGAAAAAAAACATCCAAAAAGCATCCACAACATTGAAAAAGTGACAAAGAAAAAAAAGCAATTTTTAATGTTTTGTTTTTTTATGTTGATGGGAAGACAACACAAGGGTTAAAA
>NC_045748.1:9784906-9789912 GCF_008692095.1 Etheostoma spectabile | reverse complement strand
AAAAAAAAAAAAACACATGATCCGGCCTCCATGTTGATTCCTCGTCGTCCTAATGTCCGAGTCACGATACGCAGGCCTCAAAGGATTAATGAACGCAGCACTCAGCGCTTCCCCAATCAGATATGAAGGAATTCTCTCTTGTACTTTCCAGCTTATCTTCATCTCCAAAATGAAATTACATATTCATGATATCAAGTGGAAATCTTTTTTTTTTCTTCTCTACTGAAGATACTGCAGGGAAAATAATCTGAACATCTTTCACATGTTCAGGTCTCCTCCACGGAGACGGGGATCATCTACTGCACTGATTGCTAAGGATTTGTAGACTTTATAATATTTAATTTGCATGAATATTTCACTTAATTTCTTAAGAAACTGTCCTGTTCTTCTTTACCTAAACCCAACTGTCCCGTTCTTCTTTACCTAAACCCAACTGTCCCCCGTTCTTCTCTCCCTAAAACCCAACTGTCCCGTTCTTCTTCTCCTAAACCCAACTGTCCGTTCTTCTCTCCTAAACCCACTGTCCCGTTCTTCTTTACCTAACCCAACTCCGTTCTCTTTCCAAACCCAACTGTCCCCGTTCTTCTTTACCTAACCCACTGTCCCGTTCTTCTTTACCTAAACCCACTGTCCCTTCTTCTTTAACCTAAACCCAACTGTCCCTTTCTTCTTTCTAAACCCAACTGTCCCGTTCTTCTTTACCTAAACCCAACTGTCCCGTTCTTCTTCTCTACACCCACTGTCCCGTTCTTCTTTACCTAAACCCAACGTCCCGTTCTTCTTTACCTACACCCCTGTCCCGTTCTCTTACCTAAACCCAACTGTCCCTTTCTTCTTTACCTAACCCAACTGTCCCGTTCTTCTACCCAACCCAACTGTCCCGTTCTTCTTTACCTAACCCACTGTCCCGTCTTCTTCTCAAACCAACTGTCCCTTCCTTCTTCTCTACCCACCGTCCCGTTCTTCTTTACCTAAACCCAACTGTCCCCGTTTCTTCTTCTAAACCCAACTGTCCCGTTCTTCTTCTCTAAACCCAACTGTCCCTTTCTTCTTCTACTAAACCCAACTGTCCCGTCTCTTCTTACCTACCACCAACTGTCCCGTCTTCTTCTCCTAAACCCAACTGTCCCGTTCTTTTACCTAAACCCAACTGTCCCGTTCTTCTTTACCTAAACCCAACTGTCCGTTCTTCTTCTCCTAAAAACCCAACTGTCCGTTCTTCTTTCTTTCTTTACCCAACCCACTGTCCGTTCTTCTTTACCCAAACCCAACTGTCCCGTTCTTCTTCTCCTAAACCCTCGTCCCGTCTTCTTACCCAAAACCCAACTGTCCCGTCTTCTTCTCCTAACCATCTGTCCCGTTCTTCTCTTCCTAACCCAACTGTCCCGTTCTTCTTCTCCTAAACCCCCCTGTCCCGTTCTTCTTTATCTAAACCCAACAGTCCACGTTCTTCTTTACCTAAACCCAACGTCCTTTGTTCTTCTCCACAACTGTCCCTTTCTTCTTTCCCAAAACCCAACTGTCCCGTTCTTCTTCCCAAACCCCACTGTCCCGTTCTTCTTCTCCTAAAAACACTGTCCCGTTCTTCTTTACCTAAACCAACTGTCCCGTTCTTCTTCTCCTAAACCCACTGTCGCTCTTTTCTTATCTAAACCATCTGTCCCGTTCTTCTTCTCCTAAACCCATCTGTCCCCGTTCTTCTTTACCTAACCAACTGTCCCGTTCTTCTTTACCTACTTCCCATCTTCCCGTTCTTCTTTACCCAACAAACCCAACTGTCCCGTTTCTTCTTTACCTAAACCCAACATTCCCGTCTTCTGTCTAACTCTCGTTCTCCTTATAACCCAACGTCCCTGTCTCTCTGTGTTCTCTTAAACCTCTGTCCCGTTCTTTTTACCTAAACCAAACTGTCCGTTCTCCTTCTCTCCAAATAAACTCCATCTGTCCCGTTCTTTAAAAAAACCCCCTTAAACCACAGTCCCGGCTTCTTTACCTAACCCGGCTGTCCCTGGGTTTTTTGTCTTCTTTACCTAAACCCAACTGTCCCGTTCTTCTTTACCCAAACTCATCTGTCACGTTCTTCTTTACCTAAACCCAACTGTGCCAATGTTCAGAAATCTCTCATTTTATTAACGGTACTGCTTTGTTACATTTGGTCGCCTGTTAATGTGGTTGGCTGCCAGAAACGGTAATTAATTAACTTCTTATCCAGTCACATTTTGATGATACGATTTTTGATGTTGGTGGTTTTCTCTATATATTTTAAGTGGATGAAGGATTTTAGTCACAGAACGTCTAGATCTTAAGTTCTCAGAGAAACCAGCAAAGAAAATGTTAGCAGCAGCTGGGTTTGCAGCCTCTTCACCGACGAGCCCAACAGTATCAGGGAGACACTGATTTTTAACATGAAGCTGTGTTATTCAGTGTTTTTACAGCTTTTATTCAGCAGCGGGTCTGTTTTATTTTGGAGAGGAGACCTCTGTGGAAAAAAAAAACTCCTGGACAATGAACACTGAGCTAATCCTTACCGGGAGAAAGTGACTGCAATGATGTCAAAGCCAATGTCTTTTTTATGGATTTCATTGAGAGATTCTGAGTATTTTTCAAGCACAAATGTGAAACATTCACTGACTCCAAAATAACTGCATATCTTTGGGTTTTTGGATTGTTGGTTTGACCAAAGAAGACATCTAAAGACAATAACTTAAACTTTGTTTCAAAACAACAAATTAAACTGAATGAAAATTGACAATAATCGGTAATAGGAATACTTAGTTGCAGCCCTACAGTGTAGAACATGGTCAAATGCTTTGCACCTTCAGTGATCTGTTAATTGGAGAATAACAGCCTTCGTGCCGGAGGTGTGAATGTCTCCGACATGTTCTCGGCACCTTCTCCTCTCTGAGGCTGTCTCCTGATATATCCAGACGACAAGTGTTATGTCAGCTGGTTAAATGTGACCTTCAGCTCTGTCCCGAGGGACCAGAGCGGGCTCGGTGTTCAGGTCTCCACCAACATACAACACTAATACAGTGGAATATCACCAGAGCTGAGTTTACGTGTGTGTGTGTGTGTGTGTGTGTGTGTGTGTGTGTGTGTGTGTGTGTGGTGTGGTGGTGTGGTGTGTGTGTGTGTGTGAGCAAAACGTGCACAATTTAATGCAACCTTGCCATGAGGCACAAACGTATCAAATTGGCTATTAGACGAGTAAGCTCACACGTACACACACACAGACATCTCTTATGTACATGTTAGGATTCATTTCTCTGTGTGTGTGTGTGTGTGTGTGTGTGCAGGATCAATATGACCTGTGCTGGATGATAACACTGATACTGTTGACTTCAGGATGACCTGTGTATGATGAGACTCCAACATTTAAAGGACATTTATCTCTTGACATCCACACCATGTCTCACACTCACACACCAAACACACACACACACCTTTAATGTGGACCTGTAAGGTGACTCCTCTTTGTTTATGTTGTTTAATATTAAAATTGGTAATTTTTTTTTAGGAATCTTGAAGCAGTTGTTGGCTAAATTACAGAAATGAAAAAGTGGTGTGACCAGGTTGGAACAGCGGTAGTGCAGGTGCACATCTACTGAGAGGTTCATGCCTCAACTCAGAGGTCCAGGGTTCGAATCTTAAGTATTTTAATTTTCTGCTCCACTACATCTCAGGGGTAGTTTTTACTCCACTGCATTTTTTGACACTTAGTTACTGTTCAAATTTAAGATTTTACATAAAAACAACAAATGAGCATTTAATGAAATATAACTAAAGATTAAACCAGTAGCTGCTCTACATGTAGTTTGGTTCCATCGTCATGTCTCAGATGTGTTTGATTAGATAGTGTTACATTTGATTTAGTTAGATTAGACTTTTCCTCTCAGATTCTCAGATGGTGTAATATAAATATGTTTGAATACCAAAGCCATCAAACTATGCTATATTTCTCTAAAAAAATCAAAGATTAGAGAAAATATGTAAAGAAACCATTTTCTTTTTCCCCCCCCAAGTAAAAATTTAGAAATATAAAAAGCTATATACTAACATAGAAATATTTGTAAAACATCCTATATACAATAACCCATTATTTTACCATTAATTCATGTAAAGTGTAAATATCTAAATATACGTCTGAAAGACATTTTGTTTATGATATCATGATTCAGTGTGTTGGCAGTCAGAGCTGATCAACATATTGATCCTGAGGGAGTTATCTTTCTATAAGCTTATCACTGTTAGAAACAGCAGGCGGTGCAGAGGTGTTGCACCCCCCCACCACCACCCCCCCACCACCACCACCTCCCCCGGTCCTTCCAGCTCTCACTCACATGCTCATGGGAAAGCGATCAATGTCTCACACACACACACACACACACACACACACACACACACACATACACATAGTTGGACTGATCTGATAAACAAACACACCCTCTCCGACTTTCCACCTCTGAACTCTTGACCTGCACTTGTGTGTGTGTGTGTGTGGGGGGGGGGGGGGGGGGGGGGGTGGTCTCTTTCCAGACCACCTTCTGTTCTCGTTCCCACCGACCGCACGGCAGCGTTACTGATGGATCAGCATCGCGGCGACAGACACACAATGTGTCAAACCTCTTCAACCAAAGCTTCTCCGGCGCTCAAATGAAATTGGATGCGACACACTTGTACATTTCCCTCGGATTCATTCTGATTCCGACTCCAGGTCAAATGATTATTATCCTGCTCAGTTATCACAAACTCAATGGGAACTTCATTATTGAATACACATCCAGGAGGATTTCTCTTCACATGCACATGTCAGGTATCTATAGGAAAACCTCATAAAGTGACATTTTCATGCCATGTGACCTTTAAAAAAACGTGACAAACAAGTAGTGAAATTCATCTTATTTCAACAGGTAAATTGTTCCAATCTGCTGGAGCCTTACTAACAAAACATATCTGGCAAAGTAGATAATATGAACGCAATGTGTAGGAGGCAGAGCCGCCATCAG
>NC_045748.1:9764906-9782406 GCF_008692095.1 Etheostoma spectabile | reverse complement strand
GCTCATCTTTTTCAGCCCAATCTAAAAAAATAAATAAAAAAAAAAGTGTCTTCCAGCCTCGGAAGAAAGAAGGCCGAGGTTCAAAGGTCAAGGTTGACTTTATTATCTCATCATAGAAATACTGTCAGGCAAGCCAGAAAGCTTGTGTCGTGATGGGTGTGTGTGGTGTAGATTACATTATTGCGCTACCGTGAAACACACTGAATATCAAAGACATGCAGGAGTTTCATGAATTCATTCCTTCAGTAACATTAACACAGAGAATAAGTGTTTGTTAATGACCCCCGGCTTCAACTGCAGTGCTTCTCGCATTCCTCAGGCGTCTGCACGCCCGTGTGTTTTCTTTGTTTGCTCCTTGTAACAGGTTGTAAATATTCAGTTTACAGTTTTCATGAAAAAACAATGAGGCTGGCACCAGCCATAAGCATAAACAAATCTCACACACACTGAGATAACAAAAAACCAGCTGCTTCATTATTGATGGCTCTGAGGAGTGGCTGTGGGATTTTAAGGATTTACCTGGCGGTCTTCTTTTAACTGTGAGGCTGGTACAGAACAGTCCTTCACATGTCTGATGGTGAATGTAGTTTCTGGTGTTTGTAGACCAGTGGTCTTCACTGTTTGTTGCATGAGAGCTACACTGATAGGACAACGTCAGTAGGAGCTTTTACCGCAAAGTAACAAAACATACATCCAGTCATAAATAGCTTGTCTAATAGGCTGGATAGCAGGGCTGTAGTCAAGATCACCTTTGTCGAGTCCAAGACTAGGACTTTGTCGAGTCCAAGACTAAGACTAGTCGAGTCCAAGACAAAACCGAGTCCAAAATGGTTCGAGGCCGAGTCCATGACAGGAAAAAAAGGTCTTATGCATGACAGTATCAAGACAATTATTTTGAGTTTCACTTTCCCTCCAATATTACTGTCAACATAATGAAGACACCTGGACTCGGTCGAGACCTAAAGCCATATCTGGCAAGACAAGTGGCCGAGACCGAGACAAGTCCAAATACTAGCGAGTCCGAGACCATAGAAAAACGGTCTCAAGTCCAAGACAGGACTTGAGTACTACAGTGCAGCCCTGCTGCATAGCATGTCTGGACGCTAACGGCGGTTTACCGAACCATGGGGAAAAGGACCCAGGCCCTCAAGTCAGAACAGCGGCCATTTGTAACGTTAGACCCCCCCACACACACTTTTAGCCGTCTTTACAGTTCGCTAAATCTACCCGACAAAAGGGGGATACGTCCCCAAAAGGACTAATACTAATAGTAATTTAAAGAACGGGAAGGATAACTCAGAGTGTCGCGATTTGATGTTACATATCGTTACAGCCCTGCTGTTAGCGTGTATAGAGCCAACATATTTTCACATGTAAAACAGAAACTATGTGTTTATTTCAACTAGAACTAGAGTTGTGATGGTTGAAACAGTGAAAAGACAACCCAAAACAGCTTTTTATAGTTTTATTTTTCTTCTGGCAACTTGGAATGAAGTGTATTTATGATGCTGATGCTTACGAGTTGTGGTGTTACGGACTTGTCTGTTTCTCTGCTGGGTTCAGTGATTTCCAGAGTCACTGCTGGTTTCCTTGCAAACTCACAGTCATGTCAAGACTCCTATCACTATACCTGGCCAAAAAAAGAGACGGGCATATAATCATCTATAAGGTTTTGTAAAATGTAAACAAAGGAGATGTAACGTGTAAATTAATTTGTGCATTTGGAGAGAGCCACCTGTTTCCAGTCGTTATGCTAAGCTAAACTAACCTGAAGTGCCAGATGGTTTAACACAGAAAAGAGAAGCCATCACTGGAAACTGTTTGGAAAAGGGCAGGCACTTCACAAAAATACCTGGCAGGTGATTGGATGAACCATCTGTCTATCACGTCTGCTATTGTTCACAAAAACCTAAACCACACTCAAAGCTGCCAAAAGCTACTTGTTGGACGCTGATTGGTTCAGTCCGCTTCTGTTTGGACACAAATGCATTACTTTCAGCCTGACCAGATGGATTATATTCATTTTATATATATATATATATATATATATATATATATATATATATATTATACATAGATTTCTGTGGGATACGTGATCTCTCATTTTGCAAAAATCCAACTGCCGTGCAAGGTAAAAGCTAACCAGCTGCTGGCGGTGACTGTGAGCCGGGTACAGGCAAAGCCAGATCCTTTCAGGGGCCGTGGTAGTGGAGTTTAGCCAGAAAAAGTGAGCTTCATGCAGCTATGACAGTTATGTTTTGGCACCAAAATCGGCGAGTAAAAGTTAGGAAAAAGATTGTAGTTAAAACATTCTCGAGGAACAAGCTTTTCCTGACCAGCTGCTGTCTGTAACTTCACATTTAGCGTACAGACACCAGAGCGGTATCCATCTTCACATCTATCATTTGACAAGAAAAGTGAATGAACTCGCAAATTGTTGAACTATTCCTTTAAGACAGAGTGCACATGTCGGTTCAGGTCACTCCCGGTGAAGCAGAGGCAGGTGATGGCACATTCATTATCAGGAGCTTCCACTACATCTGTCTGCAAAAGGTGTTTGTTACTCAGAGATGTGTTCATGCAATCTTCAGTCGGATTTTACTGGCATTAATCTTTGAAATTTGGGCTGTCAAAATCAACGCGATATTAACAAGGTAATGGAAATTCCTTTTAACGCCACAAATGTTTCAGAGGCGGGATTACTGCGCACGCGTTTTGTGAATTGTACTTTGGGTCGCTCCGTAGCAGTAATCGCACTGTTGCTTGCTCTGGAGGAGACTACTAGACCTGTTGGGTCCTTGTAAATTCTGGAGTGTGGTCTAGACCTGCTCTCTCTGTAAAGTGTCTTGAGATAACTCTTGTTATGAATTGATACTATAAATAAAATTGAAGAATTGAATTGAATAATGTTGTGGAGCAGACTTAAAGAAAAAAGAAACGGCAAGTTCAGTTTCAATGCTCCTCCACATTGTTCTCTGCACAAGACTACAGTTACTTACATGTACTGTCGATACGTACATTGAGTCTCAAATACCACTTGAGGATTAAAAAACTATTATATATTAATATAATAAATAAACCTGAATATTAATGAGAACTGGCACAAATCGAGCTGAGTCTTCCTGCAGGCTTTCTATAGCACACTAGAATGCCTTGAAACGAGGTAACCACGGCATTTTTTCTACAGAAAACGATACAGAGTCCATGGTAGAACTTCAGACATTATCATCAAGTAATGAAATACGTGTGACAATGCACCTTTAAAAAAACAAAACAAAAAAAACACATTTAAATTACATTTATAACCGAAAATGTGCGATTAATCACAAGTTAACTATGGAAATCATGCGATTAATCGTGACTAAAGATTTCACTTGATCCACAGCCTTAATTCAAATGCTTCAAGTCCAAGATAGACTCTACATGTGTCAAAATATCTACCCGAGTGTCCTTTTGTGTGTAAGAAAAGGGCTTAAAGACAATCCACCAATCACGGGACACCGTTTTCGTCCTCTATTGATTTCCAGTCTCACCTCCATCACTGAAAATCTCCGCTTTGCTCTGCAGGCTTTGTGGCTGTGAGGGCTGTCCTCTGTCTTTGTTTATGGAGGGTAAAGGATCCTGAAGGCTTTTCTCTGGGACCCGGTGTCCCTGCCCTCTCAACTCCTCTAATCCCCAATAATAAAACACTCGGCTCCGGTGTCAAGCCTCCCCTCTCTGAGGGAGGAGATGCAGTGGGAAGCTTCCACAGATTTTACTCTCTGCTCTTTTTACTTGTGGTCACGTAAATATTGGTTTATTAGTAGTTTATAATGAAACTATTGCAAGTAGTACATTTCTAGGTGTTGTACTTGACCATAAACTCTGCTGGAAGCCAGACATTAAATATCTGTGCATGAAGATGGCCAGGAGTATTGGTATATTGAGCAAAACTAGATACTTTACATACTCTATACTGCACACTAATTTTACCATATATGCTATATTGTGTGGAAGTTTGGGGAAATACCTTCAAGAGTAACTTGCAAAGGATTTAAATACTTTAATTTAAGTGAATTATGAATGGAGGACTTCTAGGCCTACTTGTAGTGGAGTATTTTTATAGTGTGTATTAGTACTTTCACTGAAGTAAAGGATCAAAATACTTCTTCCACCTCTGATTATTAGCCACATGCAGTGTGGGTTACCTAATGAAAAAGGGTGAGAAAGAGGGAGCGAGGGGGTGTGTTTTAGAGAGAGGGAGAGAGCTGGTTTGTGTAGAGGGGGGGGGGGGGGGGGAGAGAGAGGGTGTGTGTTTAGAAGAGAAAGAGAGAGTGTGTGGTGGTGGTGTGTGTGTGTGTGTGTGTGTGTGTGTGTTGTGGTGTGTGTGTGTGTGTGTGTGTTTGTGTGTTGTGTGTGTGTGTGTGTGTGTGTGTGTGTGTGTGAGAGAGAGAGAGAGAGAGAGAGAGAGAGGGAGCGAGCGAGACGGCGGGCGTGTGTTAGAAGAGAGAGAAAGAGGGAGAGAATGGTGTTAGACAGTGGAGAGAGAGTGTGTTAGAGAGAGAGAGAGAGAGAGAGGAAAGAGAGGTGGTTGTTAGACATGAGAGGAGAGAGAGGAGTGTGTTTAGAGGCAGGAGGGTGTGGGTGGGGGGGGGTAGACATGAGGGGAGAGAGAGGTTGTGTGAGAGAGAGAGGCGAGAGAGAGAGAGAGAGAGGAGGGGTGTTAGAGAGAGAGAGAGGAAGAGAGGAGGGGTGTTAGTGAGAGAGAGAGGAGGTGTGTTAGAGAGAGAGAGAGGGAGTATCAGCTCTCAGTTCCCGGTTCAGTCGAGTCCTCAGAGCCGCTGAAGCTGCCGGAGCAGACGGATGATGCTCGGCTCTAACCGGCGGCTGGATGACAGGACGGCGCGCTGGGCTCGGTGGAACCGGAGGAGGGCGTCCGGCGTCATCACACCAGGATTATAACTAACTTCCTCCCGCTCCGGGCGCGTATCTGCCGCTCCACGTCCCTCCAACCAGCCCGCCGAGGCAGCCTTCACCCCTGGGTGTGAGATGCCTCTGTTGCCGCGTGCATTTGGAGCTGTGACACTTTGATCCTGTGCATTTATCTGGTTTACAAATATGATGAAATGGCAGCCAAGGAAGAAGGTGAGTGAGCTGTGCTGCTGCGTTTTAAAGTCCACTTTAGTCCAAAGTAGTTGTAGCGGAGTGAGGCTGAATGGCTGACTGGCTGAGTAGGCACCGTTTGGGATCAACAGGGCTATTTAAACACTCTCACACGGCACGGCGCAGCCACGGACCCTTTATTAAGGATAATCTGTTAATAGCTCATATTTCAGAAAGACACTGCAGCTACATGTCAGTGTGGGATTATTAGGGGATTATACTGTTATACTGAAAAATTCCATAAAGCTGAATAAAGTCGCTTTGAGCTGCACTATTCACCACCTGGATCACTGTAAGCCGACTGTAGGTCTATTATAGAGATTTCAAAATGACATAAAGGTTGCTGTAGACATATAAAATACCAAAAAATGTCATAAATGCCCCTGAGACACAGTGTTTGTCACCGTGCACCTGCTGTGTACATCCATGTAGAAGAAATGTTTAGGGCTGAAACGATAAGTCAGCTAATCTTAAGAAAATTCCCTGTCAAATATGTGTCCTTTTTTTAGTCATTTATCAAGGAACAAAGCTGCAGCTTCACTGACTGCAGCTTGTCATAATGCGAGTGTTGTATATGTGTATATATATATATTGTGTATATGTAATATCTCTGGACTGTCAGGACAGAGCAACAGTCATTTTGGGCATTGGGGTATTGTCATTGTTGTTGTTTTTACCCTGCTGGCATAAATTGTAGCCTCTCTGTCTTGTTTCTGTACAAAGTGTGAGTAAGCCTTCTGTCTGATATTTTAAAACCTCCTCCGTCTGTTGAGTGGGTAGTGGGATCGGGCGTGGGATTTCATGCCGAACCACATTTGTCTCTGGCTCAGAGATCACAGGGAGCAGCAGTTCCTCTGGAAAAAGAGTGCGAGCCCTGATCTTCAAGTGGCTGATCCAGCTGTAATAACTGGGGGAGCTCCCAGTGGGGGAGCTGTTCCCTCTCATCCAGTGGGAGTGGGTTAATTGATAGGCTCAGACACTCAGCTGTCAGAGTGCTAATACTGCAGAGATAGGAGGAGAAGAGGAGCCGTACATTCATTCGGTTTCATTCACCGTACACGACACCAGTTGTTTGGATGTTTGGGTGTTTCACGGGTTTTTGTGCAAGTGAAGTAGAGAAAGTTTTACTGCTGCTGGTATTTCCGAGCCCGGCTCCGCCCTCCTACAGACTTCTGCTAAATTTGATTTAATTTCGCTTCAGTACTTTGCTTCAGATTCGTGGTATAGTCTTGGGTTTTCTACCGGTCCAATGAGCGAACAGAGGGAGTCGTCGAGAAGGATGACGTTGAAGTCGTCTGCTAGTGTGAGTTGTAGTTCCGTAATGGTAGTTCCACGGATGTGGCAACGCTGCCGAATATCCAGAAGTTGAAGCCCGAGCAGGAAGAATCTTTGCTGAGCTGTGTCGGTGGCCGTGATGTTGTTGCCCTACTCCTCTTAAAGCTTGTAAAGGTTTCTGACACTCATATTGTGAATTTGGTGCCAGGTTTATGACCAAAATGTTACATTTCTAACAAACCCAGTGCTGACAGTGGGCAGGAATTCCACTTGTGTTACTATCAGGGTTCATACGTTTTGAAAAAAACTGGATAAGTTATGGAATTTGAAAACTGCAAATTTTAGACCTGGAAAGGTTTTGGAAAAATATCTATATTTTTTTTTTGTGTGGAAAAGTCACGTTTTTTTTTTTTTTTTTAACGAAGCATATGTGATTAAAAAATATATATATATATTTTTCACGTTGTCTTAACCTTAACGTTCAATTCGGAGCGCGGATATTACAAATTCCACTATGAACCACATACATTGTCATTCATTTTATTGTTAAACCTCTGAGGGTAAACATTAACACAGATTTATTCTTATTGTATAATGTCGACTGAGATTTTTTTTTTTAGGAATACGTAGTAATGGAAATTTGCCGAAAGGTCATGAAAAAGTCATGGAAAAGTATTGGTTGAAATGCGTGTGAACCCCAAACTAAGATTTAACCCAAATCCTGCATTTAAACGGTAACGAAGATGAATCTCGGTTTCTCTGAGAAGACTTGTGGTGCCAAGACTTCCTGACACCTCGCTCTGGTTTCTAACGGCCTCAGGATCTTCCCAGGGTGACGAAAGCTGCTGAAAGAGACTCAGTGGGTCGCTGAGCGAGTGTTTTTGTGTGGCTGCAGACCTACTGTACAACACAAAATACACTTGTTGCGAGGGTGAATGTGTAGAAAAGCTCATGTTAAAGCATTTTTTTATTTGGAAGACACAAACACTTGTGTCTTCATGGTCTTATTTTCCAGCACAAAGCAGAGTGAATGAGAGCAGTCACTGTAACATATTACTTTGAATCAGACTGGTATTTTAATGATGTAAGATGTCATGAAATCAATATTCCCTTTCTGCACGAATAGGAGTCGATGCATGTGCACAAACACACGTAGGTCTACACATGAAGTACACACTTGTGCAGATGCTTTACAGTTTGCTTGTGGGCGCTTTTTTTTGCTTCTGGGTCATTTTATCTGGGGAATGGAATAAAATCACACGAAAAAAGAGGACGGAAGGGAAAAGAGAAAGAAAGGACTGAGAGAAAAGGCTTGGTGTAGAAGTGTGGAAGTCAGAGAAATGTAATGTAGGGGGAATATGCCCTGTCACCAATCTGGGATTCCTCAGGGACCAATCAGAAGCTGGGCCAAAGTCACCTGAATGTATGAAGAGGAGGAATAAGAGAGGGATGGTGGAGGAGTATTAAAGGGCCCATATTATGAAAAAAAAAAAAAAATCAATTCTTATGGGATTTGGGGTGTTACTTTGTGTCTCTGGTGCTTCCACACACACAAAACACACAGGGTGAAAACAGGATCTGCAGCAATGTGCAGTACAACAATAATATGGTGTTTTTTTTTTTAAAACAAAACCATGGACACCTATTCTGGTACAACCTCAAAATACAATTATGAACCTGAAAATGAAAATAATATAGGTGCTTTAAAGTGAGTAAAGCTTTAATATACAGTATGTGTTGTATCTGCCTTTTATAATATGGTCTCAACTTGCAGTTAGATGGCTTCAGTTACATTTTCATATCGTCTGGAGTTTCTTCTCTTAATGAGCAGGTGTGTAATATATGCTTGTGTTTGTCCTCATTAGTACCTGATTTATGAGTGTTTATCCCTCCTTGACCCATATAGTCTTAAAACAACTTAATATTATGCATGTAGGTGACTCTTCTCAAAGTGTTTAAGCACAACTGTAATAAGGTTATTAGTTTATTAGCCTAATACGGTTGCCTCTCAAAGCTATAGTGCGTTAACTTTTTGATAATAATTAACGTCTTGTTCATTCAAGCCATTGCCAAATGAGTTGCTACAAAGCAAATCAAGGGCGTTCTCACACCTGGAAGTCTGGACCAAGGTTCATGTATTTGTTATATTGTATACATTTGATCCGGTAAGTTTTGGTTTCACACTGCAGTTAGCGCACTAAAGATCTAGACGTGACAAAACTACGTCCTAGCCGAGTCTCCAGATACTTATATTTTATTGGACCGTAGACGTCGTCTCGTCTCCCCTCTCTGTGTCGGGAGATTTTTTTTTAACTTCATTTTTTAACTTAACTTAACCCTTGTGTTGTCTTCCCGTCAACCATGTACTTGAAAATGAATATTTTTTGCGCTTTTCCAATGTTTTTGTTGCGTTTTCTAAATTCATTTGTCACTTTTTCCATGCTCTTGGCGCTTTTTAAAAAACCTAAGCCGGTTTAATACTAGGTTTTACGTTTATTCTTGGAAATCATGGTCAACAAACCTCATTTTTATCAATTTATACAAAACGTTTTTAGTTAAAAAGGCAGAAATTATGAATTATTTTGACAAATAGTTAAGATCTGAGGATGTTGCGTGGATCTCAGATGGGTACATGTCAAAGTTTAGTCCGCATATCTTTTTGAAACCATTAAAAAAAAACTAAATTCAAATGCTATAAGATTAAATAAAAAAATGAAAAAAATTTCAATGAAAGTAATCATTAATTTTACCTGGAGAATGTTGTATGGAATCATCCGAAATCCATATTTCTGATATAAAACATTTTGAAATGGGTCAGTTTGACCCGAGGACAACACAAGGGTTGATGATATTTCTTCCTGGAGCATTTATCCAGAGACAAACATAAACCTAAAACAACATTAACTACCACTTAACAGGTAAACTGCTGGTGTATTCTCCGCTCTGATGTCCGACAGCTGTCGGCTCTGAGCGCTGACGTCATCTCTCTCTCTCATGCAGCTCCACGCTAAGCACCGAGATATTCCCTAACTCCCTGTTGTCTTCCCGTCAAAATTAAAAATCAACACTTTTGTTGATGCTTTTTATCAATGTTTTTAACTTTTTCTTACATTTTTGTCCTTTTTTTTCAACATTTTTGATGCTTTTTTTTCAATGTTTGTCACTTTTTTTTTGGGATGTTTTCAACACTGCATAATTTATTAATTCATTTGACAGAGACAGTGTACATTAAGTAGCTGTAAATGCACCAGAATTAGCCAAAAGGCTATTTTTCATCCGTTTGAAAACCTTTTGGCAAAGGATGCACCTGTGTGTTTGCTCGCTCCTCTCTCCACTTAAGACCTTCTTCGCTGAGATCGATTTCCTGGGTCACAGGCAGTCGGATGGAGGAGAGAGGAGATGAGGAGATGAGGACGCACAAAATCTAAATGAGAAGAGACCCAAGTCTGCAGGATGTTAAAATTAGAAACTGTCTGCTAGCACGTTGGCCAAAAAAAACTTAACAAGGTACGGTTTGTGGCAAAGAAAAAGTAATACTGCACTTTTATGAAGTTAAAATAAAATCCCTATGCGTCAAGCTCTACTTCCCATAATGCATCTCAGCAGTGTTTTTCTTGAGATCCTCGCTTTGCACTTTACACACCCACATCAACTCGACCAAAAACGAGCTTCCTTCACTAAAACAAAAACATTCCCACTGTGCATAATCCTGCCAGCAAAACCGCTTCTCCTCGCATCATATTTATATATTTATATATATTCATATTAGTTTACAGACATGATATCTCGGGTGCAGGGTGAGGAAGATTTCGGTTTTAGGAAGCTCTGCTGACTGAGCTGTCTGAGGCACCTCTGCCAGGTGTGGCTTGCAGCTGATCCACAGGTGTATTAGTTGTTATGCATTAGGTTTTATTTTCATGAGTGCATTGTTGACAGTCAGCGTGACTCCCCCTGGAGCAGCGAGTGCACGTTGGCGTCTTCAGTGGATGAAATGAGAAGTTTGTGTCTCTCTCTGAGGCGTTGCTTACCCCCCCCCCCGGCTGGGAATATTCTGTTCGGCTCGCTGGGATCGGCGCTGCGCCGGGTGTAATGTGTTTACTTACAATGCAGCTAAGCTGCTTAAAGCTGCACTCCTGCCACTGATTTAAGACTTAGCCGTCCAACTAAAACCTCGTTTGGCACAATGGCTCTGTCAGACATATTGTTTTATTTAATGTGTCCACCGAAAAAGATCTCCACATTCTTCTATAATCCAGTGGAACGATGCGCTGGAGGCTACCAGCTCTGAAAGCCCTGTTTAACCCTCGGATGGTATTCCGGTCAAATTGACCCAGTTCAAATTTTTAGAAGATGAAAAATGGTACAAGTAGACATTTCTTTTCTACCTGAAAATCAACGGCCTTACCTTATTTTCTGTGATAAACCTGTATTCCTGACTCAATTCAGAACATTATTCTGGACATGACCACTTTTTCCAAGATAAGAATGATCACATAGTGGATTTTTAACATGAATTATAACCTTATGACAAAAAAACGATTCTCACTTCCATTTTTAATTGTGTGCTAGTAGAGACTGATGCATTCCCTAAACTTATACTTCATGTTATCTTAATTGTTTGAATTTAAGACAAAGACAATATTTGTTAATAGATTATGAAGTAAAACTTTATTTAAGAATTGTTTTTAAAACCCCAAATAAGTCACGGGTCGCAGGGTCCCGAAAGTGAAGACAATACAAGGGTTAAACCAAATAAATAGCTGAACTGATATAAAGTCAGTTATACACTCTTTCAATGAGCCCAAGTTCAATCAGAAACATTTATAAAACAACCTTTTTTTTCTTTTACATGAAAATTAACCACTTCAAAATCCCTTTTAAGCCTGATATAAAACTAATGTTACCTACTCCGTAGTCTCACATTGCCAGACCTTCCTCCACAGCACTGCCGGGGAGGGTCTGGCTGGTCCACACAGCATGCCGGGACGGGAGAAAAAACGTACTCTGGTTTATTGACATTTGTTGAAACCAATCACAGTCGTCATGGGCGTTGCTAAGTGCCGGACGCAGCAACGGTGCCGCTGCAAAACAACCTCGGGAAGGAACGTGTTCTTGTTTTGGTGGAACGTGTGTAAAAGTGGTTTTAGTCGTGTAGAAGACTGGACAGAGATTTCTTTTGAAAGCTTTATCTATCCAGGGATGTCGATTTGAGAACAATTTCCTGTCACATTCTCACAGTTACGCATTCATACCTGGGGAAAAAAATGAGAAGCATCTGGCACAATTTCTTGAACAATTCTGGAAATGAAACGCCGTCGCTATAGACAACCTACTCAGTCAACGAGGCGATTATGGGCCGATTATGGGCCGATTATGGGCGACATCCCGATTCTCTCAGTCACTAACTCCTTAAATGAAGACATCACATCAATGGATAAAGAGAATTTGATCCAATCCAACCAATATGCAAACAGACGGCATTTCTGAGTAGCCCAAATTAGACGAGTTATCCTTTTGGTGACATCATTTGAAGTTGGGAAAATAGATAATGAATTGCAATATATCGCGGAATATCGCAATGTGTTTAAAATCGCAATAATACTGGATCATGATATCAAGTATCGTGATAATATCGAATCCTCTGACGATTGCCACCCTTAGAGTTCTTGGTATTCAGATCCTTAACTCTTGTTTTCACAACATATCAGTCTTAATCTCGTTTCAGGAGTCTTAATGGACTCAGTGTAGCTAAAACGTGATGAATAGGATTACATTTCAATAGCATCCGAGTGTATATGCTGCTTTTCTTTCCTTTTTATTGAGTTTTTAAAGCAGGAAGCAGGTTATGCATAATGGAAGTCCCTCAGTGGCGACTCTGTCTCAGAAGAGCATCTGGAGGCCGAGGAGAGGGCGACGCTCCTCCAGGAGCTCGTCATGTTGATGGAGCCGCACGGCTCCAGTGTCCTCGGGATATCTCCGTTTATTTCACGCCTATCACCACGTCTGTTGGCGGAGATACTGTCTCTCACTGAACCCTAATCTGTCCCAAGCATGATGTTGTTTTCTTTCCATTTCTTTCTCTTCTCGTTTCAGCTGCTCCTCCCTCCGTCTTAATATCGCTCTCCAGAGAGGAGAAGCACGGATAAAACACTTCTTCTGTGTGCAGATGTGACGGAAGCAGAATACACAGGCCTCTTAGAGTGCGAGTATTTCATGCGCATTTGGCCCAGAAAAGTCTTTTTAAAGATTACAAGAACCAAAATCACCCCCCCCCCCCCCCCCCCCCCCCCCACTCCCTCCCACTACGGCTTATAGTACAAAAACATACAAAGTCCCACAATCCACAAGCCAGAATAGAATAGAGTATAATGCCATTATTGTATATATACACGTGTCAGTCAGTGTCGACATGACATATAAAATATACAAATATAAAGTATAGGTAGTGCAGAAAAAAGAGAGGGGGGGGGGGGAACCAATGGGCCAATCTGTGTAGTTCACTGTGACAAAGCAGTCTCTGAGAGACGCACACACAAAAAGTTAGCGTTGAGCCCTCATTTAGACAAGAGGAGGCCTATGAGTGAGTGCTCTCTGTCACATCACCTCCACCTCCACCCTGCCACTGCTACGCCTCGTCCTCCTCCCGTGCCCCGTGTGTTTTCTCATCTTTTGTCATTAAGTGTGTCTGTAGCCCTACGACTGAATGAGATATTGCGGTCACACATCAGCACACAGTCACTCTCTCTGTAGCTCTTTCACGGCACTTTACACCCGCTGAAGCAGAACAGATGTGCAGCAACATCAGCAGGGTCACACTTCATCCGTCCGTAATGACTCACTCTATCTGGGAATGACTTTAAAATGTGTTTCTACTGCGATCTTTCTAAACTCTCTGCAACTGGGCTGGGTACGCCTCCTGTCAGGGCTTTTCAGACTTGTGAGTGTGAGTGAGTGTGTATATGTATGTATGTGTGTGTGTGTGTATATATGTGTGTATATATATATATATATATATATATATATATATATATATATATATATATGCACACTTCTGTTTAAAAGTCAGTAATCTGCTGCCACAGAATCTTGATTACAGTCAGATGTCTTCAGGACTAATCTATATGTCTGACTACTCTTTGGGGCTTTAAGGTTGTAGGAAATCTTCTTTATAAATAGATGTTATTTAGTTTTGTACAGAACACAAGGCTGTACAATGGTTCAACCAGGCTGACAACTGAAAGGGCAGAAAGATGCAAAGATCCCTCTGAGCAACAGGTGGAAATAGTAGAAGAAGAAAAGAAGTCGAGCAGTCATTGGTAAAAGAAACTGGAAGCTCAGCGGTGGCATTAGCTTAGACCTCAGGGAGTTGTGTTAGGCGCAGATTAACTAATCTGTGTGTGTGTGTGTGTGTGTGTGTTTGTGTGTTTGTGTTGTGAGGGTTTTATGTAGAAACAAATGGGATTTAACCTGTTGGGGGGGAAAAAAAGAGCAAGAACACCTTTTAAAATGTTTTTTTTCTTTTTCAAATGAGCTTGTGGCACAGGAATGAAAGATACTGTATGTCATAATTTTGGCAACACACTTACAACCTCCTGTCTATTTCTCTGTGTTGTGTTTGTGTGTGGTGTGTTGTGTGTGTGTGTGTGTGTGTGTGTGTGTGTGTGTGTGTGTGTGTGTGTGTGTGTGTGTGTGTGTGTGTGTGTGTGTGTGTGTGTGTGTGTACACCTGTTGCTTTGTTGCCCTGTTTGTACACCACTGACCTTCCATTCTATTATTTGTGTTTGTAAGCAATTTACTTAATTTACTTAAGGGAAATTACGGTATTTGTCCTTATTCTCACATTTTGTGTTAATTATGTCCCCTGTTCCCTTGTAGAGATTAGTTGGGACCAAAGACTATATATTTATTAATATTAGCGGTCTATGGTTGGGACCAGTTGGATGTTTCTGGACTAAGGTGTAGTACATAACACTTTGGTTTTCGGTACAGATTAAAGAAATTAGCTGTTCTTATCATGTTAATTAGTGAACTTTAAATGGTGCTGGTATGCAAATTGGTGCTGGTAAATAAAATGGTGCTGGTATATAAAATGGTGCTGGTATGTACAAATTGTGTTACCCGCATTTCACACACACTGCATGAATGGTTTACATACAAAGTCATTACAATAATGTCAATAGATGCAAATCCCCGGCAGGTGAAGGGAATTGCACGAATGGCGCGTCATTGTTGAATCCACTTGAGTTGAAATACTTTAATTTGAGCGTTTGAACTCTACAACAGAGATGAATACGATGTCAAATCCAACAACACACAGGTTTCCCTTTAACTTTAAACACTAACGTCTCCCTCCGTCTCACCTCTAATCGGTCTGTCTCTACTTTTATTTGTCTGGCAAAGAAAGAACACTTTCCGACTGACTTCATATGAACTGAATAGAAAGGAGACATGGAATACATATGTACATAAGAATTGGACTTGTGATCACAAGAAATGCTGGAGACTGGCCTTCAGTCAAGGTCTGTGTTATCTGATCGAGTGAGCGGGGGAGGGGGGGGGGGGGGGGAGTCACTGTGCTCAAGAGGGAGAGAGGGGAAATAACTGGTAGTGTCATGATGGGAATACAGACTGTTGTGTGTGTGTGTGTGTGTGTGTTGGTGTGTGTGGTGTGGTGGTGTGTGGTTTGTGTGTGCCTTCAGATGAGAATATGTGTTTGGTAGCTGAACATATTTTTAGTGAGGCGTTAATAATATCTGCTTCAAGTCTCAGAGGGCTGACCCAACTATGCTGGGACTCTACTGTGTGTGTGTGTGTGTGTGTGTGTGTGTGTGTGTGAGACTGTGGCATTTGCTTTTTCTTGTTTGGGCCCTCCATCCACACTTAGTTAGTCTTTCTACCTCTGAAAACACAACCTTTTTCCCGGGTCTCGTTTCGTCTTATAGTGAAAATCTCAATCTGAAAGTAAGGTTTTCAGACCTTTGACCTTTAAGTCTGACCAAAGCAGGAGAAAGAGTTATCTAGCTGATGTGATGTTAACTAGCTACTGAGCATGTGCGACTCCCAACAAAGATAGTATAGAAGTGGGATGTCTCACTCTGGAGCTAAAACAGAGACGTAAACACACAGGGTGAAAAGAGGATCTGCAGCAATGTGCTGTACAACAAATATATGGTGTTTTTTTTTTAAAATGAAACCATGGAAACCTATTCTGGTAAAACCTCAAAATACAATTATGCTACAGAAGCAGTGTAGAGGATGAATGTTTGCTGTAAATAAAGGAGTTAAAAAGCTATTGAAAACATGACATACTTGCACAAAATGCTGACAGGTCGATACATATTATCAGACTCTCCTCTTGTAGTGCTGCAGCCAGCATGTTTGTGTGTGTCTGTACAGTATGTTGTGTGTGTCTGTACAGTATGTTGTGTGTGTGTGTGTGTGTGTGTGTGTGTGTGTGTGTGTGTGTGTGTGTCGCTGTATTCATTGCTTCGGCTTAGCAAGGCAGTAGGGAGGTGCAAATGTCACGCTGTCTGGAAAGGCTACGCCAACTCGCTTGTGGAAAGTCTGAGGAGGAGGAAGAGGAAGAACTGGACGCCACTTCAGAATATAAAAGTGCCAAGTGAAAGAGGGGAAACGTCACAAAAAACAGACTTTCTGCAATCTCTCATATACCCACACGCGCGCCATCTTTCGCTTATAATCACATTCCAGAGCGTTTCTTCTGCTAAATTGAAGTGTAATTGGCAGACAATGGGCGTGACATCACGATTGGCTGGCTGGCTCTTATAGAAGCAGCTCGTCTAAATTGAGCCTGAAGTGAGCCGTGCTTACTGATGAGCCCGGAGCGTTAATGAAAGAAATAAAAGCATCGGGGGGGAGCAGAGCGCATATAGGAAACATGGAGGCAGAGAGAGGAGAGGAGAGACTGAGGTGTACTAACTCTGAAAATGAATTGCCCTTTGGGACATGTGTCATTAATAGTTATTGTGTGAGACAGCAGCCACACAATGTTGACTTCTTCAGCATATGCACTGCAACAGCTGAGTGATCTCCTGTGCAGTAATGGAGCTTTTATGAGAAGAAAAGACTGTGGTGCATCTCCTCCTATGTTAATTTCTTTGTTTCCTTCTCTACATTTGTCATTCTTGGTTACACCTGTATTTGTATGAGATCCGTTGGCACATTAGTGCATGCATCATGCTCATAAACACATTGTGCTATAGGGCTGGTTACAGAATTCAATACTATTTAGGCACCCACCGAAATTGCCTCTAAAGTATTGAGTATCAAAAAATATACCTCATCATTCAGTACCCAATTTTAATACCTAAGGAGCAAATCGTATCAGCGTCAGTGAGCCAATAAGCACGCAGCATACATCTACCAAGATCTAATAATGCTGTTGATTGGCTGTCTAACGTTACGCGTTGTTGAAACATAAAGGAAAACCTATGTAGGGCCACCTGGGACATTATTCACAATTAACACACACACACACACACACACACACACACACACACACACACACACACACACTCGGGGGGGAGAGCTGGAGGGGTAGCTTTCACCACACCCTGTGATGCAATAAAGTATGATTAAAAAAAACCCCAAAATGTGATAAGGCTGGGGTCAAGTTGGATCGGGAACAGACGTGAGGATAATTTTTCGCGAGTGTTGTGTGAGCTTACCGTAAGTCAGGAGGATCTCTTGTTTCAATGTTGAACATAAGACATAATAAACATAATAATTATTTTATGTAATGCACTTTACATTTAAGATAAACCTCAAACTCCAAACGTGCTTGCAGGTAAAAATCAAACCGCAGATAAAAAACGTTAAGTTTAAAACGACAAGAAATAGTGCAGCGACATTGTCGGGCAAGGTTAAAAAAAACTACAAAAGGTTCGCAAAATTAAATGTTTTTAATCCTTTTTTTTTGAAAGGTCTCAAGTCGTTTGTGGTCGCCTCGATGGGGGGGGGGGGGGAGCAGAATCGTTCCCCCATGTGCTGAGCCTAGTTCTGGAGGAGTAGGAGGAGTTTTTTGAGCAAGGAGTCGTGTGTAGGGAGAGGGGGTGAATAGATC
>NC_045748.1:9754789-9764881 GCF_008692095.1 Etheostoma spectabile | reverse complement strand
AACATAAACACTACTGTAAACTCTCTCACACGCTGAAATGCCCTCTATTGAAAGTGAAATCCGGTCCAGGTGTGGGTGTGTGGTGGGTGTGTGTGTGTGCTAGTGTGTGGGTGTGTGTGTGTGTGGTTTGTTGGTGTGTGTGTGTGTGTTGGGTGGGGTGTGTGTGTGTTGTGTGTGTGTGTGTGTGTGTGTGTGTGTGTGTGGGTGTGTGGTGTGTGTGTGTGAGGTTTAAGTACAGGCCTAGCTCAGGCCATAAAACAAACCCGACCGTGAACGTTACTGTAATATTTACAAACCGGATTTACCACCCAAAACGAAATGTTTTATAGTGGGCCGTTATATCTGACGTTATTAAAACTACAATTCCGGTGGTTGGAACTAAGAAATCTGTTTACAGGTATCTTAATGAATATGCCAAAGGAGAAGCAGGTAAACTGCTTGTTTGTTATGGACTATGGAATGGCTATCGGTATGAGAAACGTAAAAAAAAAAACTACCAACATAGCTGCCCCCGCGCCCCCCCCCCAGCCAAAATGAGTGCGGTCACAGATCAGGCAGCGACATGATCTCGATCACGAAGGTAACAACGTCCTTGCGTGTCGGCATGCCGACGCAATGGCCACACTACCCAGGTACGGGAGAAGCTGGAGGGGGTAGCTGTTCACCACACCCTGTATGCTAAATAAGTAATGATTAAAAAAAAACCCCACAAAGTAAGGGCTGGGGTCAAGTTGGATCGGGCAACAGAGTGAGGATATTTTTCCGAGTGTGTGTGAGCGTTCACGGTCAGTAACGGAGGATCTCTTGTTTCAATGTTGATACCATACAGAATAATAAAATAATAAATCTATTTTATGTAATGCACTTTACATTTAAAGATAAACCTCAAACTTCAAACGGTGCTGCAGGTTATAAAATCAAACCGCCAAGATAAACAACGTTAAGTTTAAAAGACAGAAAAGAGTGCATCGACATTTCGTGCAAGGTTAAAAAAAAAAACTCAAAAGGTTCTGCAAAATTAAATGTTTTTAATCCTTTTTTTTTAAAGCGGTCTCAAGTCGTTTGTGGTCCTCAGATGGGGGGGGGGGGGGGAGCAGAATCGATCCCCCATGGTGCTCAGCCTAGTTCTGGAGAGGAGGAGGAGTTTTTTGAGCAGAGAGATCGTGTTGTAGGAGAGGGGTGAATAGATTTTGTGGGGGTGAGAATTGAGACCTTGTATTTTCACTAGCAGCAACAGGAAGCCAGTGAAGTGAGTGGAGAATGGGTGTCATGGGTGTAGTTTTGCACTCTCATCAGGATCTGCACATACTTATTCAAGGTGGATCCGTTTGATATCTCTGACCAGGACCTCCAAGATTGATCCACGAACCCTGAAAAATAAACTAAGAAGGCTTCCCCCGTTCTAACAGTGTGTCACACGCCATTTAATTAATATTTTATCTTCTGCTGCCCATTCATTTTCAGGTTCCCCGCTATAGGTTATCAGGTTATTAGGCTTCTTTTTTAGCTGTTATAACTTAAAGTACTTGCAAAGTTGGTAATGTTAATTAGATTTCAATAAGGGATTTAAAAGGATTGGTTCAATAAGTGGATTTGATAGGGATTGGGATTTACTAAAACGCCATCAACCAAACCCTAATTCTACACGGATAAAAAATTCATCTTTAGCACGTTACGGTCAATCATGAATCTCCTTCATTTGTGAACACATGAAGACTTAATTTAAACATTTCTGGAAAAAAAACAAATGCATTTCATGTAAAGATCTTTTGGGGGGGTGAGAATTGAGACCTTGTATTTAATCCTAGCAGAAACAGGAAGCCAGTGAAGTGAGTGGAGAATGGGTGTCATGTGGTCGTAGTTTTGCACTCTCATCAGGATCCTTGCACATACTTATTCAAGGTGGATCCGTTTGATATCTCTGAACCAGGACCTCCAAGACTTTGATCCACGAACTCATGAAAAATAAACTAAGAAGGCTTCCCCCGTTCTAACAGTGTGTCACACGCATTTAATTAATATTTCATATCTTCTGCTGCCCATCTCATTTTCAGGTTCCCGCTATAGGTTATCAGTGTTAATTAGGCTTCTTTTTTAGCTGTTATAAACTTAAAGTACTTGCAAATGTTGTAATGTAATTAGATTCAATAAGGGATTTAAAAGGATTTGGTTTCAATAAGTGGATTTGATACGGGATTGGGATTTACTAAAACGCCATCAAACCCAAACCCTAATTCTTACACGGATAAAAAATTCATCTTTAGCACGTTACGGTCAATCATGAATCTCCTTCATTTGTGAACACATGAAGACTTAATTTAAACATTTTCTGGAAAAAAACAAATGCATTTCATGTAAATCTTTATAAAAACAATCTTTTTTTTAATTCAAATGGAGGAGATGTCACTCTTACATGTAAATGTGTAAATACAACTAGAAGCTCAATACATGTGCTCACATCTTACTTAAATAAGAAAGTATGGAGGCTGCATTCAAGAGACAAAAGCTAATGACACCAGTAAGTGGATGAAACCCCTTTTCAACAGGACTGCATGCTTTTAGCTCATTTTTGTCCTTAAACAGACAAAGGTCCTCGTGTGCCGCCAGCGCGAGTGGGAAAAATACGGTACAAAATCCAAATTGTATTTCTCTTGCTTTTGAAAATAAATGCCTTTTTATGTAATAAGGGTGAGGTGGTGGAACTTCATAGTTGAGTTTAGCAAATGTCAAATAAGAAAAATCTACTCCAAGAAGCATTTTCATCAAGCTGGATGTTGTGACATTTGTTGTGCTCCATGAAAAGGGACGTAGGCAGTCAGGAAATGGCGCGTTCTGGGTTGTTCGAGAGTTAAAAAAAAAGCTTCAGACAGTTTTCATCACAACAAACTTCATGAAATATAATCTCACACCTCCGACTTCTGTGTTGTGGATTTTCAAAGAAACCAATAATGTAAGGACATGATGGAAAAAAAAGTAACAGAAGCTGTTTCTTTACACTTTTGCTGTTGTGTTGTTGTATATAAAATCTTTAAATCCACAGTGTCACACTTACTGTAGCCTAGTTACGGTTGCTATGCGATGGTTGGACCGGCGCTGTTCTGGGGAAGGGGTTTAGCAAACGGTCAATTAGAATGAAAGGTCGAGCGGTTGCCTGCCAATCGGAAGGTTGGTGGTTCAATTCCTGGCCCTGCAGTCCCATGTCAAAGGGTCCTTGGGCAAGACATGAACCCCGAGTTTCCCCTGATGCTTGCGCATGTGTGTGAGTGTGTATCTGATGACAGGTGTGTAGATGTGCGTGAGTGTGTATCTGATGAGCAGGTGTTGTAGAGTGTGCGTGTGTGTATCTGATAGCAGGTGTGTAGAGTGTGGAGTGTGTATATGATGGAGAGTGTGTAGATGTGTGTGAGTGTGTATCTGATGAGCAGGTGTGTAGAGTGTGTGTATCTGATGAGCAGGTGTGTAGATGTGTGGAGTGTGTATCTGATGAGCAGGTGTGGTAGATGTGTCGTGAGTGTGTATTGATGAGCCAGGTGGACCTTGTACGGCAGCCTCGGCACAGGGTGTGAATGTGTGGAATGGTGAATGTTTCATGTATGATGTAAAAGCGCTTTGAGTAGTCGTTAAGACTAGAAAAGTGATATATAAATACAGCACATTAACATTTAGATATTGGAAAAAGTAAGATTTCCATGTCTCGTTTGATTAAAAAGACGGTCGAGGTGCTGAATAAGTACTGCCTACAGAGATCTGCAGAGAAATGGTTTTATGGTTACTATAAAACTCTATATTAACATGTTATGAAACGTCAATGGAGATATTGATTGAGGAAAACCACTTCTGGTAGCAGGGCCATTCAAAAGGTCACTGTTGAGCTCTACTGAGTTTAGCCCAAAAAAGTGGGCGTCATGCGGCGATGACGGCGTTACATATAGGTCCCAAAACGACACCCGTTTCCTTGGTGAAAGTCTCGTGTTTTCCCCGAGACGCTAACCCCGCGCTGTGTGTTTTAGACCAGACGATCTCATACAGCAGCGGTCAATGTGATGCATGCACACGGACTTTATTGACAGGTTTTATTGCCACAGTAAGTACTTATGTGGAATTTGCCTTGGTGAAAGGTGTATACATTAACAAACATTTATATGAAATCAACAATAAATACAGAAAAACAAATATACATTTAACCCTTGCGTTGTCCTCCCAGTGTCAAAATTTTTTTTTAAGTGCTTTCTTAAATGATTTTCTTCGGGGGGGTTTTCACACTACTGTCAGTATCCTGTACACACCACTCACACCGATGGATTACCAGTTTTACACTAATTTGTTTTAGAATTCATGGTCAAGAAACCTCATTTATATGAAATTGTATCTTTTTTTTTTTTGAGAAAAATAAACCCCCACCCAAAATAAAGTTGTAAGCTGATCCTTTGTTTAACTTGCAAGGAGACTTGTATGGAATCGGCCATGCCATTTTTGGATAAATTTGGATGAAAAATTCCAAATTTCCTTTAAAAACGAGTCAAATTTGACCCTTGTACAACTGTTGCATAAGAAAAAAAGGCTGAATGGGTTAAGTGCAAAATTTGCAAAACGATATACAATACATGCAATGGGCAGATGTAACGACCAGGATGAAGGTTAGTGCCTAGAGATGGGGGGGGGGGGGGTCCGGAGAGCCTTGTGTTGAGGCTTTAAAAACAGGTGAAAAAAAACAGGTTTTATGGCGTGAGGTTTGGGTCATGATGGATTGCAGCCTCCTGCCAAAGGAGAGAGGTTCAGGCTGAGAGGGATCGGCTACGATCTTTCCTGCCCCCCCCCCCTCAGCGTCTTGGAGGTCCTGGAGAGCCGGCAGATTGCAGCCAATCACCTTCTCAGCAGAGCGAGCGATGCGCTGCACCCTGCTCTTGTCATTGGTAGAGGCAGCAGCGTACCAGATAGTGATGGAGCAGGTGAGCATGGGCTCAATGAGGGCAGTGGATGCAACACCAGAGGCTCTGACAGGTTGAACATCTTCAGCTGGAAGTACATCCTCTATTGTGTTTTTTATTTATTTATTTTTTTTACACAAGGGAGCTGATGTCCAGCAATACATATGTGAAATACATATGGATTACAGTGCATGCTTTACTTTTTGTAGCCATGTGGACGACCGGTTCATGAGAACAGCCTGATTTCTGCATTAGTGCCCGGTACAGTACGTCTTGTACAACTGCTGTATTCATAAGTGATAATCCATTTACTGGATTAGTCAGGCAGTATAAAAAAAAAAAAAAGCCGTCAATTAATCAATGACGAGAGAGGAGAGAGAGAAATTACTGGGGCCAAAGCGGAAATGATATCTGTTTATCTGTGTCCTGTAGACCTGGAATAGGAATGTGCTCCCAGGTAACAGCCATGGGCGTTGAAAGACCAAAACGGGAGATTAGTGGCTGAATGCTCTTTGCTATCTGCTCCCCTACACTGTAACAAATGTAACGTAAAATTTACAGTAACTTATTGGCAACAATTGACCAGCAAGTTACTGTGAATTCTTTTTACAGTAGCAGGTACCATACGTCCATTTACAGTATTTTATGTATTCGCTGTAAAATACAAAGCAATTAAACACAACATAAGATAAAAAAATAAAAATACAATAGTTTACTATTTACAGTAGTGTCTATACTGTGATTTTTCAGTTTTAACAGTAATGCTTTGACTACTGTGATTTCAACTGTAATACTTAGGATACTGTGATTTTGTCATGTTGACAAGGTTGTAATGTAACTTTACAGCATTCTCCTGTGAAAATCCTATACAGTAGTGTTACTACTACTACTACCACTAGTAGTATTGTTGTTAAATACCTTCACAGCCATTATTTACAGTGTATGAATGATCCCAACCTGAGGATGGATGTGAAACAGAGAAAGAGTCTAATTAGCTTTGTAGGGGATCATTAGCGGTGTGGTCTCTGCTCGCCCCGGTTGGCTGAGTGGGAACTGCATGAAGCATGGAGTCTTCCCCCGAGTACTCACTGGTCTCTCTCTCTCTCTCTCTCTCTCTCCCCACCTGTCCTCCACCTCTCCCCATCTCTCCCTGGATAATTTGGCTCTAATTAAGTCTTTGCACCACCAGGCGAGGAGGAGGAGGAGGAGGAGGAGGGTGTTGACCCTGCTTTCAGTTCGGGGTGTTGGAGGTGTAAATAACCAGAGGCGTAGAAGGCCACTGAGATGTGAAAGGAGCCTTGGGAAAGTCAAGCCAAGTCATCTTTATTTACATTTAAAACAGAAGGCGAGCCAAAAGGGCTTTATAATCAGGGCAGATCTGCCTCGGTGTAGATAGACAACATTTAGCGCTGCTCAATTGTGGAAAAAAATCATAATAAAGAATATTTCAGTCAGTGTTGAAATGGCGATTATTTAACGCAACTACTTATTGTGTTTTGGAAAGATGTTGCAATTATTGAACTGTGAAACAAGGAAAAGGATGAACAAATCAACAGTGAAAATACTTAGAACTGTGAAATTTACCTTCATTTTCCCTTTTTTCCCCCCCATTCAGAACACAAGACAAAGTATGAGTTTACTTACAAAACGTTATGTGCAAAATAATCGTTTTTGTGATCGTGAACACCAAAGAGATTAAAATAATTTTATGAAATAATATTGATCACAATCCATCTTGTTTTTATGCAGAGAGGGCAAACAAGGTGATGATTGTTGGTGAAGGACACAGCTTTTTTTAAGCAATTGGATGCTAAATTTAGGAAACATCTGTACAGTTTCGTGTCTACTAATCCGTTGATTACTTTATTAAATTTTCGTTATTACCTTGTCTACTCTTTAGAAGACCTTTGAACCAATGTTCTCCAGTGGCTAATTTAGTTGTAGGGCTGCAACTAAGGATTGTTTTCATTGGCGGTTAATCTGTGGATTGTTTTCCCATCCTGCAAAAAAACAAAACAAAAAAAAAACTTGCTGCTTGGCAACAGAAGTAGACACATCCATTATAAACACCGACGTAACGCGAATCATTACATTTATCGACTCTAATCGTTAACGTGACTGTTGAAATGTCTGTCTGCCTGTAACACTGTGAAGACCTCGTTCTGGAGCCATTTCTTTTATCTTTGACAAAACGATCTCTTGTGTTTGTCTACACTCTCCAGCTTCTTTCCCCAGTGTGGGGTCTCTCTTTGACCACATCTTTAAAGGGCCTACAGTATATCATGAAAAAAGGGATTTGGGGTGTTATTTTGTGTCTCTGGTGCTTCCACACGCATACACTCTTAGAAAAAAAACAACTATCCATGCTGTTTTGAGTGAGATCCGGTTTCTGAATGTCCTCTGTCTTTAGTCTCCGGGTGAGCTGTTCAACATCTGCACGGCTTTCTACGTCACTAGCCGAGACGAGGTGGCTAACCGTAGCATGCTAGCTCGTTCTCAATGGCAAAACACTGCTACAACACACACTAGTTGACCATAGTCTCCAAAAGAACTACTTCCTGTCCCTGTTCTACTTCCTGTCCCTGTTGTGCAGGTATTCCACAAGTGGCCCTGGTCTAGAAGAAGTCTCCCAGCTAATCCTCTCTTGGACTGACCAAAGCTGGAGAAAGAGATATCAGCTGATGGGATCTTACCGAGCTACTGAGCATGTGCAGCTCCCAACAAAGATAGTATAGAAGTGAGATGTCTTACTCTGGAGCTAAAACAGAGACCTAAACACACAGGGTACAACAAAAAATATGTTTGTTTTTTTTTAAAATAAAGCCATGTAAACCTATTCTGGTACAACATCAAAAATGAGCAGAATATGGGCGCTTTAAGGCTGTTTGTCTCTCTGTGGTCTGTATGTGAAGAATCACAGGTGAACCTGCTCCGCCACACTTTCCCAACTGAACTGAAAGTTCAAGTTTCAAAAATTCAGAGGTGCACGACCACGCGCTGCGACAGCTTGCCGAGCCTTTGCGCTGGAAACAACAGCTGTGGTGACGTCGGTTTATGGCTCACAAACACCGCGGCTACCCTAAACCTCGCTTAAGAAGCTTTGTCTGACACCACAAGCTACTCCTCTTTCTCTCCCACAGGTTTATTTACATCGATGTCCTGCCCCCCTTCTTCCCGTTCGCCAGTTTGGAACGAAGTAACTCAGCTTCAGGCTTGGTTTGATGCAGTGTATCTGTAATAAGCCCTAATAAGACACGGCATATCCCTTTATGCCAACCTATATTTTCTCTAGTCATTCTCTCTCTCGCCGCGACCCTCTAAATCACTTCCACAGCTCTGTTCTGGTAGACCTTCACATTGACCCCTTTCCTCCTTCCCCCAGGAGGTATATTTGCTCCGTCGGGGTCAAAGGTCACTGAGGCAATCAAACATGACGTGCCACCCACACACCACACACACACACACACACACCACACACACACACAACAACAACACACACACAACACACACACACAACACACAATGGCAGCAGCAGCCGCTTGAGTGACAGTCTAATTACCCAGTGTAGGAATAGCAAACCCCTCCGCTCTACTGCAGGACTCCTTCCCTTCCCACTCCCCCCTTATGCATATTTTTATCATAAGGTGTGTGTTTATGTGTGTGGTTGTTGTATAGAGGGTGAGGTAGATTGGTCCAAAGATGGTGCTGATACACGAAAAGGTCGAGTGAATGACTCTGTGTCTGCGTCTATAGATAAGTAGAGCCGAGAGAAGGAAAGAAGAAAAAAGGGATTGCTTTTGGTCACCTGGGAATAAACCTTGTGTGTTGAGGTTACTAGGAATACTGTGTGTGTGTGTGTGGTGTGTGGGTGTGTGTGTGTGTGTGTGTGTGTGTGTGTGACAGGAGAAAATGCTTTCTTTAGTTTAAAGCTCTGAGTTCAGAGTAATCAGTGTGTAGTCAAGGTTCGAAGTCGGAGTGACGTCCCACTCAGACTTTCAGCCAGGATAAAATACCCTTTGAGCGTAATAGTACTTGGGTGTGTGTTTGTATTTTTAAGAAAATCAAGTTTATTTCTGTAGAAGTCAATAGAGGGAGAGCACAGGGTCAGGTGTTGGAGCAGCTGCGGTGGAATGAGGTCCCGTGCTCTCGAGGAGGAGATAAAAAGAAAAAGATGTGTCAGCTGGCCCTTTACACTGACCTCCACACATCCCATTTCAAAGAGAGGTTGATAAATCCTTCCTACTGTATGTGATGACTGCACTTAAAACAATCATCAGCCCTGTAACTTTGATCCTGTGGCCCTGACCAAAATAGAAAATCTACCAACACTTGTTTTTCTAATAAACAGCAGGGGGGGGGGGGGGGGGGGGGGGGGGGGGGGGGGGGGGGGGGGTATTACTCACTAAGCAATTGGTGTTGTGCTGTCTTCCCGTCAAAATGGACCCGGTCTGCTTTGCCTGTTGAAGCATAGTAATAATAATTTATCACTCAATTCTTCTGTTTAAACAACTTAGACAACTTTTTTCCATTAGTTTTAGACATATTTTTGGAATTCATGCTCATAAACATAATTCATATTAGGTTATACCTAATCTTTGAGATAAAAAGTATGAAGTATGAGTTATTTAGACTAAGGCTGAATCCCATTCCTTCCCCTTACCCCTAGTTAAGATCAGAGGAATGAATGTGGATGTACAGTAGGATTACAGCCTTTTTTGTGTATGAAACCATGGACATTTACAACTTGGTTGAAAGAAACCCATCATTTTGATTGTGAAACTTTGAAATCGGGTGAAATTTGACCCGAGGACAAAATGAGGGTTAAATATTTGTTTCTTTCTGTTACCCACTTCCTCGCTTCTTTTTAAAGCTGCATGTATTGATATTTTTGCCACTAGGGGGCGAAACCGCTTGACGCATTCCCGTCAAAATTGAAAATCGACACTTTTGTTGACGCTTTTTATCAATATTTTTAACATTATCTTAAATTTTTGTCCTTTTTCACAACACTTTTGATGCTTTTTTTCAATGTTTGTCACTTTTTTAACTTATTAACTTTAGTTTCACAGTTATTTTGTAAATTTATTATTTATTTATTTATTTATTATGAACCTCATTTATAGGAAATTTGACCTAATGTTTGAGTTAGAAAAGCAGAAATTAG
>NC_045748.1:9754647-9754779 GCF_008692095.1 Etheostoma spectabile | reverse complement strand
GACTTAAATTAAAGGAATGGATGTTGATGGATAGTCACAGACTGGAATATGTCTTTATAAAAATAACTTTTACTCAATACTATTTCAAAAGCACTTTTTTTCTAATGCTATAAAATTGAATAAGACGCCCCA
>NC_045748.1:9747211-9754637 GCF_008692095.1 Etheostoma spectabile | reverse complement strand
GAAAGTAGAGATTTGTACTTGCCAAAGGGCGTTGTGTGGAATCAATCATGTTATTTTGGGGAATTCAAAACAACATTGAAATAGGAAAACGGGACAATTTGACCCGAGGACAACATGAGGGTTAATGCAATCAAACAGACACACACACACACACCTGATATATAGATCAAGCCAAGTCATGATGCCATGTTGTTCAATTTTTAACCTTTTATCACATTTGGCTTTTTAATACAGAAAAACTAATAACAATAACACTACTGTCAAGCACTCCAACTCCCAGCAGAGTCGTGTCCACTGAATGCTGACGATAGTTAATGACTTGTGTTGTTGGTTAATGTTGGGAGAGCTCAGTTTTGGTTCGACAGACAGACAGACGGTGACGCCTAATCTGTTGGCTCCAGATACATTTTGTTGTCCTTCAACATATGATGACCCTGCATATGGTCAAGCACATCTACATGCACTTACACACGCTAACGTCAATCCAGACTCTGAGAAGCACCCACAGAAGAGACATATACACTCATCCCTGTCCCTGATGAACGAGAGAGTTATGTCAAGCAAGACTCCTTTTTTCATAAGATGTAAAAGCCTTGGATGCACCTCCGCCTTTACAACTTCTTCCGAGCTTACACTGTAACACACCACATTACACCGGCTCGTGAAGCCATTAGACCGGCTCTGTGTGTCTGTGTGAGAGGAGGGAGCCCACAGCTGGCCGTGTTACATCTTTATTGGTCCCAGTGGAAACAGTGGTTATGGCCACTCCAACTCAATTATTGCATCTTAGCTAGTGTCCCAGTGAAACCGCCATGAATATTCATGCACATAAACCAGCGAACAGTTGGGGTGTGTGTGTGTGTGTGTGTGTGTGTGTGTGTGTGTGTGTGTGTGTGTGTGTGTGTGTGTGTGTGTGTGTGTGTGTGTGTGTGTGTGTGTGTGTGTGTGTGTGTGTGTGTGTGTGTGTGTGTGTGTGTGTGTGTGTGTGTGTGTGTGTGTGTGTGTGTGTGTGTGAGAGAGATATTGTATTGACGGATGTTGTTACTTTTCAGAAATAGATTTTCCATTAAAGAACGTAATAACTTAATTTCTCATTTCAAAAACCTAACCTTTATTATTGCTCCTTAGAGTGGTCGTTACAGTCCGAGGCTCCTAGAGGTAATATCATCCAGAATTTCACACAAAAAAAAGATGAGAATAAAACAGTTTGAGCACCTTTCTTTTGTCTTTTTTTCCTTTTTTTCCCCAATTAATGTTCTTCCGACCCGTCAGATTTATCTGGTGACCCTTTGGAGGGGCCCGATCCCTAGGTTGGGAACTTTTGGACTAAACTATCTAACTGTTCACCTGGAGCAGATTAGGGCTGCACAATTAATCACATTTTAATCACAATCACGATTTTGGCTTCCCACGATCAAATTTGCATGATCGAGCGATATTTTTAATGCAGCTTAGTTTCTAGATGGAGACAGTCACAGAGGACAGAGTAACATGAAAATTCAGATAGCAGTTGGTTATATGTCGGTCTCGAGGTTTACCAGTTTACCAGTAAATGCAACATTTTGTCTCTTCTGTGTTGTTTTTCAGACAACAGCAGTGACCAGTGCTAGTTTATGTCCGTTAGCTCACAGGGCTCTAGGGTGCGACTAACATTTTTCCCAGGTCGCACCAGTGCTAATATCCTTGCATCCGATTGTTAAATCGCTATGGTTTAATTTTGCGTTACATGACCCATTTCTTTTGTAAAGCCGTGCCTGTGTGGGTACCTCTCCTCTACTCTCTCTCCTTTTACTCTTGGCGCCACATTTAAGACATTTGTCTACCGTTATTATGTACACAGCTGTTTTGTATTTTGCTCATAATACTTAACTAGGACTTTGAAATGAAAGACTACATTGTTGTATTGGAACTTTAAAAAGTAAACAATTTATGTGTGGACAGAGTAAGTTATTTTCCCAAACTTTTTTTTTTCTCAACATACTGACTTAGTTTAACAGGTTCAAATGAGTTTTTTTCACCAAATGGCTGCAGCGGCTGTTTGTTTCTTATCTGTGTGAGAAGATGTGTTTCCAGTCTTCTGGGAAGATGCTTGCTCAGCAGCGTTATTTCTCTACTGCAGTGTTTATAGGCTGACTAGTCTATTAGAAGAACCTGTTTGAATCGCGTCGCCCTGCAAGATGAGAGAACTGTTAATTCCCAGACTGTGAGTAACTGCACTCTGCTGCAGAGGTCTGCTGGTTTAAATTCACAGGGTTTGATCATACCTCACCCTGGTAATAAGGTGCATTCAATTCTACAAAGAGGCATCCTCGCAATACAGATTGCTGTTTTTAATGACTCCCTCAGACCCTCTCAGGCTCTTAAATAATGATCTCACTCGCTGGGGTTTACAGACCACAGCTCACAACTCACACAGCATGTCGTTATATCACCTACTGTGGGATAAGTGGGGTATTGACTTGGCAAAATGAACCCTCTTGTTTTAGTGATGGCCAAGTGACATCAGCACCACTTCATCCCTGTTGTTCGACAAAGACGATAATTCACCAGGAGGACTGCACCAAAAAACTTTAGACCTTAAAGGATGAAGCTTATTTTTTTTAGCTTACTCACTAAAAATGGTATCTAGCACAGTTTATGTTATAGCAGTGGGAAATTAACCTTCAAAATTCATACTCATTTCTGAAACAATTCCTCTTTAATCTTACGAAGTTCACAAGTTCGCAAACTTCAGATGTGTAGATAGCAGAGTTTACAAGCTGTCGTTAAAAAATTAGCTAACTCAATCTAGTAGCTGTAGTTAGCTAATTGGCTAACTCAAACTAGTAGCTGTAGTTAGCTAATTAGCTAACTCAAACTAGTAGCTGTAGTTAGCTAATTAGCTAACTCAAACTAACTAGTGGATCATTTTGATTTGACACAGAATAAAATGGTTTAGATATAATCTGGATAGACTCTTGGTTTGATTACAATCTGATCATGTTTCTTGCCTAACTTCAAATTTATAAATGTTGCAGTTACTTTGGTCTCCTGGGGAGTTTAATGTTATCACAACCAATGGCAAAACCATGAAAAAATAAAACCCAAGCTCCAACTAAACTATTACACCGTGTTTCCCTCTGGGACCAGAGCATGGGTATTAGCATGGTTCTGTCCTTTTGTCTATGTAGTATAAAGGGCTGTTCATTGTTTCTCTATGATGTGAAAATGTGAGCTGGCTCCAGGCTGCCAGGTGTGTCAGGAAGCTCTCATCTTTCCTCTCAGCATCCTCCATCTCTACCAAATGACTCGAGGCCACATCTCCCTCTTCCTTCCACATCCTCTGCAGTGTTAAATCTGTTCAGTCACAAGCAACACCGGCGAAAAGAGAAAGCTCAATCCACTTTGTGTCCAGATGAAATGAGAGGGAAGATTTTGTCTGTGTGTTTTGAGGCAGATTGTCTGATTTGCAGAGACATCAATCTCTATCATGTCTGGTTTATGTGATCCTCTCTCACTGGAACTCACCCTTTCTCTCTCTGTCTCTCTCTCCCGCCACTTGTGTGTCGCCATCTGTTCTCGATTAATGTGAGTTACGAGCAGTAATTGAAGCATCTGTTCATCCGGTGTGCATCCGTTGCTCTGACACACCAACATATAGCACCTCTCTTGCTACATCTCTCACTTTCTCCTTCATGTTGTTTGCCATTATGTCTCACTAAAACACACACTCAGCTGCTTCGATCTTTTTTTAGCCGTTATGTTGGGCCCTCCAGACTGAATTATCTCAACATCTATTAAATGGATTGCCTTGCAATTTGGTGCAGACGTGAATGTCCAACAGAGGAAGAATCCTACTAACTACCTACTTTTTTCTGGAATGCCTTTTGGCTCATAGGATGACTTTTCATAACTTTGTGTCTATGATAGTGGCTGTGTCTTGAGCGGGCCAAAAAGCATTGACTGACCGTTAAGAATCTGCGTTTGGCATTTAAAAAAGACTGACACACCACCGGTCAGGGATAAAAGTGGTGTCTGCCAGTGAAATAGAAGCTATATTCCATGTATAATTTGCAGACAGCATTTGGCATAATCAGCAGTAGCATATCAATAAGAATGGGTATACGGTGAAATATATATGACAGTGGAACATGAGCAGTAAGCCAGTAGATTTGGCAGCGGTTTACCAAGCAAACGGCACAGTTCACATTTCAGCAGCAAGGCATTTCAAAGTGCTTTTCGTGAAACATTAAAGGGCAGTTTATGAGAATTAAAGTCATTCATCAATGAGAATAGAACATAAAAATGAGCAAAGACAATAAAATACAAGAATTAAAGTTACAGCAGAAAAGAACAATTATTTGATTTAAATAAATGAAAAAGTCAGCCTTGATTTAAGAGAACCGAGAGTTGCAGCAGACCTGCAGTTTTTGCGGAGTTTGTTCCAGATATGTGGTAAACGCCATGTTTAGTTTTGACTCTGGGAACCTGACCCAGTCAACCTGGGAGGTCTGGATGGTTCGTTATGTAGAACCAGATCAGACGCTCTAAGATTGTTGATTGTTTCGGGAGCTCTTAGGATAATGACAGAACTGGGGCCATGGTATAAAATTCCAAATTTCACACACAATTTCCCAATCTCAAGACACAGTCTTTATGATGCCACATGGGGAAAAATATAGATTATGCTGAAGGTTAAGACGTTCTCTCTGACCACTGACGGACGGACATCAGGGCACGAATGATAACATATGAGTGGGGCTGGGTTCAGAAATTCAGTCCTTTTTAGGCACCGACCAAGTTGCCTCTAAAGAATCGAGTATTGAAAAATGCCCAAAAAAAAACAACAATTTCTATACCTAAGGAGTAAATTTCATCAGCATCAGCGAGCCAATAAGCATGCAGCATGCGCCTACAAAGATCTGACAATGCTGCTGATTGGCTGTCTAACATTACTTGTCGTAGAGACGCGCAGGTAAAACTCTACGTTAGACAGAGAGACGGGGCTCACGTAGTAGGAGCTGAAAAGTCTATAAAACGATGTGTGCCGTAATGTTGTGATTTTTTTTATTTTTTTGCATTTTGTTTAGGAACCAATATCAAAGTCACGATATTGGTTTTGTTACCGGTATCAAAAATCTTCATACAAGACCCAGCTCTGTATATAATGGACTGTTTATATATAGGGCTTTTGTAGTCTTAACTACTCAAAGCGCTATTCCTTAGTACAGAAACCATTCACACACATTCACACACTGTGGCCGAGACTGCCGTACAAGGTGCCACCTGCTCACCAGATAAACACTCACACACATTTACACACCAATGCACAGCATCGGGGGTATATATATATATATATATATGTGTGTGTACAGTATATGAACACAACAGTAAACAGGTGCAAACACACTCGCGCCAGAATTATTCTGGTCCATTTTATTGATCCCTCCACTTTAACCGACACAGGCCTGTCAGCTGACGTTAAAGGGGCTGTCTAACTGCTCGATTTTGTGTGTGTGTGTGTGTGTGTGTGTGTGTGTGTGTGTGTGTGTGTGTGTGTGTGTGTGTGTGTGTGTGTGTGTGTGTGTGTGTGTGTGTGTGTGTGTGTGTGTGTGTGTGTGTGTGTGTGTGTGTGTGTGTGTGTGTGTGTGTGTGTGTGTGTGTGTGTGTGTCTGACAAGATATGTTTGAGATGCTCCGGAACAACTGCTGAGAGAGAGAGAGATGGAGAAAATGAGATAGAAAGTGTGTGTGTGTGTTTGTGAGAGAGACTGTCTGGACTGAATACCCCCTGTATGTGATAAGCAGGCAGCGTAGCCAGACCGAGCTAATAGGCAGGATGTGTGTGAGCGGGAGGCTGGAGGTGGTGGTGGTTGAAGCAGACTCTTCCTGCTGTCACTTTCTGTCTGGCTCTGGCATGTTTACACCCTTGATGGGGGTAAAAAGCTCTGACACAACCACACACACACATGCACACACACACTCTCAATCTCAATCTTACCTATTGTGCTGAACCTTCATGCAGAGATAATACCCATCTTGCTATGATTATAACGTTCATATCCTCCTGATATAATCACCCTCATCTGACTGAAATCATCGTCCCAGAAGCTTCCCCCAATCAGAAGTAGTCAAGAATAGGACATGAATGTCTGAATGAGAAACGCTGCATCCTCCGCACAGCAGCCAAATCAGTGTGAAGGCGACAGATTTTTGGGGGGGCAGTGCTAAGTAGAGGTAGGCAGACAGGTGGGCGTCCATATGTCCCCCCCAGCCGCCAGCATGGCTACCTCGTTCTAGTCCAGCCCCCCTGCTCCCCCCTCCAGCCTGGACGAGGGTCAGGGGGCAGGCTGCTGCCCCTCTCTCTCCTCAGCATGGACACGGGGCGTCTGAGTCAGGAGCCGGACCTGAGCCACCGTCCTGTCCTCTAGCCATCGTTGACGGGGTGATTTGCTACTGCTTTAAAATGGTTTTACCCAATAATGTTGTAGTTTCTGTATTACTACCCACCACTCACCATGGCTCTCTGTATATTTTTATTATCTGTACTTATATTTTTCCATTCCGAGTACTTACAGATACTGTGGTTAAACTCAATATCATCTATGCTATGGGCATTTACTTTTGCTATATTAATTAATAGCATAATATTCTATTTAGGGCACCCAGATAGCTCAGTTGGTAGAGCGGGTGTCCATGTATAGAGGTTTACTCCTCGACGCAGCGGGCCCGGGTTCGAGTCCGGCCTGCGGCCCTTTGCTGCATGTCACTCCCCCTCTCTCTCCCCTTTCATATCTTCATCTGTCCTGTCAATTAAAGGCCTAAAATGCCCAAAAAATAATCTTAAAAAAAATTATTCCATTTAATTTCACGTTGCTTATTCACTTACATTGCAATATTTTTGTACTATGACCACCCAACTTTACCAACATCTTTTATATAATGCCACTTTACATTCATTCAGTACTTTTTGCACATTGTCTGTTGTTTGTTTGTTTGTTGTTTGTTTGCTTGTTGTTGTTCTTTACTGTAGAAAAATGCTGCTGTAACAAGGGAATTTCCCATTGTGGGAGGAATAAAGTATTATCTTATCCATCCTCCATGTAAAATAGGAGGGGACGTGTCTCCATTTAAAGTGGAACCGCTTACAGGTGTCGGGGAGTAATAATAATAATAATAATAATAATAATATTTTTTAATTGATATGGTACCTTTTTACAGACAGTCACAAAGTGCTTCACACAATAAACATTTGTTGAAATACAGTAAAATCCAAAACTAAGAAACTAAGCACGCAAAAATAAATTCAATATCAATGAAGGTAAAAGATTAAAAGACAAACATGAGACAAAAGCGAGTTTAACCCGCATGTCGTCCTCGGGTCAAATTGACCCGTTTTCCTATACCAATGTTCTTTTTAATTCCCAAAATAACATGACTGATTCCAC
>NC_045748.1:9724885-9747201 GCF_008692095.1 Etheostoma spectabile | reverse complement strand
TTGCCAAGTACACATCTCTACTTTCAATAATTTTGGGGCGTCTTATTCAATTTTATAGCATATGAAAAACAAATGGAAGTGTTTTTGAAATAGTGTTGAGTAAAAGTTGACATATTCCAGTCTGTGATTATCCATCAACATCCATTCCTTTAATTTTAGTCTCAATAATTCCTAATTTCTGCTTTTCTAACTCAAACATTAGGTATAGTTTCCTATAAATGAGGTTTATTGACCATAAATTCCAAAATGAATTGTAAAACTGAAGTTAATAAGTTAGTGTTACGTAGTGTTAAATGTCAAAAAGTGACAAACAACTTTCAAACTTTTTGAAAAAAGTGTTGAAAAAAGGGACAAAAAGTAAGAAAAAGTTAAAAACATCAAAATAAAAAAAGCATCTAAAGGGTTAATGTTCAATTGTGACAGGAAGACAACACGAGGGTTGAACAGGTGTGTCTTCAGCTGCTTTTTAAAAGCATCACCCGATGCTTTTATGTATAAATCCTTCCTCCAGAAGAAGTTATGTGAAGTCTTGGTTATCAGTGATTAGTGCCACAGCTAACGACTATTTTCAGTTTTAATCAACGACAATTATTTCCTGGTTTAATGGAGTTTTGTTGTTGTTGTTGTTGTTGTTAAAATGTCAGAAAAATGTAGATCATGTTTTGTTTTGTCCACAACTCAAAGATAGTCAGTTTGCTGTCACAGAGGAGAAAAAAAAAAAAACGAGAAAATATTCACATTTAACAAGGTGGAATCAGAGAAATTTTACTATTTTCATTAAGAAATGACTCAAACCGATGAATCTTTGCAGCTCTACAAAAGATGTTTTACTTGATTATTTAATGCCTTTTTTTTACCCAATTTCAGGCATCTTAACTGGAGAAAGAATCTCAAATAATCATCACAGTTTTCTAAAGCCCTTCAGATGTCTTGTTTTCTCCAACAGAATCAGCTATACTGTTACTGCAGCACAACGTACCGGTAACTTGGTGCCAAATACCATCTTTTCCATCTGATATCGGAGTATTCTGTGTGAACCAACTCTTGACTTGTGTTGACGACATCCAGCAACAATGGAAGAAGTAGTAGAAGTTAATGGAGGAAAAAAATGAGCAAACAGGGGGGGGGGGGGAAACCGAGCATACGGTCAATAAATGATTATATTACCACTGTAGCTGAGCCAGATTTGAGTGTTAGAGGGGTCTGACCCCAGCTGTAATCACCGACCATTTATCCCACTTTGTGTCAATCAACAGGGAAATAACACCGTGTCCTGTTCCCATTCTGCTCCCAACACCAACACAGCCGCTAAAGGCTTAGTGCATTTGATTAGTCGTGAACACCCCCCCCCCCCCACACCCGCTCCATTCGTTTCAATGAAGCTATTTGAAGACACGGGGAAGGACAAAGACAACAGCGAGTGCAGAAAGTGGCAGCCAGGACCGGAGCTGCCATGTAATCTAATTCCTCTCTTCTTTGTCTTCATTCATTCTCTGTCATGACAGATTATGTTCAAATGGGAGGAGAGAGGGCAGGATGATAAATTAAAGAAGAAAAAAAAAAGGGAGAGGAATGAAGGGGAAGAGAGAGAGAGGAAGAGACAGGACAATTAAGTTACAGTCTGGTCGGCAGAGCGGTGTTTGTGTGTCCTCTGCATGACTCTCATGTCATGATTCGTTGTCTCTAATGTTGCTGTGAAATGCGGGAGGAGTCCTAACAAGGCGTGAGCTGTTTGTGTGCACATGGGAAGGAAACAGTGGGTACGTCCCGTGTCCTTCGATTGCATCCACGTTTCCTTTCCTTGCTTCCCTTGAGGAAATCATGTGAGGATAGAGGAAACAATTAAGGAAATGTGTTTAACCCTTGTGTTGTCTTCCTGTCAAAATTAAAAAAAATCAACACTTTTGTTGATGCTTTTATCCATGTTTTTAACTTTTTCAGATATTTTTGTCTCTTTTTTTCAATGTTTGTCACTTTTTTTCACATTTTCAACACTATGTAACCTTAGCATATTAACTTTAGTTTTACAGCTTTTTTTTGGAATTTATGGTCAATAAATCTCATTTATAGAAAATTATACCTAATGTTTGAGTTAGAAAAGCAGAAATTGGGAATTATTTAGACTAAAATTAAAGGAATGTACAGTATGTACAGACTGGAATATGTCAACTTTTACTCAATACTATTTCAAAACCACTTCAATTTGTTTTTCAAATGCTATAAAATTGAATAAGACGCCCCAAAATTAATGAAAGTAGAGATTTGTACTTGGCAAAGAGCGGAATTAAAAAGAACATTGATATAGGAAAACGGGTCAATTTGACCCGGGGACGACATGAGGGTTAAAGAGGGATAAGAGGTACTCTCTTCTGCAGTGTCACGTGAATTTGTCAACTATAGCATCAAATAACTAAGAAAAACCAAACTTATCCAAAAAATTAACACTTGAACAATCGTCAGCCGGATAAAAACCACCTAAAATGACAAAAATTCTATTTTCTGCTACTCTATACTACTACTATGCTACTCCATTGTATTTCAGAAGCAAATATTGTCCTTTTTTCAAAGCAGGACAAGGCTATTTATATGGCACATTCAAAGTGCTTTACAAAATAACAGTAAAAGCAAGATAAAGGGCAAAAGACTTAAGGACTTTAAAGTACAATTTAAAATTAAAGGGTCAAATAAATATAAAATAAAACAAGCTATACTAGTTGTATATGTATAAAATGCAAGAATAAAAGTTACAGTGCAGTGTAAAAAAAAATTTCTTGGACAGAATTTACGAGCTTCTCTGAAATTGGCCATTCTGCATAATGAGTACTTTTACTTTTGGTACTTTAAGTACCGTTTTGATGCTAAATAATGCTCTGTAATTTTACTTTTGAATGCAGGATTTTTACTTAAATAGAGTATTCAACACTGTGATGTTGCTACTTTTACTTATTTAAAAAGAAATAAAAATACTTCTTCCATATTTGTCTGTCGGTCCCAACTGAAATATCTCAACAACTGTTGAATGCATTGAATTTTTAGCACAGACATTCATGATCCTCAGCGGATGAAGCCAAACTATTTACATAGTTAACGTAATTCCCAGGTAATACGTTAACTACGTTGTAATATAATCATAGCAAGATGGGTACAACGTCTCCAACGTCACAGTTGTTGGAGCAACACGGGTAAAAAAAACACAAGTGGATCAAAATGTAAAAATCCAACAACATGAACATGAAAAGCAACTGTTAACGTCTACTTCTTCCTATTCCTGCAGGCCTACTTTCGTCAAGGGGTTGCCCTGCAGTACCTGGGTCGCCATGCCGACGCCCTGGCAGCGTTCGCCTCCGGCCTCGCCCAGGACCCCAAGAGTCTCCAGCTGCTCGTGGGCATGGTGGAGGCCGCCATGAAGTCTCCCCTCAGAGGTACGGCCGAGTTCACGTGCTGCCTGGCATCTTTTTCCGCTTCGCTCATCTTTCCTACAACAACAGATTTAGATATTCATGCATTTGTTTGTTTGACTCCTTCTTCCATGACTTTGTGTTTGAGAAGTTGAATGAGAGGCGAGGGAGATGTACAGTGTAGGCTCTAAGGGGAAATGTAAAGCAGGATTCACACATCACAAAGAAGTGGAGGCAAAAAGAAAAGAAACAACAAAGAGGGAGACAAGAGACACGTAGAGAAAAGTGGAATGTAGAAAATGAATAAAACGGGTAAGATGAACTAGAAAGAGACTCTTCTTCTGACTTATATCATGTGGTGGCAGAACTCACAGCTACAGCCAAGTAGAAAGACTGGTGTTCAGTAAAGAGCTAGGCCGGGTTTTTTGGCCGTTTGCAGATTTATGCATAAATAATGACCGATTATTTTCATCCATTCGGCCCAAGTAAATATGCAACTTAAATGTATGCAATATCTGCACTTACTCTCTCTCTTTTAGCTAAGGAGTCCCTGACCTAAGTCACGTTGAGGACCCCTGCTTTAAAGCTCCAATGGCATGAACGTTTCACTTTCTGAGTTTTTTTAACATTAATATGCGTCCCCCAGCCTGCCTATGGTCCCCCCCCCAGTGGCTAGATATGGTGATAGGTGTAAACCGAGCCCCGGGTATCCTGCTCTGCCTTTGAGAAAATGAAAGCTCAGATGGGACGATCTGGAATACTTCCGCTAGACTAAAATGAAAGGAATGGATGTTGATGGATAATCAAAGACTGGAATATGTCAACTTTTACTCAATACTATTTCAAAAACACTTCAATTTGTTTTTCAAATGCTATAAAATTGAATAAGACGCCCCACAATTAATGAAAGTAGAGATGTGTACTTGCCAAAGAGCGTTGGGTGGAATCAATCATGTTATTTTGGGGAATTAAAAAGAACATTGATACAGGAAAACGGGTCAATTTGACCCGAGGACAACATGAGGGTTAATGTAAAGAGAATGGCGAAAGGTTAGTTTTGCTATCCTGAATTTTTAGATTAGATTAGATTAGATTCCACTTTATTGTCATTACACAGGTACAAGGCAACGAAATGCAGTTTAGGTCTAACCAGAAGTGCAATAGCAGCAGGTGCAGGATATGCAATGGTTCCATAAGTGCAGAATTTTTACAGATATATTTGTCCTATGAAAGTAATATACAGATAACTTGTATTGTGAACACGATTGACGAATTTGATGAAGGTGATGAAATATTCAGATAGATAGATGAATGAGATTATTGTGTGATTCATCTATTCGCCCCTGAGTTCAGAGTGCACTTTAACGTGCAGGTCTCAACAGCGTGTGAAGATGAAGGAAGAGTGCATACAATCCAGAATGGTTTGCAGGCTTGAGTTGGCACGGGATTATGTTGTTGCCCTTCAGCTGGATCCGAATGAGAGCAAGGATGCCTGGGAAAAGCCTTCTGCTTGGCAAGTTACAGCAACTGTCTATGCACGGAGGTGTTTGGAATCTGCTCGCACACTGCAGCGCGTATCTACTTTTACAGTATTTCCCTTTGAGGTAGAGCATACCGATCCAGGCTGTTGAGCACAAGACCATTGGTAACTGACCAAGGAGTTTTGCTCTCGCTCTCTCTCTCTCTCTCTCTCTCTCTCTCTCTCTCTCTCTCTCTCATTTTTCTAATTGAAGCATTTTAATCTGGCAACAAACGACTGTTTTTATCGTTGATTAGTCTGTTTTAATCTGTTATTTTTTGGGGGTTGATCGATTACTTGTTTGGTCTATAAAATGTCAGAAAGTTGAAAAAAAAAAATGTGAATCCCAAATCCTAAAATCCCAAGATGATGTCCTCAAATGTCTCGTTTTGTCCTGAACTCAAAGATCTTCAGTTTGTTGTCACAGTGGAGAGAAAAAAAACTATTCACAATTAACAAGCTGGGTGTGTGGAATTTCCCCCTGTCTGGTTTACGTATCCCCGCCCCTGCTGAATAATTTCTATCATGGGATTAGTGGCATTGAGATGATTTTCTATTGAACATTGAAGTACATAAATAAGTGTTTTAGCATTGCTGGCTGAGTGGCATCTTTGCTTTTCAAAGGATTTAATTCTGTTTTGTTTTGTTATCAAGAAACATCTCCCCCCCCTTCTGATTTTTTTTCAAAAACCCCACCCTAAATATAAAAGTTGACAACCCATCAATTAATCAATTAATCTTTTCCGCTCTAAAGCATTTACAAATAGAGCAACATTGTACGAAAATGCAGCAGGTGGAATGAATGACATTCACATTAATTAAATCAGTTTGCACTTTTTCAACTATTTCTACTGTTTAATCAACTTGATACACATTTAAGATGACAATCCAGTAAAATGGACTGTATTCATAGAGCGCTCTTCTAGTCTTAACAACTACTCAAAGCACTTTAACATAGTACAGGAACCATTCACACACATTCACACACATTCACACACTGTGGCCTAGCATCAGAAGCAATTCAGACCCAAGGACACTTTGACATGGGACTGCGGGGCCAGGGATTGAACCACCAATTGGATGGTTGGTGGTTCGATCCCTGGCACTGCGTCATCCTTTTCTAAAACCAAAGAATTCTGAATCCAATTCATCTTTAAAACAGTATTGGTATTATTGAACTATTCAGTGACATTCAGAGCTTTATCGTCACATTTTTTTGTATCCGGATGTCTATTTCTGTGTGTTTTCTTTGAGAACAACAAAAAGCCAGAGTATGTGTTCACACTCACGCGGGCTTTTAAGCAGATTCTGATTTGAAAGTTACGATCCGCGGCTTGTACTAATGACATACATCGTGTGACAGAGTCCCGTCTGAAATCCTGCAAAGCTTCACTGTGCAGATCTGAAGCACTGTGGGAGGTTGCTCTGCTGTCCCCCCTGCAACCTCCCAAACTCCATCTCTCACACGCTTCAAAGCGAGCAAGCCTCGAAGCTAAGACTCCGAGTATCAAGTGTTACCAGGAGTTGTCATGCTTGAGTAAGCAGGAGGAAGGGCAACATGTTGGACCGTGGAGAAGGCCAATGTGCAGTCAGCCCAGAGGGGAGCTGCATGGAGGAGGAGGGGCTCCTCGGGGTTCTCTGGCTCCTTCAGTCCTCGCAGTTCTTCCCGTGAGATGTTTACCAAGCCTGCCTCCAATACATCACATCACTACAGTGTTTCAGTTCTAGCGTGATATGTAAGAATAGAAATGAGTGCTACTGCAGTTCATCTCATTTGCATGAAGTGCAGCTGAATATGACCTGATGTTGGGTGGTTTTGACACATGTTGCACACGTCTGGAAAGAAAACATGGTTCTTGTTGCACTTGGTAAAATAAAATACAATCTTTAGCCCCTTTCACACATGCACTGCAACGCTAATCTTATCTAGGCATTAACCCGAAGGAGGCTGTATGTGTGAGATCGCAAATTTGTATCAGTTGGATCGGACTTTACCCTTTACAAAGTTCAGACTGTGTAACCTCTGATTGAGCCCAGACCGCGCATATCATCAGCATTCTCGTATACTGGGCATGCGTGTGCCCGAGTATACAGGAGACAGCACGTATACTCCGCCTGTTGCTGGTAACATCAGTAGATTAGTCAGAGAATGAGACTCCATGGAAGTTTGGGGTCCCCTGCTGGAGCTGCTCCCCCCCGTGACCCAATACCAGATAAGCAGAGGAAGATGGATGGAAGATGGATGGAAGATGGATGGAAGATGGATGGAAGATGGATGGAAGATGGATGGATGGAGACTCCATGACCCAATCAGGTGGCGAAACATAGGCGTCAGGGTTTGCGGCCGTTGAGACCTCAACGTGACCCCGGAGATTTCAAACCGAAACGGGGTCAGAAGTGTTTTAAAATGTCTCCAGTTTAGGGGCTTGGAGACGAACAGTGGGAATGTGAGGTGTAAACGTGGAAAAAGGTATTGGTTTTTCAACCAAAACGTAGCAATAATAATGTAGCCTCGGACAAAAAGTGCTCCATTTGGAGTGAAATGTTTTTTTTTTTAAACTTTATACATCTTTTACATACACAAAAAACTACATAACACACTAAAAGATGGAAAAATCCCCAAAAAGCATAATAGGCGCTCTTTAAGTGACTATTTGAATTCCCTCTCAAACTCTCTCCACAGACACTCTTGAGCCGACCTACCAGCAGCTGCAGAAGATGAAGCTGGACAAGAGCCCGTTCGTGGTGGTGTCGGTCATCGGCCAGGAGCTGCTGACCCACGGTTTCCACGGCGCCTCGGTCGTGGTGCTGGAGGCGGGGCTGAAGATCGGCACGTGCTCGCTGAAGCTGCGTGGCTCCGTCTTCTCGGCCCTGAGCTCGGCCTACTGGTCTTTAGGCAACGCCGAGAAGAGTGTTGCCTACATGCAGCAGGACCTGGAGGTGACCAAGACTTTAGGTAAGGGACCGCCACATCCTTCACTTAAGTAGAAGTACTAATACCACACTGTAAATAAATACTCTGTTACAAGTAAAAGTCCTGCATTGAAAATGTTACTTAACCCTCCAGGTGTCTTCGGGTCAAATTTGACCTCTTTACAAAAAAGGTTTCTATGTCAGAAATTTGGGTTTCTTTCAAAGAAATTGTCCCAAAAAACTAACGTGGATGGTTCCCAACAACGCTCCTCACAAGTTAAATAACTTATCAGCTCACTACTTTCATTGAATTAGGGTGTTTTTGTAAATTTGATAGCATTTGGATTAAAGAAAAAAACAATTGGTAAAATTTTTGAACTTTTAAAAAACAAAGAGCACAAAAACACATTTCAAATTAAGTGGAAAAAAATGTGAACAAATGTCAAATAAAGTGACAAATGTAAACAAAAAAGCTTTTAAAATTTGGGAATAAACCCACTAAATTTCAAAAGGCTCAGAAAAAGTCAACAAATATTGACAAAGTGACAGAGCACTGTATGCAACCATCCATGTTACTTCGGGAGCAATTTGCTTGAAAGAAACCCAAATTTCTGATGTAGCAACTTTAAAACCGGGTCAAAGTGGACCCGAGGACAACAGGAGGGTTAACGTCGTATACAGTACTCGGGTAAAAAGTTCTTAGTTACCTTCCACCGTTGGTATGGACGAGGAGAACGCAGCAGTGTGAACGGACGCTGTGGAAGGTGAACCTCTCTCTCTCTCTCTCTCTCTCTCTCTCTCTCTCTCTCTCTCTCTCTGTCTGTCTCGTCCACAGGTGACCAGTCAGTGAATGCCGCGCTCCCGGCAACCTCGGCTCCGCCCTCTTCTCCAAGGCAGCTACAGAGAAGCCCTGGCCAATCACAGGAACCAGCTGTGCTGGCCATGAAGCTCAAGGACAGAGAGGTGGGTTTGTGTGTGTGTGTGTGTGTGTGTGTTGTGTGTGTGTGTTGTGGTGTGTGTGGGTTGGGTGTGTGTGGTGTGTGTGTGTGTGTGTGTGTGTGTGTGTGTGTGTGTGTGTGTGTGTGTGTGTTGTGTTTGGAGAGTGGAGAAAGAGGAAACAGGCTTATGTACAGTGGAAATAAGTATTTAAACACCTGCTATTTTGCTAGTTCTCCCACTTAGAATCATGGGGGGTCTGAAATTGTCATCGTAGTGCCATGTCCACTGTGAGAGACAAAATCTAAAAAAAAAATCCAGAAATCACAATGTATGATTTTCTAACTATTTATTTGTATTATACAGCTGCAATTGAGTATTTGAACACCTGTCTATCAGCTAGAATTCTGACACACGGATTGTAGTTGATCGCACATCCACAGAATGAAGCTTTAAGGATCCATATCCTCATTTTCAAATTTGAATTAGAATTTTGGGTTTCTACTAGAACATGTTTGATATCTGGGTGATATCTGAGAATCATAATGGAGGAGACTGACTTGCTATCGGATCTGTGCATGAACTCCAGTACTTCCCAATACAGATACCAGAGTTTTAGGCAGCATCAGAGCAATACTGATACTGGTATCTGGTAACATCTCTAGTTTTAAAGGACCAGTTTCTGGATATGTGTGCATTTCTCTGTGGATCTCTGTGGACAATATTGATATTGTAACTCGACCTACTTTGTAATAAAGAAAAGACATGGAAATCTTGCTTTTTACATTATGGGACCATTTTGAATCAGAAAAAAGAGAGATGGAATAACCTTACCATACTCACTTGTTGAGCAGTGTTGATGTCTTCTTGATTCTATTATGTCTTTTCCACCGAGGCGGTTCTGGTGCTGGTTCAGAGTCAGTGCCAGATGTCGAACCGGTTCTTTGCTTTTCCACACATAAACCTGGTTCTGGGCCAAGAACACGGGTTCCAACTCAGCACCAACGTAGCGCTGGTCTAGAGATAAGAACCGGTTACGTCAGGTGCTGGGAGCGGGTCCCGATAGGCTTTTGGGACCGCCCCGGTCAAACCGGGACGTCTGTTCACCCTAACGGTGTTTTGCTTGATGCTGTTGCCATGGCAAGCTAACAAAAGATTATAATAAAAGTTAAATCATGCGAGATAATTCCCTTTCTTCTTGAACGTGTCCTCGGTCCATAGAGGTCACGAAGAGCTGTCAAGGCCCGTCTTTGAATTCCAGTGTGAATTTGTAAAGCCTGGAGCAAAAGCATCAGTATGTAGTCCTCCAATATTGTTGATTGTCATGACGCGTTGCTATGACAACGGAGGTACTTGCAGTGACGTTGTGACGTAGCCCTATACTCTGGCCCTCAGGCTGGGGAAAATCCAGCTGGTTCTTAGAGAATTGGCGAGTAGAACCAGCACCCGAAGTGGCAATAGTACCAGAACCAGAACCAGCACCTAGTCAGCCTTGGTGGAAAAGACATAGATGTTCAGGAAGGTTCCTACCTGATATGTGTCATTTAAGAGCTCCATTCGTTAGAATACAGCGTATATGTGACATATATTTGTAAAAATGACAATGTCAGCAGTTTATTGGAGGCGGTGGATGTCTGCGGATCTCAACCCAATCTTTCTCTTAGCTCGTTTGTGACGTCTCGGTCCGCTCCCTCACTCTCGAAGCAGTTTTCCCTCGCCACGGCCCGGAGCTAAACTCACTTTCTTCTCAAAACACTTTGGACAGTTGTGAAAACCGGAGTTAATTAGATCGCTGTTACAGATTAGACTTTGGCCCCTTTATGTCCCCAAACACAAAGTGAAACTGTCAGGTTGTTTGTGTGTGTTTACCTTCGTTTAACTACTCCTGTGTGTGTGTGTGTGTGTGTGTGTGTGTGTGTGTGGGTGTGTCTTTCCCGTCATGTGTTGCAGTGTGAACATTTATGTTTAATTTTCAAAATTCGTGCCTGTGGCATTTTCTGGGATAATTTATTGTGTCTTTGATATCAATGTGTGTGCTGTGTGTGCGTGGGTGTGTGTGTGGTGTGTGGTGTGTGTGTGTGTGTGTGTGTGTGTGTGTGTGTGTGTGTGTGTGTGTGTGTGTGTGTGTGTGTGTGTGTGTGTGTGTGTGTGTAATCAATAGCCAAAATCAATGTTTGATGTTGGTTATTCTTCAATCTTTCTTGATTTTACTCCGCTGTATGTACAAACAGTTTCATGTGTGCCGTAGTATTCGTTTGTACACAAATATCTATTGTGTATTCTAATGTGTTGTCAGATAGATAAATGGCTTTTTTAGATTTTTTTTGTCGCTTCCTCTATTATACTACAATCATTTTACCCCATTTTTCTTTGAGGTTTAAAGTGCTCATATTTTAGGTACTGTCAGGGCACGCCTTCATACTCTGCTTCTGACTGGCTAGTAGTCCTTACCTAGGTACTGCACATGTGCGACCCCAACAAAGATGGAACAGAAGTGAGATGCCTCACTCTGTTGCTAAAACAGAGCTCAACACACAGGGTGAAAAGAGGAGCTTCAGCAATGTGCGGTACATCAAAAATATGGTTGCTATTTTTAAATTAAACCACATAAACCTATTCTGTTACAACCTCTAAATACAATTATGAACCCGAAAATGAGCATGAAATGAGCACTTTAAGCGGATGTACAAAATGGCTAAAATGTTATGTTTCAGAAATGTAAATGTATACCTAAATGTAGCCTCCTAAAAACAAGTGCTTTACGACGGGGAACTGAAGCCATTATCTCTGCTCCAGACTCCTTTTAGCTTGCAGAACACAGAAGTTGCTGCTCTACGGCTGCCTCCATTGTGTAGTTTGCTTGGATTATCGTGTGACTTTGGGGTTGTTAAAAGATTTAGCAACTAACTAAACTGGCAAACCAGATAGTACATTGACGATGTAGAAGTAGCTTCTACAAACACACTCCAAAAGATCCAAACTGTCCCTTTAAGGATGAGCCAAGGGTGTCACAAGATTTGTCATTGCTTTTAGGTGTACATTTTTAAAACCATTTCATAAGTTTAACATAAATTACTTAAAATGTACCTTAAAGTTTTCCACATCTCTTCTCAGAAGTATACAAACACACACAATATCTGTTGATTAACATTGTTACTGCAGTAACAATTATTATTATTTATCTTCAAGCTGTTTACTCAATAAGATGATTGTAATGTACAGCTTTATTATAACAGCTCTACAGACACGTTAATGTTGTTGAAGGCTCCACTGGACCCTCGCACACACACATGCACACACACACACACACACACACACAGGCATTTAATAGCATGTGATTGCATCCTGGATCTGGAGAGGCGGATCGAACACCTGTCAGTAAGACGAATGAGGGTTTGAGTAAGTTTGTTTTAATGAAAGCAGCGAGCGACTAACAGGAATACTGCTTGTGTTTGTGAGCAGCTTCCAGTTCTGTCACATTACGTTTGTCATAAATCTCAGTACAAAAACCCGACAGAGCAGTTCCCTTGTGACTGTCCTCCCTCAAAACGCTCCCATAGGTCGTTTTTTTTTTGTCATGCATGAGTTACGATTGCTCTTTATTTTTCTAATGGTGAAATGGTTTTCTAGTGGCTGTAGTAGTTATGACGGGAGAAAAGCAGAAAATAATGTGACTATTAGCGTTTTTTCCATTTATGGTACCTGCTGGTCTCGCCTTGCCTCGGCTCTACTTGACTCGGCCGTTGTGCCCCGTCCTCCTTTTTCCATTGCAGATTGGTACCGCCTCGTGCATGAGGCGAGCCGTGGCTGGTCGTCATAGCAGCAAACTGCCGTCACCTAACGCAATACACACACAGAACGTCGAAGGCGTGTTTTGTTTTTTTATTCTTGGCGTGTTGCCAAAGCTAAAAGAACTATTACTTCTAATGAACCTGGAGGCAGAAAAAAAAAAAAAAAAAAAACAGTGGATAAACTATTTACCGGTAAACACGGCGGGTTTGTTCAGGACACCCCCCCCCCACACACACACACACACACACACACACTCGTCCGTCGCTAGCAATGATGACAGAGTGATTAGCGACGATTGTCTCCAACCAATCAGTAGTCTGCTGGCCTTTTGGTATCACCTCAGCTCGCTTGGAACCTCGACTCAGATAGTACTACAAAAAGTACCTTTTAACAGGTAACAGGGACTTTTTTTTTGTAATGGAAAACCAAAAAAGGCGTGTAGTGGAAAAATCCCAAAAGTACAGGAGTACCAAGTTCCTCATAAAGAGGCGGGTTGGGCTGGTGGATGGGTCAAACAAACACAGGACTTTCACCTAGGAGACCGGTGTTCGTTTCCTGTTTTTAAAATCAATAAATACTGCATTTTCTTAAACTTTACATAGCGAACGCAACAAACTGAGTCAAGGTTAGCATAGTCTATATATATCGATGACGTTCAATGTTCGGGATTTTTCAGTTGGTGCCGGAAATTCTGCTGGATGTTCCTAATTTTTGTCTGGACCTCCATCACCTTCTGCTATCTTTGTGGGTTTATGAGGACTATGGTTAACTCTGTGGATCAGGTGCGAGGATCACATGCGCACCACATACCGTCTGAATGAATCCAAACAACTACCTTTTTTATAAACTTCACAAAGTATTTTTTTGAGCGTACACCTAATCTCAAACAGCCAGACCTATTCCACAGCGCTGTGGAGGAGGGTCTGGCTGGTCCACACAGCATTCTGGGATGAGAGATAAATATGTTCTGGTTTATTGACATTTCTTTAAACCAGTCACAATCGTCTTGGGCACGTAGCGCCAAACGGACCAAAATAGCCTCGGGAAGGAAGTGGTTTTGGTGGAACATGTGTACGTTCAAAGGCTGTTTTAGTCGTGGATCAGGAAACTTCGATTAGACAGATAGTCTAGCTAGCTGTCTGGATTTACCCTGCAGAGATCTGAGGACCAGGTAAACATAGTCCTCAGATTAGACAGATAGTCTAGCTAGCTGTCTGGATTTACCCTGCAGAGACCTGAGGACCAGGTAAACGTAGTCCTCATATTAGACAGATAGTCTAGCTAGATGTCTGGATTTACCTTGCAGAGATCTGAGGACCAGGTAAACGGAGTCCTCATATTAGACAGATAGTCTAGCTAGCGGTCTGGATTTACCCTGCAGAGAAAGCAGAAGGCAACAGGACATCCAGCCGAAAAAAAGGACATCCTTCGGAATTTCCTGAGCTATCCCAGAAGTGGAACATTGTGGATATAGACTAGCCTAAACCTAACCAATCTGCAACCGTTTCACAACATTAACGATGTGTCGAAGTGTCCTTGGGCCAGACACTGAACCCCAAGTTACCCCCCGGTGCTGCGCATCGGAGTGTGAATGTGTGTGAGTGTTTATCTGATGAGCAGGTGGCACCTTGTACGGCAGCCTCGGCCACAGTGTATGAATGTGTGTGAATGGTGAATGTTTGCTGTATGATGTAAAAGCGCTTTGAGTAGTCATTAAGACTAGAAAAGCTATATGAATACGGCACATTTACATTTAAAACCACGTCCGTTAACATTTAGAGCTGCGAATGGCGTTCTCTGGTTTAGATATGAGGACGGAAAACGCCTCTGGGTTGTATTAGAGGGTCGGAATAAACAACCTCTATGGTTTTATGGTTCGGAGGACTTGTGTTTTTCTCCATTTGAGCTTTGTGTGTATCTGTTCCTGCCGGGAGTTGAATGTCTTGTGTTGTTGACAGACAGATATTGAGCCTCTCCTCCACAGGTGCCCAGCCTGAGGCGACTGAAACGTGGTCATCAACAGAAATCCATATCTCCCACTGTGTGTTCGCTTTGCTGCAGTACATGTGTTTATTTGAGTGATTCCAGACAGCGTGCTTCCAAACAAAGAGCTGGTGTTTAACCCACAGGAATGGACACATACACACACAAGAAGGCAACACCTTTATAATATAATAGAATCTAATTCAGCTCAGTCGGTTGACAGAAAAACAAATAAGCAACTCTTTTCAATCAGGAGAGACATGTTTGCAGATATGGAAATAGGATTTAATGTACAGCTCAATAAAATGTACAGTCTTTTGGCGATTAGACTCCATCGCTATACGAATATTTCGTATATACATGGGTAGAAGGTAGGGCAGAAAACCATCAGCCCCCCCGATGAAATCTAGACACAGGTGGTGGCGACAAAGGAGCCCGAAGACCAGACCGAAGGAGGCTCCGGACCGGTCAGCTGGAGTAGATGGGTGGAGGTGGAAGGGGGGGGGGTGTTGCACTCTTTGCCTGAAACGACGCTAAACAGCACAGGGAGAAACAGATTTTTCAAAGCAGGGTTGTGACTCTGTGATTGGCCCTTGCAATTTGTGTACGATTCTGATTGGTTAAGCAGGAAAGGTGAACGCCTCCACCAGCTGATTCCATTTAGGAAGAGAGCATTAATTAAGACTTAGGTCTTTCTGAAGGAATTTACGGTGAGCTACATCAAGTCATTGTTTAAATCTGAGAGTAATTAGCTTCTCTGTGGTTTTACATCACAGGGAAGTTCATATCTTTACAATTTGGACAAAGATATTTGAAGATGTCTTAACAGTTTTTTCTGGGCTGGACTGTTATCTGCCGTCCCTCTGTCCACAGTCCTCTGCTCCATGAAAACAATTTCCTTTATCTCCATTAAATCTTTCATCACATTCTGTGCGTGTATGCCGACGACTCTTACTTTTCTTGGCCACTCTTATGTTTTAAACGCGTGTCGTCATTTTTACTTAAAAGTGGATTTATTTTGATTGCAATGCAAGAAATCGAGAAGTTTGATGACAAAACTTCAGAAAATCTTCATGATAACATATTAAAAAACCCAGAACAAGCTCCAAATGGTGAATGTTGGACAGAGACTCCGGTTTCTCGCCATCCCTTCTTGTCTTTTCTAACCTCAGACTTCCCTTTCTCTGTCTGCCTGTCCTTTCTCACCTGTATTTCCTGACTCAGTCTTTCGGAGTCTAACCAATATGAAACAAGTTAACTCAGATCTGTCATTTCCCCCCCCCGACGCAGCAGGAGAACTCGTTTCTTCCTTTACGCCATGCTGAGGGTGAAAAGCCCATATTTTTGGGGCGATTGAGCATCTCTTTTCTAACCCTCCTGCATCACTCCGGCTCATTTTATCGAGCAGAGAGTGCAGAGCCACTGTCTCCACTCATCTCTCCTCTTTCTTTAGATTTAGAGATATATTCCTTCCTCCTCTTTTTACCCACACAGACCCTCCTAATGAGATTCCCCTGCAACGTTATATAAAAAATATAGAATACAGACAGCTCGCATATTGTCTTTTTGATTTTCTTTCCATGCAAAAAGACGAGGGTTGTTAGTCTCTCCCATCTTTTTTTTGTACACATATATATATAAATATAAACTCAGTGTAGGAGCTCACAGACCCAGACACAACATGATTGGATTTTGGTTTTTGTTTTTTCTCGTGCAGGGGAAACATTGTGTCCTTGAGGGAAATCAAACACTCGTCTGGCCGGTTGACTGTACACACAGAGGCCTCCCCGTCATTTATTAAATCTCCCTTTCCCGCCTCGGAGAAGTGTCAACTGGATTTTATGTGTTTACTCTCATCACTTTGCAGGGAATTGGGATTTCAGTTAGTGTGTGTGCGCTGTAGTATTTCACAAACACACACACACACACACACACACACACACACACACACACACACACAGTCACACAAACAGAAATGAAAAGAGCAGTTTCTCCCGATTTTTAATTAGAAGGTAAATTTAACCAAAGGTCAGTTTGGCTGTTTTCAGTTTTTAGCCTTCATTAAGGAACGTGTAGTGCTGGTTTGCATCTTATTTATTCATGAACATTAAAACTAAAGGATCCGGGTTTTTTTTACAGACAAGAGCAAAGGATGTCCGAATTTCAGATATATTTTATTTTTTGAACGTACAAACTTTTAGGCCCTCTGTTAACTCTACTTAGGTAGATGTCACTGGTGTAAAGCAGCTAAGTACATTTACACAAGAACTGCACTAAGGTACCATTTTGACGTACTTTACTTGAGTATTTCTATTTTCTGCAACTTTATACTATACTGTACTTTTTACTCCATTTGTCTGAAAGCTGTAGTTCCTATTCAGATGAAGAAACATGGTTTGCAACCATGTCTTATGACCTCTTACAAGACTCAAAGTGACTTGTTGTGTCTCCTTATCTCATTCCCAACTCGTCAAATACTGACACTTTGTCAGTGTTACTTGAAAAAATCCTCCTTTAGCGTCTGTATGGAGCGCAGCGGAACGAGCAGCAGCTTGACCACGGCGCTGTAAGATGACATGAAGAGCGACAATGGAAGCAAGTGGTATGAAACGCCCAAAATCTGTGGACGGGTTGGGGTGGTGGATGGGTGACACAAGGAGACCCGGGTCAATGTCCCGTTCTTGTCCCGCGGGTCATTGAAATGTACGTCCAGAGTGTCAAAAACCAATGCCAGAAGTCTTTGTAACCCCACCCACCTATACCTAACCTTAAATTTCCCGTTCTAGTCCCTGAAACGTCCATATTGTAACCCCTCCCACTATCTTTTGCTAAGCCTAACTGTCCCATTCTTGTCCCTGAAACGTCCATTTTGTAACCCCTCCCACTGTCTTTTGCTAACCCTAACTGTCCCATTCTTGTGACGCAGGTTAGTTAAATGTACGTCCCCCACCCAGAGCATCATAAAGACGCCAAGAGTCCCAACCAAGCCTAAATTTGACGCCAAAGGGCTACGTGCTAAAGGAGACTTTTTGCGTCAGTGACAGCCGCCAAAGGCCCCTGACCAGGCGTTGCTGTTTGACGAGCTGGGAGTGAGAATGTGTTGATGACCAAAATAGTCGTGCAGTCTGTCATTGTGTTACTTATGGATGGTATTTTTGCAAAGATAATGATTCCCCTTTGTGCTGGGGACCCCCTGAAACTTCCTTAAGGGACCCCTGGGGGGTCCCCGGACCCTACTTTGGCAGCCACTGGGCTACTGTATCACAAATGGAGGCCATTTGTCTGCAGCCGTCATGGGCATTAGCCTCTCGTCATGATATAGTTGGCCGACAGAGATGGCAAAAGTACTCACTTCTTGTACTTAAGTACAGTAACAAAGTATTTGTAGTATTTGTCATGATTTCTGGAAAGAAAAATGTGTTTTTTTGGCGCTTAAAACATCACAAGCCGAGTGCCGTCTACTTCCGTTATATTTAAGAGAGGGCAGACATCCCTGCAGCCGATGTCTCCAACACTGAGCAACTCATACCAAAACTATCTAGACTGATAAATAGCACTACACAGACAAATGTGTATATTTGATTTGAACTTTCTCTTTAAGAGTTTAGATATCATTAATTACTAATTACAGAGCTACATGGAGACACGTTAGACAAAGGGTTCAAAGGGCTGTGTGTTGTCCTACTATAGAAAATTATAACTTGCTTCAACGTCAAATAGATCCATATTCGTACGTTTTTTTTAAATGATATAGTTTTGTTTTTTTGTCCTCTGAATATTGAATATGTCATGTGTCTGCTGAAGAACAAACTCTGTCTGAATACGAGAGAGTGTGTTTGGGGATATGAATGAGTAAGGAACATGCTAATAACTCCTCTTTAATAATTCATAGCTTCTTCTCCTCTCTCACTCTCACACTTTAAACTTGCAAACATTCATTAGAGCCTCTGACTTTATTCTTCGCTGTCCCTCATTGTGTGCTCTGAAAGGTCAAAGTCATGTTGTAACGTTTGGGTGTGTGAGTCTGTGTGTGTCTGTGGGAGTCTGTCTGTGTGAGTCTGTTTGTGTCTGTGGGAGTCTGTGGGAGCCTGTGTGTGTCTGTGGGAGTCTGTGTGAGTCTGTGTGTGTCTGTGGGAGTCTGTGGGAGTCTGTGTGAGTCTGTTGGAGTCTATGTGTGTCTGTTGGAGTCTGTGTGAGTCTGTGGGAGTCTGGTGTGAGTCTGGGAGTCTGTGGTGTCTGGGGTTGTGGAGTCGCTGTGAGTCTGTGGTTGTGTCTGTGGAGGTCTGTGGGGAGTCTGTAGGAGTCTGTGTGTGTGCTGGGGTGTCGGTGGGTGTCTGTGGAGTCTGTGTGAGTCTGTTGGAGTCATGTGGTGCTGTGGAGTCTGTGTGTGTCTGTTGGAGTCTGTGTGAGTCTGTGTGAGTCTGTGTGAGTCTGTGTGAGTCTGTGTGTGTCTGTGTGTGTCTGTGTGTGTCTGTGGGAGTCTGTGGGAGTGCTGCAGAGAGCCTCTAACGTCGTTATTATCACTGTGATTGCATCAAGGGGATCATACAGTCTATACCTCTGCAGGCTATTGCTAATAACATCACACTGTGTGTTCACACATATAAGCTGTCTTCAACAGATTAATTAGCACCGGTGAACATGTTTGAAGGAAACGAGGCTGTTAAAGCGCCGTCATGTGCGGATGTATTTTTTCACGTTTCCAGTCAGTTACTTATGGAGATTGTTTCCTAGAAGTGTTACCAGTGGTGAAATGTAACTGTTTAGTACTGTACTTAAATACAAATGTTGAGGTACTTTACTTGAGTCTTTTCGTTTCACGGCACTTTTCAATTCCACTTATTATTATTTAATGCCGTTCATTAACTGATGATGGAACAACTAAGGCGTCCTCATCCTGCAGCAGACCTTTGCAAAGATGGAACCTGCTTATAATTAATGTGAAAATGTAGTGTTTATTCCTTTGCCAGTGAATGCCCTCGCATCAGAGCTGCCAGAGGGACTATTCCTCTTTTATATTTGTCTTGTTACATGGTTTAAAATACAGAAATCTATCCATCCAATGAAATAAATGACATTCCACAAAACTCTTTAAACTCTTTAATTGCATTGCATTGTCCAATTATACACAGTAAATTGTTACCTGTTGGAAAGTATTGACAAATCAGCAGGGCTTTATAGCTGCTATGTGTGTATGTGTGTATTAGGAATACATAAAAAAGTGTTTTTGTTAATTTGTATAGACACAGAACAGCAGCAGCACACAGTGATGAATGGGAGATGTGTCGATACAGGCGGTGCTTCTCCCATCCTGATTTTTCTGGTTAATTTGAATCTTCCTGACGCACATTTCCCAGGACTCGTCTGATCAATACCAATAACCTTGAGATTAGTTTGCAAATGATTCGGCAGGTTTCAAATTACAAAAGCAAGAGCAGGAAGGCAGCGACCGTTTCTCATCTCTCTAATCAGAGAAGCGGACAAGAACGTGTAAAAAAGTGTGTTTTTGGCGTGTGTGTATTTGATTCTGTGTGTTTGTGTCTGTTTGTGTGCGTGTTTGTGTGTGTGTTGTGTTTTGGTGTGGTGTATTGTTTGTGTTGTCTTTGTGTGCATGTGTCTGTGTGTGGGCGTGTATTGTTTGTTTCTCTCTGTGTGGTGTGTGTGTGTTTGTTTCTTTCTTTGTTTTGTGTGTGTGTGTCTGTGTGTGGGTGTGCGTGTGTTTGTTTCTTTTATTTGTGTCTTTGTGTGTGCGTGCGTGCCTGCCTGCCAGTGTGTCTGCACGTGTTGTGTTGTGTGTGTGTGTGTGTGTGTGTGTGTGTGTGTGTGTGTGTGTGTGTGTGTGTTCATGGCCTGTTTTTATGAAGACAGTGGTGTGAACTTAAAGCTGAAACCATCCTCATGATATTCATGGCATTGTGCCTGAAGAGGTCTCTGTAATTAGCAGGAGGAGCTGCTGGAAATCATTAGACGACTCAACGTGCTATAAAAGTGTCTCAGGTGCTGAAACTGAGTTAAAACACAACTGCAGGAACCTGAGTAGAGCTAATAGGATGTGAAACATGAGCTCTCCCTCCTGCAGCCTCCAATAACATTTCCATTTGGGATGTGAGAAGATGACGCGCCCCTCCTCCTTTTACCTTTTCTCTAAACGGTATCCTCTTACTGTTCAGAAGAGATGGAAGAAGTATTCAGATCCTTTACCTCAGTAAAAGTAATAGCTAAATATATTTAAAGTACTCATTGTGCAGTAAAATGTCCCCTGTCAGTCTTTTCCTCGTCTGCTTACAGCTGTGTGATGATGCACTGTCTAGCTGATCCCAGAGGCTTTATCAAAGACTTAAAACTGAGAATTTTCTCAACACATAAAGGAAGACTTCATCCTTCAGTTTATCACAAAATTCAACATCAAGACATATTGAGATACATGGTTTTATCTGGACAGGTAGGGGATCAAAAACAGCTGTCAGAAAAATAGAAGTAGAAAGTTGCTTAAAGTGGAAGACATTTGTGTTTTCACATTTATTTTTTCCAGGCAAGTCATTAAAGGGCAACTACCGTTTTTTTTATTGATTTATTTATTTTATTTAACCTGGACCTTATTTTTCTATTTACTTGTCTAAGTGACTGAAGGGAACAACAAGCTATGACACTAGTCCAGTATTAAGCGAGATCGCTGCAATCGGCAGCGGAGAAACAAGCTACAGTGTAAGTAGGGCTGCACGATTTTGGCCATAATGATAATCACGATTATTTTGATCGCGATTATTCTCACGATTATTTGTTGATTTTAGCCAAAACAAACTTTATTGTCACGTAGGCTATTTATAACTGCGAGAGGGAGTGTGATGGACGCTACTCACAGGGAGACGGCTGATCATGATGAACGGGTCCAGCACGGGTCGAACGGCGGATACACACGTCCTGTGTATGAAATGTCTGTACCGTCACTGCGCTGCATTTTTATGAACTATGATATTCTGGCCATGGGTCACATCTCTGGTCCAGGTCCAGGTCCAGCAGCTCCGTCTCCCACGCTGTTACTCTACCAACTGAAATTAGTTGCATTCAATAACTTCTTCTGTGTTCTTCGCAATAGCAGAGTTACCCGCGGAAACACTGGTACAAATACAGGTTTGCCCCCTCATACTTAACAATATACGGCTGTGTTAATGAAACATTAAAACTGTGGACAAATGTCAGAAGTGTGGGCCGGGCCGCTGTGTGGCGCAGCGCGGAGTATGAGGAGAGAAAGTAGAGGAGAGATTCCACACAGGCATGGCTTTACAGAAGGGTCATGAAACTTGGGTCATGTAACGCAAAATTAAACCATATCCATATAACAGCATTGCAGCGGATGCGAGGACATTAGCGCCGGTGCGTCCTAGAGGAGCTAACAGCTAACAGATGCTACTAGCTAACAGCTAACAGACGCTACTAGTACCGGTGCGTCCCAGAGGAGCTAACAGCTAACAGACGCTACTAGCACCGACTAGCACTGGTCACTGCTGTTTGAAAAACAACAGACGGGACAAATGTTGCGTTTACTGTCAAACTGGTAAACGTGAGACCGACGTATAACCGACTGCTATCTGTAAGTTTTCCTCCCGTTACTCTGTCCTCTGGGACTGTCTCCATCTAGAAACTAAGCTGCGCGGTGGAGGGACAACTGGCTGGCACATGAGCAGACAGGTTAACCGAGAGGTAGATTGGCTTTGCAAAAAAACCCGGAGCGTTGTATGAAATGACGCTTTAAAAAAAATAATCGCTCGATCACG
>NC_045748.1:9714306-9724764 GCF_008692095.1 Etheostoma spectabile | reverse complement strand
TTTTGCCACTGACAGGCTCAGGTTAATATTCTAAGTAAGTGTCTGACAACATTATGGAAAGGATTTCTAATGAGGTCGACCTTTCTGTTAAAGTGTAAGATCCTTTTTTGTAAACATAAAAACATCCGCTAAATTGCGTTCGCTAAAGCCACCAGACTCCATGTAAATAAACAGTAATTGTAGCATCGTAAAATATAGTCATACAAAGTTGACAGAAACAAAACAAAACAATGAAAAGCTGTTTTTGGGTTGTCTTTCCACTTTTCCAACCATCACAACTCTAGATTTAGTTGAAATAAACACATAGTTTACCCATTAACATGTGAAAATATGTTGGCTCTAAACACGCTAAAAGTATTGCTTTTTTAAATGGAGTCTGGTGGGTTTAGCGTTAGCAACTTCAGAGCTGTTTCTGGTTGAACAAAAAGGTCTCAAAAAAGGTTTTAAAGGTTTATCTCTTTAGGGATCCTTTCCATAATGTTGTCAGACACTTATAGAATATTAATCTGAGTCTATCAGCGGCAAAAGGAGCACTTTTATGAAGGTAAATACAAGCTGGACAACTGCCCCTATTAACTCACATTGTAGCTTGTTTCACCGCAGCCAACTGCAGCGATCTTGCTTAATACTGGACCGATGTCAAAGATCTTTGTTCCCATCAGTCACTTAGACACAAAGACATAGGTTGAAAGAAACGGTAGTTACCCTTTAAGAACAGGTACAATGACATGTCCAGTCGTTATAATGGAGATAAACACTAAATGCTCATCAGGGAGCCTTTGTGTTGTTATTTATCTTGATGACATGTCGGGTCTTATTGTCACTGTTTCTTCCATCAGTTTTATGAGTTATAATAACGTTGAATTAACAAAGTAAGATGTGGGAACACAGTGGGTTCACTGGACTGAAGACCAGCAGGGCGGCAAGCAGCCAGACGATCAGAGAGGCTGAAAACCAGCCAACAGTTTATACAGATTATCTCATCCAGGGATTCCCATCAGGCATGATCCACATACTTGAATTAAGGAGGACAATAAATACACAGATAGGATTAAACTACCTGCCATGATAAGGGGACTGCACAGGTGGGCAGGCCTCAGTTAACGCCATGTGCTGCAATTCAGAGTGAAGTCCAGCAAATGGAGAAGTAAAGCGTCTAAAAGGGACGGATACAAACCTGCAGCTGCTGCCACTCTGAATGCAATTCTGACAAAAGTCAAGAATTAAAGAAGTACTTTAAGAAGATTCACTTTTATATAAATCAAAATGAGGTAAATACGCACAATTACAACAAGTAGAGTTCTGACTGCTCGTGTTTTTACCCAATTTACCCCGTTCCAAACTAACTTGGAGAAAACAATGTTCATTGGTACAATGTAACTACTGTAAGTAATGTACTCTATTACTCTGTAACTACTGTAAGTACTGTACTCATACTTTACTAGAGTAATCCCATTTATTAATTTATATAATTATATATATATGTAATATATATATATATTATTTATTAATTAAGGGCAGAGGACTAAGAGCCTATAGAAAATGTGTATTGTATTCAGATATACAAAGTGAAAACAAGTAAATTAATAACACATGTCACAGTATGTATTTTATTTAGCAGAATACCATCGTGTTGTTCTATCCTATCCAGTGTGTATTTCCTATATGTCTAAGATTTTCTTTGCTGTTTTCTGATAAAATGCCTCCCTGACTGATTATTGGTCCCCCCCGCCTCCTGGACTCAGTGGACGGTTCTGTTCCTCTGGACCCTAACCAACGTGATGTTTGTGTGATTCCAGGCGGCGTCCGATGCTCTCAGCGGTCTGGGCCACGTGTACACCGCCATCGGGGACTACCCCAACGCGCTGGCCAGCCATAAGCAGTGTGTGCTGCTGGCGCGACAGACGCAGTGCCAGCTCTCCGAGGCTCGCCAGCTGGGCAACATGGGCGCCGTGTACACAGCGCTGGGAGACTTCCCCAACGCCGTGCAGTGCCACGAGCAGCACTTGGACATCTCAAAGGTACCGAACGACACCCTATCACCTGTTGATGATGTGTCGGTGGAGGAGTGAAGCTTTGTTAACTTTGTTGTTAATCTACTGGCTGACATGTTCCTTCATCCCCATGAACACACACATTGTTGTTTAATTTGACTCAGTCCCACAGAAACTGTCCTGCTGCCACAAATACTCACTAGAGAACCAAATGTGGATTAATCCGCCGCGTTAAATAGTCCCCAGCAAATGTAAAATGTCCTCCTGTTTGCTTGATAAAAACTACAGTGAGCAGTTCTAGGAAATTACTGAGAATGTTGATATGAGACTATATTAGGGCGGCAGTAGCAGTCAATAGGGTGTTGGGTTGGGAACCAAAGGGTCGCTGGTTCAAGTCCCAGTACAGACTGTGGATCGGTTGCTGGAGAGATGCCACTTTACCTCCTGGGGAGTGCCAGGTTCTCTTGAGCAAGGCACCGTACCCCCCCAACCCTCCCCCAAAAACCACTCAAGCCGCAGATCCTGCACTGGCAGCCCACTCACTCTGACGTCTCTCCATTTGTGCATGAATAGGGCATAATAACAAATAATTATTATATAATGTGATCAGTTTTTAAAGAAGGGACCAATGGGCTTGAGTCTGAGTGCCACAGAGAAAAATGGGAAGTCAGAAAGTATCACAAGACATATTGTTAGTTTTAATCTCTCCATAGGATTTGTTGGTGGGAACACAAAAAAGGAACCTAGAAAAAAGTAAGTGAGGTATGCTAGCTTCAGTCATACCGTCAGTCATTCTCCGGAGCTAAAACAGAGAGCTCAACACACAGGGTGAAAAGAGGAGCTGCAGCAATGTGCAGTACAACAAGAATACAGTAATTAGGAACCTGAAAACTTGTTGCTGATGGTAATAAATAACAGATTGTAGATGATCCGTAATCTGAACGGATTTAGTCTCTCTGACATCTAAACGTCTCTATCAGCCACACGACATGCATTCCGTACAGAATAAGCCTTTAAATCCGGCAAACAGCAATTAAAATCCCTCCAGTTCAAAAACAATAAAAAATGTATAGAAAACGTCATCAGGTTGAGTCGATTCTGAACCAATCAGCTTTTAGATTGGACACAGACCTGGCTCTTCTCCAACGAGCTTGTTGTTGCACCAACAGGCTAAAAATAGATATCCATGTACTTAAATATAAATATAAAGCCGTCATGGATTATTATGGAGAGACGTGTACGTATTTGTATTTCAGTGATAAATTCCAATAGTGGGGCAGCATCTCTAGTTTTTCTAACGTTGTAGTGTGTATTTTAGCACATCTATCTATCATTGTCTGAACTCAGTATTTTATAACACAGTTACTGCACATTTTCCAAAGAACATGGTGTGCGTTCAGGACATTTGAAGCTCTTCCTGCAAATGTTTCACAAACAAACATAACAAAAGACAATAATCTGTGCACATTTCACTTTTTATGTTACTTTTTTTTGGATGAAGTGTAAAATTGGCTAACGAGCCAGCCGCTGCAGCCAACATCATGACACTGTTTGTAGCTCTCTCTCTCTCTCTCTCTCTCTCTCTCTCTCTCTCTCTCTGTCTCTCTCACTCTCTCTCTCTCCCTCCCTCCCCTCACACACAAATTGACCATCTGTTAGATTTTGTAAAGTCAAATATACATACTAAAAAATAAAGTACAGTCTCCAGACTACTGAGAGTTTATGAAGTCATTTTGTTTTGACAGTTTTGGTCTCTTTAGCTTCAAGAGTTGAAGCTCGTAACACAAAACAGTTTCCATCTGTTAGCGACGTGAGTCTCTGTCTCCGTGTCCATCTCTGTCTCCATCTCCGTCTCCGTCCTCGTCTCCGTCTCCATCTCCATCTTTCTAAACAAAAAATCTGCTTCTTCCTTTAGTTAGACTGAGTATTGATATATATTTTTCAACGTATTATTTCATTTCTCTTTTAAGAGTCTGTTGTTATTGTCCTGATGCAAGTGATAGTGCTTTTAATATATATATATATATATTTTTTTTTTAAAGTCCTTTGAGTCCTTATTTGTGTTATTTGACGTCATGTATACCTACTGGTGAAGAACAACTTTTTTTGAAAGAAGAAGAGCATTGATAATATCTAATCTTTCACAACTGGAGACACTGAAAAATGCAAAACTGCCACTGTTGTCATGTCTGATTATCACTGAAATGGTGTTTCTGTTTTGTAGACTTTGGAGAATGTGCGTGAGGAGGCGCGGGCGTACAGCAACCTGGGCAGTGCCTACCACTCGCAGCGGGACTTTGACAAGGCCATATCATACCACACCCGGGTGCTGGAGCTGGCCCAGGAGATGGGCGACCGGGCAATCGAGATGAGAGCGTACGCTGGCCTGGGACACGCCGCCCGGTGCATGCAGGTGGGTAGGGAACTGTTGAAAGACGTGGGCCACGGGCGCCCGGGTAGCTCATCTGGTAGAGTGCGCACTGACATGCAGAGGTTCAGTCCTTGCCGCAGCGGCTGAGGTTCCAACCTGCAGCTCTATGCTTCTATCACCCCCCCCCTCCGTCCCTGCTCATGTCTAACCTGTCCTATCAAATAAAAGCCTAAAAATGCCACAAACAAATCTTAAAAAAATAAGACATGGGCCATGTTGAGCCGACCAAAACATAGCAACAACTAACTGTAGTTGCAGCCTCGTTCTGTATGTTCGAAGTGCTGTTGAGACTTACAATAGACTAATAAATGTGACTGATGGTTGTTGGTGTGATTCCCAGGACTTGGAGCGAGCTCGGCAGCACCACCAGCACCAGCTCGAAATCGCTCAGGAGCTGCAGGACAGAGCAGCTCAGGGCCGGGCGTCCTCCAACCTGGGTAGGTGTGTGTGTGTGTGTGTGTGTGTGTGTGTGTGTGTGTGTGTGTGTGTGTGTGTGTGTGTGTGTGTGTGTGTGTGTGTGTGTGTGTGTGTGTGTGTGTGTGTGTGTGTGTGTGTGTGTGTGTGTGTGTGTGTGTGTGTGTGTGTTTGTGTGTGTGTGTGTGTGGACCTAGCAGGACCTCTACTCGTAGCGGAGTATTTTCATTGTGTAGCATTAGTACTTCTACTTCAGTAAAGGATCTAAATAGGTCCTGTTCCCCCGTGAGTGCAGTAGTGCCTCTCTGTCCAAACAACGCTCATGTTTTATTAAGCGGGTTCTGGTTTCTGCGGCCACAGTGATATCTGAGAGCCAGTGAACCTGACTCCGGCGCTGAGTGGACAACTCTGTGTGGGTGTGCGTGTGTGTGTGTGTGTGTGTGTGTGTGTGTGTGTGTGCCCTGCATTACGCCGGTAGTATAAGCAGTGAACACGTCCAATCTTCAGCATCAAGTACATATTTCCCTGTTTTTGTTTCCACTTCCTGGGAAGTATCAGTTCATGTGAATGTGAGTCTTGTGCTCAGTCACCCAAAAGTCATTTTTGGTTTTCCGTCTGAAATAAGCAGAAGTAAAATAAAACACCACACCGCCACGAGTAGGAGCCTTGATGTGCGACTAATAGGCGATTGCTGAAGTCGTGACACTGACAGACGAGCTGCAGTCTGCGCCTCAGATCAATGATTCACGTCATCATTTATGGATGATACTTCTCTCTCTCTTCTCCTCTTTTATTTCCTCCTCTTCATTTTGTTTAATCTCTTTTGTTCTCTCCTTTCCTTACCTCGTGGATGTCCTCTCTCTTCTCTCAGTTCTTCTCTTGTTTCCTCCTCCTTCCCTCCTCTCCTTTACTTTTCACCCTAATTTCCACCTCTTTCCTATTGTTTCCTCTTCTCCTTTCCTCTTCCCAGTGTTCATCCTCTCCTTTACTCCTCTCACTACTTAACACCCCTCCTGCCTTGTTTCCTCATCTCCTTTCCTATCCTCACCTCTCTTCTCATCTCCTCTTCTCTCCTCTTCTGTCTCCTTTCCTCCCCTCTTTTCTGGTCTCTTTTTCCCTCCCCTCTTTTTCTTTTTTCTTCTTCTCCCATGTTTCCTTTCTTTTGTCCTCTGCTCCTCTTTTTGTTGTTGTTTGCCGCTCTTCTCTGCTCTCTTTCCATGTTTCCTCCCCTCCTTTCCTCTTATCCGTCTTCTCCTCTTTGTTCAATCCCTTCCTTGTTTCCTCCTAACCTTCTTTCCTCGCTTGTTTCTGTTTTTTTTTTTTCCCCATGTTTCCTTCCCTGTCTTGCCATTCCTCTCCCCTTGTTTGCCGCCTCCGTTCAACCCCTTTTTTCCTTCTCTCCTCTCCTTTCCTTATATCCGTCTTCTCCTCTTTGTTCATTTCCTTCCTTGTTTCCTCCTAATCTTCTTTCCACGCTTGTTTCTGTTCGTTCTTTTTTCCCATGTTTCCTTCCCGTCTTGCCTTTCCTCTCCCCTTGTTTCCTTCTCTCCTCTCCTTTCCACCCTTGTCTTATCTTTTGTCTTCTCATGTCCTCTCCTCCTCCTCCAAAGAGATCTTAGAGATCGAAACTTTAAAGTCAGCAGAAACTGAGGAGACACTTGGAGATGCTCGTGTCTCTGGTTGGCCACACCCACTTCCTGCCATTGATGACAGGGGTCTTTTCTCTAATATCACACCCTGTCATCAGATCTCCCCTCATTTCCCACTCCTCTAATCCTCACGGCTCTGCTCTCTCTTCACACTGTGCCATCTCTCCGCGCCGGGGGATTCCCCCCGTCCTGCAGAGTGTCTGCAGAGAGCTGGCACTCTCACGCCTCGGAGCTGCTCACGCTCGGGTGTCAGCGGAGTTTAAGAGCAGGGGTGCAACTGGAACCGGCGAGTCCAGCCAACTCTGCAGGCTTCTCTGTAATCCTCTTAGCGCGAGACCCCGATGAACGAGGCCTCCCTCTCCTTATCAGCAGTCTCCTTCTCTTCTCCTTCCTACATATTCCTAACAGGGCTTATGTGAGTCAAGACCACGGTGTGTTAGTGTGGGATCATTGCACTTGTCTCTTAAACAGTTTTATCCAACAAGTCCTCCAAACCATACGACGATACGGGTCATTTGTTCTTCCCCTCTTAGATGAGCGTCCATGTCTGTAGCAGACAAAAATCCTCATATCTAAAACCAGAGAACGTCGGTCGCGGATTTGAACGTAATGTTCGTGATTTTAAACATGTCAACGTCAACAGTCGCAGTTTGGGTTCAAATAAGACGTAACTTCACGTACTGAAGGTTACACATGGGGCGCTGAACGTGACGTTCGTAAAGTTAAAAAACAACATGTTTAAGTTTATTTGGAAGCGGGAGTTGCTCCTCTTTCTGTTGTTTCCTGCTCTTCTTTGCTCTCCTTCTATGTTTCCCCCTCTTCTCATCTCCTCTCCTCTTACTTCCTGCTTTACCCTCATCATAGTCTATATCCTCGACGTTCCACTTCCAGAGTTGCTCCGGTGCCGCTGGAAACTCCGCCGGATGTGTTTTTGCTGACGTCTGTTACCTCCCGCTTTCTTTGTTGTAATAGCAAACTCCGGTGGATTTCTGAGGACTATGGTTACCTGGTCCTCAGATCTCTGCAGGGTAAATCCAGACCGCTAGCTAGACTACCTGTCCAATCTGAGTTTTCTCTCGCAAGACTAAAACAACCTTTGAATGTACACGTTCCACCAAAACAAGTTCCACCAAAACCAGTTCCTTCCCGAGGCTGTTTAGCAGCGGCACCGGGGCTATGTGCCGAGCTTAGAGCCGACCAAGACAATTAGGATTTGTTCAAAGAAATTCCAATAAACCAGAGCCGGTTTTTCTCTCAGTGTGGACTAGCAGACCCTCCTCCGCAGCGCCGTGTGGACTAGCAGACCCTCCTCCGCAGCGCCGTGTGGACTAGCAGACCCTCCTCCGCCGCGCCGTGTGGACTAGCAGACCCTCCTCCGCAGCGCCGTGGGAGCGGATTTAGGACAGTCTCGTTTTATCATGTTCTGCTTCTCGCTATCGACTCAACCAGCTTCGACGTCAGAAGCAAGATGCATGCGCTCCCACCAAAAACCACGCGCACACCATGCGCATGCATCTGAATGTGTATTCCTAAAACCCAGAACATGCTGTGAGAGTGTGTGCGCCTCATGAATACTTCAAGTCATTCTTACACACAATTGGAAATAAAAAATAAAGTCAACACAGAATAATAATGCATCGTTATTCTTAAATGTTGCCATTTTCACAGAGCTTGAATTACTAATTTTTTTTTTCTGCAGTTGCACACTCATCTTTAATATGCCAATTAAAGATGCGTGGTTATTCATTTTGATTAATTGCTTTTGTGCGCTCAGTTTTATTATTCTTGTTGTTCAGTTGGCGTTTTTTAAATTCAGTTTTAATAGGAAGCGTTCTGTAAATTGCCCAGTTTGAGTGCTTTAAACTAAACCACTATTGATCCTTTCTGTAGCTTGGATGCGATGATGCTCTTCAGGTAGTATTTGGGTTTAATTTGAAATTAATGCAACTATATATGCTATAAAAAACAATAGCGTGCGTGATGCTCTTGCATCAGAATGGCTGCTTCAATTTTTTATAGAGGAAAATTGTGCTGTGCCTCATCTTAACCCTCATGTTGTCCTCGGGTCAAATTTGACCCATTTTCAGTTTTTTCATCACAAAAAATTGGGCCTTTTGAAATAAGCTGAAAATGTCAACATTGGAAATATCAAATAACTTTGGAAAAAACATTTTTAAAAAGCAACCACAACATTGAAGTGACAAAAATGTCAGAAGAAGTGATAATAGTGTTGACAAAAAACACGGGACGGGAAGACAACACAAGGGTTAAGACTTCTCACTTCCTGTCTGTGGCTCTCAGCTTAAAGCCCATTGGTTCCTACTGAACACTGTACATCTTTAAAAATCCAAATATATTGTTTAATTCAAAAACAAAACAAAAACAACAGTCCAGGAATTTCCTAATACAGCTGGTCCCGGTAGTTTTAATCAAACAGGAGGAAATAGTGCATTTGTTGGGGACTATTTTTTCATGGGATTTATTGAAAATATAAAAAATGATAGACTATCACCAGACGTATCCTAAATAGCACAACAGAGCTGCAAATGTCTCAGTTTATACTGAGCATCAGACCACAGTGTCTGTCCTCTCTCTCTCTCTCTCTCTCTCTCTCTCTCTCTCTCTCTCTCTCATCGACAGTATGACATGAAAGCCATGGTAACCTTTACCATCTGGTGTCTCGACACCCCCCATCTCCCCGCCCCCCCACCCCCCCGCTCTCTATCATCGTCCTCCTTTGCCTTTGCTGTAGAAATAACATGCCATCTAAATTACAGTTCTCAGGTTTTAGGATTTCTTCACATGGCAAATTTAGACAAGGCTGTCGATATCCTGACCTCCGTGTTGCTGTTCAGGTAGAATTTTCTGTAGTAAGCTCAAACATGGTTATGTTACAGCACAGTTTTTATAATACTGGCACACTACTACAATACTAACATAGCTTTAGCTCAACGGTCGGACCAACAAGCACTATTACAATTTGGCATATCCAATCAAAATCCACACAACCGTCAACAGTCATACATTAGGTCCATAGCTAATGTTAGCAATTGATTGTGGTTAAACAAAGAAACCGTGATTATGTCAAAAATATTGACAAGTAGACAATTATGTTATACTTGTTACAGGCCCAGTTATGATTGCTAACTGTGCCCTGCTAGCATGGAAAGCTTGATAGGTCTACTGGCTTAATGTCAAGATACAGGACACAACAACATATAAAAAGCAGTCAAATTGACTTCTTTTCTCTTGCTAGAACATTGATATTTTCAGGACCTTTCAAAAGAAGAAAGACTGAAAAGGTGAACACTGCACTTGCAATAGTATTTTTGAAAGGCAGGTGTGTAATCCAATCTTGTTAATCTAATAACGTTTTGCTCTGATTTGGACCTTAATTAGACTGAGATAACCCAGTTAAGGTGTTTACATGAGCGTTGCAATAATCACAGTTTTGCCTCAATTTGGTTATGATCAAGTTATCAGCGGGCATGTAAACACAAAAACTGTTAGAGGGAAGATTAATGTTGCAGTTAACCCCGAACACACGCACAGGTTTAGGATCTGTGCATTTAAGAGTCCTGTTTGGTTGCGCAGCAACAACGGCTGTATTTTCCCAGTATTTAGTTGCTTTCTGAAAACCTCAGTGTTCAACTTCCATTGCCAGACTTATCTTCAAAGCACTGCAGAGGAAGGTCTGGCAACAGGAGCATACACTCCTGGATAGGAGAAAAATGGTCAGGGGTCATTTGCATTTCTTTAAACCAATCACAGTCATCTTGGGCGGAGCTAAGCTTCGGATGCAGCGACAGTGGCTCCGAGTCTTGGGAAGGAACTTGTTTGCACACCTGGACTTGGACTGACCAAAGCTGGAGAAAGAGTTATCTAGCTGATGGGATCTTACCGAGCTACTGAGCATGTGCAAATCCCAACAAAGAAAGTATAGAAGTGAGATGTCTCACTCTGGAGCTAA
>NC_045748.1:9713784-9714296 GCF_008692095.1 Etheostoma spectabile | reverse complement strand
ATGTCTCACTCTGGAGCTAAAACAGAGACCTAAACTAAAATATGACTAAATAACTAAAATATGGTGTTTTTTGAAACCATGTAGACTTATTCTGGTATAACCTCAAAATACAATTATGAACCTGAAAATGAGAATAATATGGTTGCATGACGTTAACGGTTTACACAATACAGTAATGTGAGCTGTTTAAATTCTCCACATACATGGTTAAATGGAATTTGCTCTTACTAGTGTATCACCATTTGGATTTTTTCCATAGCAAATCCCAGCAATCTGTCCCAAAACATCCCTGTTGGAGAGTTGCTCGATCCTAATCCTCCTTCAAACTTGCCATTTTCAGCACTTAACTTTGCTCAGAGGTTCCCATTAATGTTGCTCGATGCGACCGAGGTTTAAAGTTTAAGTTAGTCTCTCTTCAAAGAGAGCGCAGAGTGAGGGACATCCGGCGGAAATATCCCATACCTGAATCGTCATCCATTCCTGCAGCTAATGTCTTCCTCTCTTCTCGCCTC
>NC_045748.1:9687720-9713774 GCF_008692095.1 Etheostoma spectabile | reverse complement strand
CTCTCTTGTGTCCCAAGCTTCCTCCTTAACTCTGTAAATCATCACACAACAAGTTGGTGATTCTACTGGGAGGGAAGGTTTTCCAGTTTCATTTCCCCGGGCAGAGACACAGCTCTCCTGGATCTCTACAAATTTAAGATCCATTGCTGCAGATATTAGATTTGTTGAATTTTCCACCTGTAGCTTTTTAATTATTCACCGCTCTGCATCGTATCTTCTTCAGGGTTCTGAGAAACACGTGTGCAAATATCCACATGCACATACACATGTTTTCTTTGATTGTTGGGTATTTATATCTCGGTGCATCATTTGGGGAATTCCTCATGTTCACAAGTTTCCACTACACGCAGTGCAGCAAGCTCTGTTTGATGCTTACTACTACTCTCATACATTTTGGATGAACTCATCAGCGCAGCTGCAGACTTGAGAGTTGGAAACAAGTAAGACTTAGGTAACAGAAATGAGGACTTGTACTTGTTCCCATTGAATATTTAAGTTATTCTCGATACTGAGAACTGACCAGGTAGAATCTCAATCTTTAAGGTCACTAAACTGCTCTGCTGACCGACTTTACACTTGCATTTTTTCAAATTACTTGACTAGGACTTGCCCCAAAATACTTTAAAACTGCTCTACAGACTTGGATTTGCTTTAATCAACTTGAGACTTGATTTGACTTGCCTCACTGGGGTTTAAAATCTTTGCTGACAGACTTTAGACTAAACACTTGGTTGTGTCTCAAATGCCTTGAGACTTGGCGCGACCAAAATTGTTGCTGCCGATGGACTTTAGACTTAACATGTCTCAATTATTGAGACTTGACTAGTCTGAAATCTTACGATTTGCTGACAGGCTTAAAACTTCACTTAGACTTGTTTCAAATTACCAATAAACTGCTGTGCAGACGGACTTTTCACTTGACTTGGACTTAGGTCTTAAATGACTTAATAGATCCAACGATTGCTCTGCTGACAGACTTGAGACTTGTCTCGAAAGACTTTAAAACCCCTCTGTTAATCTATCAGATCCCATTTCAACTCAGATCTCTGTATATTCTCAGACCCCCCCAAATTAAAACATTTCGATGTTACTTTACAACATCTCCATTTCTTTGTTGTTACGTATGAAAGACAAGTTGGATCTTCCCTGTTCTTGCGTCCATCTCAGGCATCATCCACCAGATGAAGGGGGAGTACGAGGCAGCTCTAAAGCTCCACAAAGCCCACCTGTCTTTCGCCCAGGAGCTGAGTGATTACGCTGCCCAGGGAAGGGCCTATGGCAACATGGGCAACGCCTATCACGCACTCGGCATCTACGACCAAGCTGTCCGGTACCATCGACAAGAACTGCAGATCTCACTGGAGGTGAATAACCCGCAAGCAACGTGTAGACGCTCGCGTGGGAAACAGAACTTTGACATCTCGTTTGTGTTTCAGGTGAATGACCGTCCGTCCCAGGCCTCCACCCATGGTAACCTGGCTGTAGCCTATCAGGCGCTGGGCGCGCACGACCGAGCTCTGCAGCACTACCTTCACCATCTCGCCATCGCACGAGAACTCCGGGACACTCAAAGTGAAGCACGAGCACTAGGCAAGCTAGACAAAGAGAGAGAGAGAGAGAGAGAGAGAGAGAGAAGTGCTTTGAGGACAGAAGAGCGTGAATCTGGGATTGATTCAAAAACGGGTTTCTTCTTTTGCAGCAAACTTGGGCAACTTCCACAGCTGGAGAGGTGAATACGCTCAGGCTTTGCCGTACTACCAGCAGCACCTGGCTCTGGCCCCGGGCCTGCAGGACCTGGAGGGAGAGGGGAAGGTTTGCCACAACCTGGGCTACGCTCACTACTGCCTGGGACAGTACAGAGACTCGGTCAGGTCAGTGTCTAAACTCATCTCACCAAACAAACACAAATTGTCATCCTTGGTAAAAAACAACTGTTTAGCCTTTGGAGATTTCTAAAGATAATAAATGTGTCAAGAGGACAGATTTTGGGACTAGGTATCTCAAATATTTGGATTGGTTGGTGCTCTCCCTCAGACTTAGCATCAGATTGTTGTTGTTAAAGAAAAGCTGAAACACACAGAACATGTACTGTAGTGTCAATGGAATAAGGAACAAGGATTTTTCAGACCTTAAAATTACTTAGTTAAATTACAAAGTCTTATTGTCATGATGCATAATTTAGTGTACTGTATGTCAAAAAATGTACGTGCACATAAATTTGCATTAGTATGTGTTGCATCTTCTGTTAAAGAAATGTTTAGTTCATGCTTTTCCAGGTTTGTGCTTTTATGTCATTTTTCATCCATTTCCTAGGTATTACGAGCAGGACCTTGCCTTGGCGAAGGACCTCCAAGACAAATTAGCTCAGGCAAAAGCCTACTGTAACCTCGGGCTGGCCCACAAAGCACTGGGGGAGTACAAGAAAGCCGAGGAATGTCAGAGATACCTGCTCTCTCTGGCGCAAGCTTTGGATAACACACAGGTCACCTACTGCTGCTGTGTTCTCTAACCATAAAAACATAAATAGTTGTTCCTCTTCACACAGGAAGTGGTTGTTAATCATTTGCTGTGTTTGTCAGCAGGCGGTTTTCAGGGCCTTTGGGAACCTGGGGGATGTGTGCGTGTGCCGGGGTGATCTTCCCGGAGCACTGAGGTTCTACCAGCAGCAGTTAGGTCTGGCTCAGAGGGTCAACGATCAGAAGATGGAGGCGGACGCCTACTCGGCACTTGGATCAGTTCACAGGTAGTCTTGATTGCCCGACCTGTCTCCACAGCGCTGCGGAGGAAGGTCTGGCACCACAGACACGTTCTGGGATAGGAGGAAAAAACACCCTGGGTCTTTTGCCGCATCGGCGGCTCTGCTAAATAGTTTAGGGTAAATAGGGGTAAACATCGCCTCTTGTGATTTATCTTGCACGGTTCAAGAGATATGATGGAAAATACATAATTAGGTTATGGGGGAATCCAAAATGGCCAAAGTGTGTGGTATTATTGTAATCATTGACCATCAAAACATAGGGGTAGACATCATCCTTTATGCAGTTGGATGTTTTGTTCAGGAGATATCATGCAATGTAAATGGCCGCTGCGGCTCCCATGAAGTTTTTTTGCGATGGCTAACGTACTTTTTTGAACTAGCACTACCCACTGAGTAATTGTACCAAGTACTGGTGCTTGTCCATAGCCCATAGCTTGTCGGGAAGGTCACTAAATAACGCTCCAAAGTTAGGCTACATTTTGGCAAGGGAGAAACTGGCATGGCCCTTTTCAAAAGGGTCCCTGACCTCTAACTTCAAGACATCTGAATGAAATGTCACTCAATAGTCACTGACTGTAGAGTCTGTAGAGCTGCACTTTATTGTGTATTCATGTTTTAATCAAGGGGTCAGTTCTTAATGTTAACTTTGACACTTTTAATAATGCACCAGGTTAAAGGGGAACCTTGTACAATTGTAGAATCTCTTTCATATCCAAGCAAACTTTTGCAACTGAAATGTTCCAAATCAACATTGGATCGAATAGTAAATGTAATCGAATTTGGATCTTGTGAGTCAACATCAAATCGATTCAGGAAGTGAAGAGTGGCAATACCGAGCTCAACACACGAAGCAGGTCTGCCTTAAGGCACAAACCATCTTAAAAAATTGCTATTTTCAACGTGTAGCTTGCTAGCTGCAAGTTTGTTGTTGTTTCGCAAAGCAAACAGATTTTGAGAACAGCAACACACAGGGAGCAGAAGGTGAGGAACAAAGCATACAGAATGTACTTTGTATTTTAATATACTTTGGCTGATCCAGACTAGTTCACAGGTAAATTGATAGATATTTTGATGAACTGCGTGCTCTTTCTTCTTCTCTTACCTCTCTTCCTTTCTCTCTTTGAGGCTGCTCCGCCAGCTGGAGACAGCCCTGTCCTTCCATAGCCAGGAACTGACCGTCCGGAAGGATCTAGGGGATCAGCAGGGGGAGTGCCGCGCCCTTGGCCACCTAGCAGCGGTCCACATGGCCCTGGGAGACTATGCTACAACCTTCCAGTGTTATGAGGCCCAGCTGGGCCTGGCGCAGGGACTCAGGGATGCCCGTCTGGAGGCCCAGGTCCACGGGAACATGGGCATCACCAAATTGAACATGGGGGTGTTTGAGGAAGCTATTGGCTACTTTGAGCAGCAGCTGGCCATGCTGCAGCAGCTGAGCGGGACTGAGAGCATGCTGGACCGTGGCCGGGCCTATGGGAACCTGGCAGACTGCTATGACGCTCTGGGAGACTACGAAGAGGCTATTCAGTACTACGAGAAGTACCTGACGGTGGCTCAGAGTCTCAACCATGTCCAGGACCAGGAGAAAGCCTACAGAGGACTCGGCAATGCACACAGGTCAGCAAAGCAAAGGTTACACACTTAGTTAGATGAGGAGCTCTAAACCACTGTCATGTTTGTATGGTAGGTATTAAGCAGCAGACAGCAGCAGGTTAGCATAGCTTAGCATAAAGACTGGAAACAGCTAGCATTGGGTATTGTTTGGGTATATTTTGAATTTGGTGCTAGAACAATTTTAAAAAGACTTTACAAACAGTCTTAATTAGTTAATAGTCTTGTCTTCTTTGAAAATACTATGAACGTCAACAAGAAGTAACGTCACTTAGAGCACCTTTTAAATAAATGATTTAAAATTTAATAACATTAACTTTTTTCATCAGTAAATTGCTGTTAAACAGGAACAAAATAAGAATAGATTTTAGGAAGGGTATTTTACAATAACTTTGAATGCACCATTAGCTTAGGAGGTGCACTTTAATCCACCATTAAGTCCTGTTGGAGTTTCTCCCACAACAGTGGCAGTGTCCATGGTGTCTCAAAGTGCAGCTAGTCTTCTCTGTGTCTTTAGCTGCAGACTGTTGTATGTCCCGGTGTTGGAATCCTTTCCAGTTAAATACAGTCATACGTTACAATGTTTAACTGTCATATTAAAGCCAGCTACTAGCTAACAGTAAGCTAACGGTAGCTGCTGCCAAGTGTTGACTGACTGGCCTCACGTGCAGCCTACAAGCACCTCTAAAGCTCACTAACTAACACCTTTTCTGAACAAAATTTGTTTTTATAAAGTAGTCATGCACACAATCCCACATAACACACACTCATTATATCCAGTTTACAGGGTCTTCTGTGCGAATGAAAGAAATGAGACATACTATAGCACAGCTGTTTCCAGTCTTTATGCTGTGTCTTCATTTTAACCACACAGGTGTAAAAGTGTTGTCCATCTTCTTGTCTAGCTCGGCAAATACGTGTATTTTCTATTTCATTTGTGTTCTTAAGTCTCCTCTGCACCCACTCTATCTGGTGGTGGAGTAGGCTGTAGCACGTCATTTGCATATATTCTATATTTTTTTAATGAATGCTGAACTTGAAAACTGAATTATATACTCCATTGCAGGCTAGAATAGAGCAAGCAAAGACATGCACATTTGTAGCAGTTAGTCTATCAAAGGTGTCTTTATGCTGTCTCTGCACAATTTCAGAGCTCCAGATTATTTGTTTACATTGGTGTTAATATTTATGCAATGCATATATTTATGTTCTGTGCTCTCCCATTAGTTTGGATATGCCTTCCCACTACAGGGCGAGAATCTGGAATCAGCTTTCCTTGCCTCAAGCACAAACATTTTGAATCATGATTATGATTAAAACAATCATAATTCAACAACAGTAACACGCAGCAGGGGTGATGGGAGAGAGTCTATATCCCCGCATGACTCCCTCACATGAAACCATACAAGTAATGTTCAGCGACAAAGGAAAAACAAGGCTTAATGATGGGTTTCCTTCATCCATCTGTTGTAGACTGTTTCTGCTCTCCGGAGTGTGAATGAGATGAGAAAAAAGAGTCACTGACTTATCTCAGTGAACACAGCCTTCGTAGATGTTCCTTTGTTTTACCCTTCTCTCTCTCAGAGCAACTGAACTCTTTATTTTACAGCTCAAAATCTAAATTATTAACCCTTTTGCTTTATTTTTTTGCTTTCTTAAAATGGGTCTCTCTGGAAAAAAAGGAGTCCTGTAAAAATGGAAAAACCCAGTACCAGTAGTATCAATTTTAACTCAATTTACTTTTGTTCATACAATCAAATCATAACAAATAATAAGAGTTATCTCGAGACACTTTACAACAAGAGTAGGTTTAGACCACTCTATAATTTACAAAGAATGTTTTTTTTAAACTACAGGTACTTTTAGTTAGGAGTGGGGCTAGACGTTGGTCTACGGTCTATGGGCTCCATTCCCGACAGCCATCAAGCCATTTGATAATAAAATGCCTAAAAATCTGTGCATCAATTGGGAAAAACATATTACTTGCCAAGGGAAATAATCCTCCCGTAGAGCCTACATCTTGTTTTTGCATCTGATTGTTCTCCAACTGTCTCCATCATCCTGAAACCAGAACACAACCAATGTGGAGGGGGACTCCACCTTAACCCTCATGTTGTCCTCAGGACAAATTTGACCCGTTTTGAAACTTTTAACATCAACATTTGGGTTTCTTTCAAGCAAATTGCCCAAAAATAACATGAAAGGTTCCATACAAGGCTAATCACAAGTGTAATTAATGATCAGTTCAATACTTTCATTGAATATTGTTTTATTAAATTTTATAGAAAATATATAGTATATAAAAACAGAATCTTGACTAAACTTTGACAGTCTGTGATTTTCCGCTCAATCCCAGTACTTAAAATAAATCTTGCTTTTAAAATAAAAATAAAAGCAAGGCGGAGTCAAACCAGCGGCCACTGCGTCAAGGAGTAAACCTCTATATATGGGTGTGTGGTCCACCAGGTTAGCTACCCAGTCGCCCAGTATCAGCTTTTTTTAATTAAAAAAAAAATTAGGTAGGCTATAATTTCATATAAATGAGGTTTATTAACCATGAATTCCCAAATAAAGGGTTAAATTAACAGTAATAAGTTGAAAAAATTGCAGAAAAAAAGCTTTTAAAGAGGGTTAATTTTCAAATTTTGACAAAGAGAACAACAAGTTGCATGGCCGACGAGAAGACAACACAAGAGTCAAAAATGAATGTTACCATTTAATGATGTAAATCAGGGAACAGAGAGACGGAGGGGAAATGACACAAAGCTGGAGATATTTTAAAACCCTCAAAGATTCAGGGCTTTTGCGAAAACATTCCTCCACCTCTGCTTTTAGTGTTTGCGAGAACAAATCAAACGTGAGGACATAGATGATCACTTCCTTTGTGTGTGTGTCCCCCGCCACGCACCCACCCTCCCTCCTCCCCCCTGTCTCTTCAGATCTTTGGGTAGTCTCCAGCAAGCGTTGGTGTGCTTTGAGAAGCGGCTGGTGGTGGCCCATGAGCTGGGTGGAGAAGGAGGGGGCAAGGCTCAGGCTTATTGGGAACTGGGCACTTTACACAGCCAACTGGGCAACTACGAGCAGTCCCTGTCCTGCCTGGAACACCAGCTCAACATTGCACGCACAGCGGGGGTAAGGATTTACCTGGAAAGGGTTTTTGGGTTTCAGCTGCACATTTCTCTCTCTTCTTGCCCTGCTGAATAAGACAAATTGTGTTTTTTTTGAATGAAAAGTAAATTGTAGTAAATCCTGCTTTACCTGTCAGGATAAATCCCTGGAAGCAGAGGCAAGTGATGCACTTGGAGGCGTTTATCAGCTGATGGCAGACAACGAGACAGCACTACAGGTTTGTGCTAAATCCTAATACATCAGTATTTCCTAGCTGTCAATTAAAGTAGAGTGGAGTTTGACATTTTGTGAAATACACCATTTACCCAAATGTTGTCTTGCTATTGTTTGGCTTCACTGATTGGCTCTCTGTTGTCATATTGACCACTCAGTATAAGGCTAATGAGTGGCTTTGTCTTTCAAATCACTACACTAAAAGTGCTATATAAAGTTTTTACTATTCTCGATGAGATATAAGGACATTATGTGTACACTTAATATGAAGCTACAGCCAGCAGCTGATTAGCTTAGCTTAGCTTAACCCTCTATTGCATGAATTATTTTCTAAACATGGTAAAAATGTCTTGATGTGTTTTATTACTCCAGGATGCTTAATAATGTAATGTAGAAAAAAATTTAAAAGTAAATTGAAGGGGGGGTAGTTGGTAATTTGTTGCCATATGGCAACACTGCGCATTCGTGGAAAGTGCCAAAAAATCCAATATTTCTTTAAAAACATGCTTTTATTGAAATAATACTAAACAAATTCAACTTATATGTATCAACATGTATAGCCCAATGGTGTACAGTCAAATTAGTTTAGTTTTAATTGTAGTTTTTGTAATTATTAATATACACGTAATAAGTCTGTCTACACACCGAAAGAAGACACACGGATACAATGTACTTGATTAGGGGCAAAATAAGTACAAAAACACTGACTAAACTTACAATTACTGAACATATGGCCACTGAAAAAATTTTTCTGATTCATAATCTCCTTTAGGAACTCTCTATTAGACTGAAGGGTATATGACTATAAATGTCAGTGGACCAACAGGTAATTTGATGCGCCAACATGATTTCCTTTGGAATAACTCATTTATTGTTGAGCAATTCATTTACATTAGTGTGGAATTAATAATTAGATATATATTAATTACAAAATGGCTGGAATAACATAATATAAATACATTTCATGTTTTTCTTTCAAAAATTATAAATAACTGCAAACATAGTGTGTAGAGTAGCCTAAAGTTATAGTAATTCAATTGAGCCAATTAGGCAAAAAGTCCACTTTCACGTCAATATTTGCATAATGTTGCCATATGGCAACAAATAATTTTAGCCTTTTACAGAAAAAATACAAAATTTTAACGGTTTAAATGGTGAAAAATTAAAGTTTACTTATTCCAGAAACAGTTGAATTTTTATTTTTCAAAGAAATGCTTCTAAAATTGAGAAAAACAACACATTTTGGCTGACTGGAGCTTGATCTTTAGTGTGGCACATGTCCGGAAAAGGGGGGGGGGACAGGATCTATGGGTATGTGAAGCATCAAATGAGTACAACTTCAAAATAAAAGACCTATTTACACAATTAACAAAAAACAATGCATTTTACATGGTTTATTGTGAAACACTAAGAAAAAAGAATTGTTGCCATATGGCAACAATGCAATAGGGGGTTAAAGACTTGAAGCTGGTGGAAACTGCTAGCTTGGCCCTGTCCCACTTGAGAAGTAGTCCAGCATATAACCTCACGTTAAACAACAAGTTGGTTACACTTCGGTTTTTGTACAGATTAAACGAACAATAGCTAAAATGTTAGCAGTGAGCTTTAGAAGTGCTGGTTGGGGTGCCATGTCATTTCTCTGACGCTCCATTGTTCTGACCTCTCAATGATGCAAAAAAATTCCCTTTGGTCCTACAGTCCGCTAGTCCAACATCCCTTTGTTTTGAAAAAATAAACCCTCTGCTCCGACATACCATTGTTCCGACCATATAAGCTAGGCTTTTGTGGGTCAACTCCCATAATCTAAAACCTTAATCAACAATAACAAGCAAAATTATTTTTCTCTGCTACCACTCCCCGATGTGAGTCAAGTGCAGATTTGAGTTGTGCATGCTCAGATTTAAATGGTTTACGGTATAACATGGCATACTGAAATTTGTAAAATCCATGAAATAATAAACTTTTCTCATTACAAACAATAACAGAAGATGGGAATCATTTCGGAATTTTTTTAGCTATCTATGATTGTGTGATTGCTAACATTAGCTCAAAGTGCCATTCAACCGACAGCCTTTGCTGTGTTTGACTGCTAGCTTGTAGCTAAGCTAGCAGTCAGTTCAGAAACGTTGTAGCTATCTATGGTTGTGTGATTGCTAACATAAGCTCAAAACGCCATTCAACTGACAGCCGTTGTTGTGTTTGGTGCTAACTTGTAGCCAGCAGAGAACAACTTCGTTGAGTAGATCCATTTTTACTGTGTTGACATTACAGAAGTCTCTAGTTAGCATCTTGTAGGCTACTTGTCGCAAAGTGCGCAGCTCACATCTTCACTCAACTTACAGTTGAGTGACATCTGCAATGGTTTACGTGCCGTTTAGTGTCCCAAATTCCCCGTAACATGACCCCATTTGTACAGGTCCCGCTGATTGGTGGATTTTGTTAACTTTAAACTAGTCTATATCTACGACGTTCCACTTCCGGGATTGCTCCAGTGCTGCCGGAAATACTGCTGGATCACGCTCTTTCGCCCCAAGGTCCGTTACCTTCTGCTTTCTTTGTGTTGCAATTTTAAATTCCGATCGATTTCTGAGGACTATGGTTACCTGGTCCTCAGATCTCTGCAGGGTAAATCCAGACAGCTAGCTAGACTATCTGTCCAATCTGAGTTTTCTGTTGCACAACTAAAACTACTTTTGAATGTACACACGTTCCACCAAAACAAGTTCCTTCGCAAGGCTATCTTGCAGAGGCGCCGTGGCTCAGTCCAACACCGCACATGTCGATTGCGATTGCTCTAAAGAAATACCAATGAATCAGAGCATGTTTTTCTCCCATCCCAGACTAGACAGATCCTCTTCCGCAGCGCTGTGGATGAAGGTCTGGCAATGCGAGACTAACTTCAGACACACCCAAGCTAGCTGTTTCCCCCTGTTTCCAATCTTAAGATAACAGATTCCTGGCTATAGTTTCATATTAAGCGACATGAGTGGTATCAATCTTCTCATCTAACTCTCTGCAAGAACTCAAAAAAGCATATTTCTGAAAATGCCGAACTAGCCCTTTAAGTAACGGGGCTGCCTTGCTACAGTGGCACCAGAGGGCTTTGGATATAGCCGAGCAGACGGGGTGCGTGAGGAGCCAGGGCCGAGCCTACGGAAACCTGGGACTGACCTACGAAGCTCTGGGGAAGTACGAGCGGGCCGTGGTCTTCCAGGAGCAGCACCTGAGCGTGGCGGCACAGACCAACGACCTGATAGCAAAAACTCTCGCCTACGGAAGCCTGGGAAGGACACACCACGCACTGCAAAACTACGCCCAGGCTGTGATGTACCTGCAGGAAGGTGAGAAACTAGATCCTGACCAGATTCAATTCAACAGTTCCCACATGAGCATGTTTTTGGGGGTAACAGTAGCTTAGTCCGTAGGGAGTTGGGTTGGGAACTGTAGGGTTGCTGGTTCAAGTCCCCTTATGGACCAAAGTACAAAGTGTGGATCAGTAGCTGGAGAGATGCCAGCGCCCCCCCTGGTCCAGCACTGGCAGCCCACTCACTCTGACATCTCTCCATTTGTGCATGAATAGGTCCTGAGCATGTGTGTGTGTGTGTGTGTGTGTGTGTATTTCAGGCCTGTGTGTAGTGATTACTAACAAACAGAGTGTAAATTGTAACTCTGGGAACAATAAACAAAACATTATAAATTATTTGGTGCAACAGTGGCAAGGAAAGAGAACGAAGAGAGGAAAAGAGAAAGCATCTTCTCTCTCTTTCTCTCCACTTGTGTTTAGTATTTCTCTCTATAAAATGTTGTGGCTAAATAAGCAACAGATACATTTAAAGTTAAAAAAACATCATCAGGTATCATTTCGTTTAACACTCAAAATAACCGTCAATCTGCTGGATCAGTGTGTGACAAAAATCTAGAAGCCCATGAAGTGACCCAAACTATTAGCCTGGATGACAGCCAAACTTAGCCGGACGGGAAGTTCGGTCTGGACTTGATCCGTTGTGGAGTAATTCTGCTCGAACCAGAGCTGTTTGGACCAATCAGGGCAGGGCTGATAGAGATAGAGAGAGACTGAAGAGAGGGGGTACCCAGCGGCGTTTATGGTATTTACATAGTTAAAGGATTTTTTTTTTTTTTACAGTATTTACATAATTAAGGAGTTGTAATGGTGAACAGTAATAATGAATAATTAGTAGCAGCAGAAGTGAACTACTACACTGACATACAGTACGTGGTCTGAATGCAACTCATAGACTATAATAGAAAAGAATTGGGAAAGAAATTGTGATCTGGGTTAATATACCGGTCCACTTAACCCTTGTGTTGTCTTCCTGTAGACTAGAACTTGTTTTCAATTACAGACTAAAGCTGGGGAAAAGTGGAGAAAAAAAATGTAGCGGATGTTTGGGTCTATTTATGAACTCCTTCAGGCTTTATCAGGTCTGTGAGGACACGGTCACGGCTTGTCACTAAACTCACAGATCCTTTGGATTTTAATTGATCATTAATTCAACAAGCAGAGTTGAAGCAAGGACAGCGCTGGAGAAAACATCCATGCGTCCAATTAACCTCCCCAAGCCGATGGAAGGAAACACAGATCCAGAACTTCACAGACAGAAAGAGACAGGCAGAGACACCAAAACTTGATGTTTGATGAGATTCTGCTCAATTTGAGAGCCTAATGAGAACTAATTACAACCCGACACGACTGTGTGCATCTGCCCAGCAGGGGAGATGAAACATATCTGAGACAAACTGAAGAGCAGAGGGAACATGAGATCTTTGAGTTCGAGGCAGCGGGGATGAAAAGACAGGAAGACAAAAGGGGAACAAAGAGAGAAAGATTGGCTAATGTGAGCGCCCTGGGCTCAGCACTAGTTCGCTTCCATGCTGCAACAGAAGTCATGACTGGCAGGTTTTCAGATGAGCCGGTAAAAGTTAACATGTGATCAGCTCTTCACACCGTCTCTTTCTGTCTCTCTCTGTCTCTCTGTCTCTCTCGGTCTCTCTCTGTCTCTCGCCTCTCTTCTCTCTCGTCTCTCTCTTCTCTCTCCGTTTTCTCACGTCCTCCTCTGTCTCTGCTCCATCTCTCCTCTGTCTCTCTGTCTCTCTTCTTCTGTCTCCCTCTGTCTCTCTCTGTCTCTCTCTGTCTCTCTCCGTCTCTCTCTGTCTCTCTGTCTCTCTCCGTCTCTCTCTGTCTCTCTCCGTTTCTCACTGTCTCCTCTGTCTCTCTCCATCTCTCTCCGTCTCCTCTGTCTCTCTCTGTCTCTCTTGTCTCTCTCCGTCTCTCTCTGTCTCTCTCTGTCTCTCTCTGTCTCTCTCCGTCTCTCTCTGTTTCTCTCTCCGTCTCTCTCCGTCTCCCTCTGTCTATCTCCGTCTCCCTCTGTCTCTCTCCGTCTCTGTCTGTCTCTCTCCGTCTCTTTCTGTCTCTCTCTGTCTCCCTCCGTCTCTCTCTGTCTCTCTCTGTCTCTCTCCGTCTCTCTCTGTCTCTCTCCGTCTCTCCGCTATCTCCGTCTCCCTCTTCCTCCTCCGTCTCTGTCCTTTCTCTCTCCGTCTTCTGTTCTTTCTCTCTCTGTCTCCCTCGTTTCTCTCTCTGTCTCTCTCTGTCCTCTCTCTCCGTTTCTCACTGTCTCCTCTGTCTCTCTCCTCGTCTCCTCTGTCTCTCTCTGTCCTCTCTCTGTCTATGCCTCTTGTCTCTCTTTGTCTCTCTCCGTCTCTCTCTGTCCTCTCTCTGTCTCTCTCTCTCTGTCTCCTCTCACCTCTCTCTCTGTCCTCCTCTTCCCTCCGTCTCTCTCTCTCTCTCGTCCTCTCCTCCGTTCTCTCTGTCTCCCTCCGTCTCTCTCTGTCTCTCTTGTCTCCATCCGTCTCTCTCTGTCTCCCTCTGTCTCTCTCCGTCTCTGTCTGTTTCTATCTGTCTCTCTCTGTCTCCTCCTTCCTATTCAGGTCTGCGGCTGGCGGAGCAGTTAGGTCGGAGAAAGATGAAGCTAAGAATACGCCATCGCCTCGGCCTGTCTGTGGGCCGGGGGAAACCTGGACGAGGCCCAACACCAGTGTGTGTGTGTGTTGTGTGTGGTGTGTGTGGGTGTGTGGGGGATGTGTTGTGTGTGTGTGTGTGTGTGTGTGTGTGTGTGTGTGTGTGTGTGTGTACACGCTCGCAGTGTTTTTCCTAGCTTTGTAGAAGACTTAAGTGCGCATATTTGGGCGTGGGTTAAGACGTCCTTCCTCAAGAAAATGTGTCGCTGTAGTTTTATCGCTTTTTGGTCATTTTGTTTTCTTAACGGTAGTTTTCACGTCAATTTGCACATTTTTGTGTGTGTGTGTAGCTGCACCTATAGTAGAGCCACAATATTAGTTGTCTATTAAATTCCTCATTCATTTTTTAAATGTGAATATCTTGTAGTTTCTTCTCTCCTCTGTGACAGCAAGCTGAATACCTTTGAGTTGATGACAAAACGAGACCCTTGAGGACGGGATCGGGGGCTTTTGGAAACACTGACCCACAGTGCAAATAGTTGTTAGTTGCTGCCCTTGCTTAATGTGAAGTCACAGAAAGAAAGAAAGAAAGAAAGAAAACAAAACACGTGAGCGCGTGTAGGAAAAAAATCTGAATGTGGAAGATGAAACTACGAGAAAATGTTATCATGCAGGTTCAGATTTTTGTTCTACAAGTTCTCACATCAAGTGCATACAGTACACATCGTACCATGCTTTCCAAGCCAACACCAGTACTAGTTTTGGCACCGTGTGTGTTTGTGTGTAACCTTCCAGCTGTAGCTCAGTTCCCAGGCTGATAGTGAGAAAAGAAGAGAAGCAGAACGTCCTCATTCTTCAGATTGTTGTGTATCTGTAGTGCCCCCCAGTGCTTAGTAATGTAACCGCACGCTCTATCCTCAGAAATATTGAAATCCTTTCTCCTTCTGCTTTAAAATAACGTGTTTTGCACATGCGCACTCATGTGATGTGAACATGTAATTCTTCAGTAACCTGTATGATGTGTGTTTGTGTCTTCGGTGTTACAGTTGTACAGAGCGTCCGTGTTGTTCGAGACGATTCGTCACGAGACGCAGCACAGTACGGATAACAAGCTCTCTCTGTTTGACCTGCAAACCAGCTCGTACCAGGCTCTCCAGAGGGTCCTCGTGAGCCTAGGTGACCTAACTGTCCACTCCTCCTGATATGTGAATCAGTTTTCTCACCATAACTTTCTCATGTTCACACACACACTCTCTCTCTCTCTCTCTCTCTCTCTCTCTCTCTCTCTCTCTCTCTCTCTCTCTCTCTCTCTCTCTCTCTGTGCCTGTGTTAGTGATGCACAAATTATCACAATTGTAGGATTTCTGTGGCGTCTTAAAAAGTCTAACATTTAAAGTACAACAAATTTTTAGGCCTTAAAAGTCTTAAATTTGTTGAAGTATTATGGTCTAGGCCTTAAATAAATCTTATTAATCTTATTTTTGATCCCATTTTTGATCCCGAGGTGTGTTCAGGTGCATTCTGGGCGTGTTGCTATCTTGAGGCAGCGGCATGTGATCATGCGCCATTGACCAACAAAAACCTGGTCTGAAGTCAATAACACAGCATTTCATTGTTATTTTAACAGCGCATTAGTAAAAATGTGCCTAGGCTCGTGCACAGCGCGCACACACTATTCTTGTTACACACACACACACACACACACACACACACTCACACAGAAAGGGATGTGCAGCAGCACACACACAGAGAAGATTACACATAAAAATATTATGGTGGAAATCCGCCATCATAATATCAATGCGCCAAGGTCCAAATGCGTCTGGCTTTTAAAGGGAATGGGAGATGACCTCTGATTGGTTGATTGCATGTTACGCCTAAAACACACCTCTGATTAATGAGGACACTAAGTACAACCCTTTTTAACCTGGGGCACAGACCCTTTTTTCTACCGTCAAAGTAGCAAAAGTGGATTTGGACATGCCTTGTACGCAGCTTAGATCGTTAAAATAACATGTTATTGGATAAGAATAACGGATTTTCCAGAAAAGTCAGTATTTTCAGGAAAAAAATGAATTTAGGGATTAGTTGATGTTGTAATAAAGGTCTTAAATTTCATTCATAATGGTCTTAAACAGTCTTAAATGTGACTATGTGAAACCTGCAGAGACTCTGTAATGCTAATTTGACATCTTGTGTGTTACCGTGCGTCGCAGGCCGGCACGATGAGGCGCTGGCCATAGCGGAGCGAGGGCGAACGCGGGCCTTCGCCGATCTCCTGGTGGAACGGCAGAAAGGGAGTCAGCACGCAGCGAGCGCCGACCCGTACGTCCCGGTTACCGTGGAGCACATCCTGGAGACCGTCAACGGCCAGAGGGCCATGGTGCTCTACTACTCTCTGGCTGGAGGCTTTCTGTACAGCTGGCTCATATCTCCAGGGACAGGTACACACACACACACACACACACACACACACACACACACACACACACACACACACACAACACACACCACACACACACACACAGACCAGACATACAGACAGACAGACGACAGACAGACACACAACTCATAGACAGCACAGCACCACACGACACACCACACACACTCATAGATCACTCACGAACACACCCAGATGTTACCTCTCCACAACGGGAACACAGCTTCACACCCGACATACGCACACACACGACACACTCAAAAATTACACCACACACACAAACACAAACCCACACACCAGACCACACACACATAACCACTCAAAAATACACACAACACACACACATACGCACACATCCACAGACCACACAAAATACACACACACACACACACACACACACACCACAGTCTTGGAGGAAATGCTCTGTTCACCTGGTAAAAAAACTAACCTGTAGTAAATCTTATTTCATGACTTTTCCTACAGCGCCACCATCAGGGCAAACCCCCCCCCCACGAGAGGATACATCTCAAGGGTTTTATCCTAATAAACAAATTTGAATCTAAAACTCAAATTTGGAGAAAATGTTCCAACGTGGGTTTGGGTCCGACCTGGGGCCCTTCGCTCCTTGTCGTTCCCCCTCTCTTACCCCCTTCATGTCTAAGCTGTCCTGTCACAGATAAACACCTAAAATGCCCCAAACAAATCTAATGGGTTTATTTCTGTGACATTAACTGAGCTCACTCCTCAGTGGATGAACCCTTTTTATTTAGGACGCCCCATGATCTTTTCTCTCTTGCGCTACCCTCAGTCCGAAATGTCAACCATGTGTGCACGTATCTCATGATGTTACAGTCATGACATTTGAGGACATTTGTGCACCAAAGGGGAAAAAGCCTTTGGATTTTCACTTTTTGACCTTAATGTCCACATGGCCTTTTCCTCTCAGGCCTCCCTCAAGGGAACTTGATATTTGTAGCTCGATCACTTTTGCATTTTAGGTTTGCAACAAACACTGCAGCTTCTAGGATCCCCACACTACAGAGGGCTTTAGACTTTTAGCCTTGTTAATAATTTAGATATTTCCCAAAACATGCCCTGCATACTGAGTTTGGAGCAATTTTGAATTGCAGACTGTTTCACAGCGCTGCAGGACCAGCTTTAAAGTAGACCTTGTCCCAGTTTTTCTAATTGTTTTGCAGTAACAAACCCCAAACCCGGCCTCACAGAGCCTACCATTAAGTACAGCCTTTACACACACACATACCGACAAATGGACACGTATGCACTAGAGCTGCAATGATTAATCCATTAGCTGTATTAGTTGTATTGTACTATTAAAATGAACCGCCAACTATTTTCATAATGGATTTAGTGGTTTGAGTCATTTTTTATGTTCTCTGAATGAATTCACTCATTCCAGCTTGTTAAATGTGAATATCTTCTAGTTTCTTCTCTCCTCTGTGACAGTAAACTGAATTTGTTTGAGTTGTAGACAAAACAAGACATTTGAGGATGTCATCTTGGGCTTTGAGAAACACTGATCCACATTTGTTACCATTTACTGACTTTTTATCGAACAGACAACTAATGGATAAATTAAAGAAGATGATTGACAGATTAATCGACAATGAAAATAATTGTTAGTTGCAGCCCTAATGTACAAAGTTTGCCAGTGTCGTAGTCATGACCACCTAAACCAAGTCATCAACAAGACAAGTGTATCGAGACCGAGACAAGACCAAGACTTTGAGGGCTTGAGACCGAGACAAGACCAAGACTTTGAGGGGTTGAGACCGAGACAAGACCAAGACTTTGAGGGGTTGAGACCGAGACAAGTCCAAAACTTTGAGGGGTTGAGACCAAGACAAGACCAAGACTTTGAGGGGTTGAGACTGAGACGTGAACAAGACTTTGAGGGGTTGAGACCGAGACAAGTCCAAAACTTTCAGGGCTTGAGAGAACAAGACCAAGACTTTGAGGGCTGAGACAGAGACAGACCAAGACTTGGGTGGAGACTGAGACGTGAACAAGACTTTGAGGGGTTGAGACCGAGACAAGTCCAAACTTTGAGGGGTTGAGGACCGGAGACAAGACCAAGACCTTTGAGGGTTGAGACTGAGACGTGAGCAAGACTTTGAGGGTTGAGACCGAGGACACGTCCAAAACTTTCAGGGCTTGAGACGAGCAAGAAGACAAGACTTGGAGGGGTTGAGACCTGAGACAATGAACAAGACTTGAGGGGTTGAGACCGAGACAGTCCAAAACTTTGAGGGGTTGGACCGACCAAGACCAAGACTTTGAGGGGTATGGACTGGAGACGTGAACAAGATTGAGGGGTTGAGAACGAGAGCAAGACCAAGACTTTGAGGGGTTGAGACCAGACAAGACCAAGACTTTGAGGGAGTGAGACAGAGGACAAGACCAAGACTGAGGGGTGAGACGAGACAAGTCCAAAACTTTGAGGGGTTGAGACCGAGACAAGACCAAGACTTTGAGGGGTTGAGACAGAGACGTGACCAAAGACTTTGAGGGCGTTGAGCAGACGGACGACAAGACTTTGAGGGGTTGAGAGAGACAGTGACCAAGACTTGAGGGCTTGAGACAGAGACAAGACCAAGACTTTGAGGGGTTGAAACAGAGACAAGACCAAGACTTTGAGGGGTTGAGACTGAGACGTGAACAAGACTTTGAGGGGTTGAGATCGATACAAGACAAAGACCAAAACACTGAAACTAGATCCCTGAACCATGCAGTAAATACCAAACTAGCCAATATGTAAAGCTGAAATTTGCTAAATCACTGTGAGTGAGGGGGGAAGAGATTTTGAAGAGTTTTGGTAGAGAGGCGGATTAATAACGTAAGCCAGCTAGTATCCCTGGCACATAACATTTTTTAGGTGGTCCCAGCTGTCAAAACTGCAAATGAGTAAAGGAATTGGTTGCGTTTGAAGCAGGACGTTTTACATCCAATCACAGTAATGACGTATTAATCAGACAACACACAGGTCATTTAGTGAAATCCTTGTAAATAAAATCCAGAGTCCTCTTCCTCCGAGACCGAAACAAGACGGAGATCTTTTAAAAGTAGTCTTGAGACCACTGCAGCGGGCACTAACTCACTCATGTTCTTCCTGAAATGCTACGCCAGGTATCGTGAAGTTTAACGAGGTGTATCTGGGCGAGTCCGGACTGGAGGAGTTCCAGGATGGTGGTGGTGGGAGCCCGCAGGGTGGAGGAGGAGGAGGAGCAGGTGGAGGCCCTCTGTCTCTGGAGCAGTACATCTGCAACGCTCGAGAGGCTCTCGGAGTGGACAGCCACTACAGCAGGTTTGTTTCTCACAGTCACTTACTTTGCAAGAAGATTTGATTTCAATCTGTCATTAATGGAGAAAGTAATCGGCAGATGAATCCGTAATGAAAATAATCATTAGTTAAAAATGAGCGCCAGCTCCACCAACTCCAACATTAAAATCCTGTTTTCACATTAATGCATGAGGAATAATAATCAAATGAGAAAAGTATGACATATCAATTCAATTCAGCAACTTTATTTACATCCAACATTTATGCCCACGAGGGGAAATTAGTTAGGTGCAGCTCCTGACAACACACATATACATATCACACACACAAGCCTACATATATATTAACCTAGAGCTGGGCAATATATCGATATTATATCAATATCGTGATATGAGACATGATATTGTCTTAGGTTTTTTATACCTAATATGACATAAGTGGTGTTTTTACCTGGTTTTAAAGGCTGAATTACAGTAAAGTGATGTCACTTTCTGAACTTACCAGACTGTTTAACCTTTCTATTATTTTCCTCTACCCACTCAGTCAATATATCCACATTACTGATGATTATTAATCAAAAATCTCATTCTGTAAAAGGTTTGTGAAAGCCCTAATAGTCGACACTACAATTTCGTATTGATATCGATGTATTTGGTAAAAAATATTGCAATATTTGATTTTCTCCATATCGCCCAGCCCTATATCAACCTCTCCACAGCCTTTGACACCTCATCCACAGCGCTGTGGAGGAAGGTCTGGCAATGCGAGACTACGCCAACATGCTGACATCAGCGTGTTGGCGTCGTCAGAGCGAGCGTGTGCAGCCTCTCAGAGCAGCTGTTGTCGCTCATTAAAACACAAAGGAAGGCAAGTGAGCAAGAGAAGACAGAGGAGCCACATGCCGCATGTCATCCGTCTTCCTTTTTCTGCTGCTCGCTGCTGCCATATTTCCTTACGTTCAATTATCCCGCCCGCAACTTTCAGGGCTTGGTTGGCACTGCTTTGTAAATCACAGCCGTGTGTTGTGTCAGCAAATGTTCCCCCACACAAACTACGTCTCAACTTTCTGTGGAAACCACTGCAGCAGGGTTACTGTAGCCAGCAGCTATTCATTGAACAGAGCATTTTATAAAAGACTGTGGTGTGTGTGTGTGTGTGTGTGTGTGTGTGTGTGTGTGTGTGTGTGGTGGTGTGTGTGTGTGTGTGTTTGTGTGTTGTGTGGTGTGTGTGTGTGTGTGTGTGGTGTGTGTGTGGTGTTGTGTGTGTGTGTTGTTGTGTGTGGGTGTGTGTGTGTGTTTTGTTTTTGTTTAACTACATTTGTGGGGTTCAGCAACCGGGAATACAGTATACTTGTGGGGTCCGGACAGCTTTGTGGGGCCAAAATGCGGACCCCGACTTTAAGGGCTGTTAAGGGTTAAGACTTGGTTTTAGGATTAGGGTTAGATTAGGTTCTGGTTAGGGTGGGGGGGAGTTTAAGGTTAGGCATTTAGTTGTGATGGTTAAGGTTAGGGTCAGGGACTAGGGAATGCATAATGTCAATGGTGGGGCCCCACAAAGATAGTGAGTGTGTGTTGTGTGTGGTGTTGTGTGTGTGTGGTGGTGTGTGTGGTGTGTGTGTGTGTGTGTGTGTGTGTTGTGTGTGTGTGTGTGTGAGAGAGTGTGTGTGAGCTAAAGCTGCGGCGAGCGTGGAGCCTCCCTCCGTTTATCTGTGACTATTCTGACTCCCACTCATCCACAGCGTGAGAAGTATTTGCACATATGCAGCGTTAAAATGCTTTTCCAGCCCAGCGGTGGAGTTTTTACTCCCCTTGAGCATGTAGAAACTGCTATTTTAACACAAATCAAATCTCCCTGAACTGTGAAAGGTTCCTCCAGAGGATTCCATTAAAAGTAATGGCCTTTGCTAATGGCAGCTTCTGAGGGCCATGAGTCCAGCCTGAGTGCTGTGATTCATTTCTGTAAAGAGGCTCCCCTCATTCTCTTAAAGAGGTGTCCCGGCCAGCACGTTAACTTGCTTTAAAATGTGAGTTTATGTAACTTTTGAAAGAAGAATTAAACATTATTTGCTCGCGCCCCATTTAGGCTGAGTCCCTGGCGGGGGCCAAGGTTCGAATGGGCCCGTGGCCCTTTGCTGCGTGTCGTCCCCCTCCTTTCCTGTCTTCATATCCTATCAATTAAAGAAAACTCTTAAGAAATAACAAATTCTTCTCTTTGCAAATGTAAAGTTGAATCATAAGCACGTTAACCACATCGGTGCTTAATTCAACATACTCCGGGTCTGTTATTCAATTCAATTTCAATTCAGTTTTATTTATGGTATCAAATCATAACAAAAGTTATCTCAAGACACCTTACAGACAGAGTAGGTCTAGACCACACTCTATAATTTACAAAACCCCAACAATTCTAGTAACTACAGTGACTACAAATGGTCGTCGTAGCAGTGCCAGTGGTCATGACCACTAGCTTGCGGTGGCTAATGTTAGCAAACTCTAGATAGATCCAGCTGTGCAGTGGTGGGATGTAACTAAGTACATTTACTCAAGTATTGTACAGACTAAAGTACAACTCTGAGGTACTTAACCTGAGCATTTCCATTTTCTGCCACTTTAGACTCAGAGGTTAATGTTGTACTTTTTACTCCACTTTGTTTATTTTAAAGCTTTTGTTTCTTTGCAGATTCAGATTATTAGTACAAACATGATAAAATATATAATTATTAATCAAGTAATACATTATGATCTACCCAGCAGTATATAAAGTCACTCAAATTTGCTCCACCTTTACCAGCTGCAATAGTAAAGTGATGAACTTTAATGCATCAATAAATGATCCAGTAACATCATACATGTTCTAAAATGGGTCATTCTGCATAATTAATATAATGATTTTTACTTTGTTACCTATAAGTATATTTGAATGCTAATACTTTGGTACTTTCACTTGAGTAAGGTTTTGAATGCAGTACTTTTACCAGTATTTCTGCACCATAGAACTTTTACTTAAGTAAAAGATCTGAGTACTTAAGACCAACGTTAACATGGTGTTCACAGCTTTACAATCTCTGGACTGATGTTACATTAGAGCTGAGAAGATTAGTGGATTGTTCAATTAGTTAATCAGCAGATAGTGGAATATCTTGATAATCGGTCATTTTTTCAAGCAAAAATATCAATAATTATCCGGTCCCAGCCTCTCTGACTCTGTTTTCTTTTTGTGCTGCTGTTAAACTATAGTATATAACTGTTCAACAAACGTTACAGAATAACTTTGATGTTCAAGCATTTCTAAAGAAATACATGTAGCATAAGTCATCTCAACTAAAAGAGAATATTATATGTCAATGAAGAAAACAAGCTATATGTTCTGAATCAGAAGTACCTTTGTTGCTGAATACTGAGTGACATGATTACTGCAGTCTGTGTGCGTTACCTGTGTGTTACCTGTGTGTGTTACCCGTGTGTGTTACCTGTGCGTGTTACCCGTGTGTGTTACCCGTGCGTGTTACCTGTGTGTGTGACCTGTGTGTGTTACCGTCTACCCTGCAGAGTCGGCTCCAGCAGTGAGACGGAGAGTGAAGCCGGAGATCTGTTAGAGCAACAGTTTGAGGAGCTGAACAACAAACTGACTTCAGCCACCGACCCCACGGGATACCTCCGCATGGTGTCCAGAAATAACCTCTTCAACAGGTCCGACTTTGGCTTATAGCTTTGATTTATTTATTTTTTTTAGCCGTGCATGTGGCCTGGCAACGTTGGTCGGATGGTCGGTCACATCACTACCGCTGTCTAGATATCTTAACAACTATTTGATGGATTACAAGGAAATTATGTACCGACGTTCATGTTCATGTGGTTTTGAGTGAAATATCAACATATGTAATATTGGGTGGATTGCCATGGAATTTAGTTCATAAATTCATCTTCCCCTCAGGATGAACTGTAATAACTTTGGTGCTCACTTCACTTTTTCTCTTGTGCTATCATCAGATCAAAATGTTGTAGTATGTCCAATACTTTGGTTTGTATACTTATATATATTCAAATATTTGCGCTTGTATTTTATCCTATTATTATTTCATGTATATTGAATGTATGTAACTTGTATCCTAGTGTTTCCTTTATATTTATATTCTGTTCTGTGTGACTGATTGGCTGCTGTAACATTATAATTTCCCATTTTATTGGGATCAATATCTATCTATCTATCTATCTATCTATCTATCTATCTATCTATCTATCTATCTATCTATCTATCTATCTTTCTTTCTTTATGGCTAAATACCTCCAAAACTGATGACGTTACCATAATCCTCGGCTGCTTTGTTTTTAGTAGGGCTCGGTTTAAAATAATCGATTCTCCATTTAAAACTCAAATCTTTGTTTAAGTGATCTTACACAGATTAATAATATCCCCAAATAGAAATTTTTATATTTACTTTGTCACCATGTATGTTTGAGCAATATGTTCAATTTGTTTCAAAGCCCAGTGCACACTTGCTGGTTGTTGTCTTCCTGACCATGAAACAATGAAAAAAAACATTTTGGTCACTTTTTTTCAACATTATTAACGCTTTTTTCTACATTTTTGTCACTTTTTTAATGTTTTGGGTGCTTTTTTTTTACGTTTTTGATGTTTTTTCCAAAGTTTTTTAATGTGTAATTTTTAATGTTGACATTTTCAGCACTTATTTCGACGGCCCATTTTTTGTGATAAAAAGAAATCAACTGAAAACGGGTCAGTTTGACCCAAGGACATCATGAGGGTAAACTATCAAAATTGGAACTGAAACTTCCCTAAGCTAATTGATATTGAATCAAAAGGAAATGTAATCGAGTCAGGGCTTTGTAAATCGGAATCGAAGCGATTCGGGAACCCATTGACGACTCCAGCCCAAGTTCTTAGTGCTAAATCGCTACTGTTAGCGTGCTAAGATGGTGAACTTGGTGAACATTAAACCTGCTTTAGTACTGTCATTGTGAGCACGTTTCCCTCTAAGCACCACTGTGCCTGTGACAGAGCTGCTAACATGGCTGTAGTTATATCTTTGCTTTCAAACTGTCTAAATATGTGTATTTAATATCTGTTGTCTGTGGGTTTTTTTTAACAGAAGCTGTCGGAGCATGACGAGTCTATACAGCGCCACAGTGTCTCCGGTGAAGGACAGCTTGTCATCTCCTCCGTACCGGCCGGGTAACATCAGCAAACCTCCTCTACGAGCCCTTTACGACTTACTCATAGCACCAATGGAAGGGGTGTGTATGTGTTTATTCAATATGCGATGAAGCATTTCCTATTTTCTGCTTTCTTTTAACTGGGTCTTTCTGTCCTGGTCTCCAGGGCCTGATGCACAGCAGCGGGCCCGTGGGCCGACACAGACAGCTGGTGTTAGTGCTGGAGGGGGAGCTGTACCTGATCCCATTCGCCTTGCTCAAAGGAAGCTCCTCCAACGAGTACCTTTATGAGAGATTCAGCCTCATTTCGGTTCCTTCTTTAAGCAGCCTGGGAGCCCCAATCAAGGTCTGCAAATCATACATTTTTTAAGAACTTTATCTTAAACACTGTATTGTAGGGCTGCAAAATAAAGAATGTTCATTGTCTCTCATGGTCTATGAAATGTCAGAAAATGGTGAAAAATGTGGATCAGTGTTTCCCAAAAGCCCAAGATGACGTCCTCAAATGTCTTGTTTTGTCCACAACTCAAAGATATTCAGTTGACTGTCACAGAGGAGAGAAGAAACTAGGACATATTCACATTTAAGGACCGGAATCAAAGAATTTGGTTAATTTGGGCAATTAATGTAATAGTTGGCAACTGATCGATTATTCAATTCATCTGTAGTTTGTGAAAATTCTCCTATGATATTCAGATTTTGTGTTTAAGACACAGTGATATTTTAATTTTATTTGTAATGTTTTTTTTTGCTCCTTAAACCTTAGAAAAATCTCTTTATCTCGATAAATATGCAAACCCATATCTGATGATCTGATTTGGCCCCACAGCCGCCTCCTCGCCGCGGGGGTCCCTTGCTCTGCGCAGATGGAGGTTCAGTAGCTGCAGTGGTTGGGGCTCCTCGGCTGCCCCCCTCTGTGATGGACCGCTGGCTGTGGGGCCCGTTACCTTCAGCCCAAGATGAAGCTCTGTGGCTGGGGGAGCAGCTGGGATGTCACCCCCTGACTGGAGCCAGTGCCACAAAGGAGCGCGTGCTCGCAGCTCTGAGCCAGGCCGAGTGCGTTCACTTTGCCACCCATATCTCCTGGAAGCTCGCCGCGCTGGTTCTCGCCCCCAGCCAAGAGCATGCTGGGGGCGAAGGGGCGGGCGGGCGACCCAGGGAGAAGTCACCGTGTGGGGGTTCGACCTCCGGCGAGACCGCAGGTCGCAATGGAAACATCAAGGGTTTGTTTGCAAAGAGTCACAGCAGCCCAGAGAGACTCAGAGGAGAGGAAGAAACCAGCGAGGACGGGGAGAGTGTGTGTGACGTGGAGAGTGTGTGTGACAGTCCGTCACTTCATGACTTCCTCCTTACTGCTGCGGATATCCTGGACCTGTGCTTGAGCGTCAAACTGGTGGTTCTGAGGTATAACTTTGACACAGATTTAACGACATACAAAGCCCCAGTGTTTCCCCC
>NC_045748.1:9680040-9687710 GCF_008692095.1 Etheostoma spectabile | reverse complement strand
CTACAGTCTGGCTACACCACAGATGCATTCTGGGATAAGAGGAAAAAAACACTCTGGGCTGCGCTAAGCTCCAGACGCGGCTCTGCAAAATAGTCTTGGGAAAGAGGTTGTTTTGGTGGAACATTTGCACCCAGCAAAAGAAAATGCCACATACAATATTAAATCGATTGTTCACACAATACAGTAACGGGAGCTGTTTCAAATGTTATCTCTGTGTGTACTTTGTCCACAGACCACTTGTTCCCAGTTAGAGAGGAAATGCCATAAACAGATTCTTTTTAAGTTTTTACAATCATTCACCAAAAGAACCAAGCAGACTTGCCTTGTTGCACGATCCAAATTGCTTGTACAATCAAGTCAACTTTATTTCCAATTCCAGACATACAGAACAATCGAAAATACGTTTCTCTCCAGCCCACTGTGCAATAAGGACACACACAACAAAGTAACATATAGAAGATAAGAAATACATACAATACAAGTAAAGTTGAAAACATAAGTAATATAAACAATTAAAAAAGATAACTTGTATATACAATATATACAATTGGGATGATCAAACAGAATAGAAAACTAAAGATATTGAAAATATGTATATGTGCAATATAAAAGGAAGAGTGCCTAGGGGAAACACTGCAAAGCCTGTAAGCTTCCAACTGACCTCTGAGTCCTTGTCCCCTCAGGTTGTACCCGGAGTCCAGCAGCAGGGTGACCGCTGACGGGGTGGTGGGTCTGACCCGGGCCTTCTTGGCTGCAGGGGTCCAGTGTGTGTGTGTCTCTCTGTGGCCTGTACCGATAGCTGCCTCCAAACTCTTCACGCACACCTTGTACACAGCGCTTCTCAACGGGACCAAAGCCAGCGCAGCTCTGACCGAGGCCATGAAGACCCTGCAGAGCAGCAAGCACTTCTCCCACCCCTCCAACTGGGCCGGTGAGCAAACACCAACACACACCAACCGCTTTGAGAAAAGTTTGACAAATTCCGCACCAACTAACCAAGGGGGAAAAGAAGCCGCGGTGCTATTCTTGAGAAAAAAAACACTGATAAATGGTCATAACAGTAACTCCATGTGGGAAGTACTGCATGTAAAGTGCCTGAAATATAGCAAAGTTTTTACAAAGCACTACTGTGTGTTGTCCACAGCCCGTGAGCCCGTTGAGGCTTTCATCTAGAGCTGCTTTCATGCTCCACATTCTGCTTCTCCTAGCCAACATATGTCAGTCTATTTAGGCCATCAGAAATGGCCAGCTGTTCTTCTTCTTCTCTGCCAAAGCCACCGCCGCTTATTTCACCTCAAGTGTCTGATGCTTTGCTTTATTTGGCCCCACCACCACTCTGCTGTCATCCCTCGCCAAACTTTCTCTCTCTCTCTCTCTCTCTCTCTCTCTCTCTCTCTCTCTCTCTCCTCTCTCTCTCTCTCTCTCTCCCCTCAGTGTAAGTGTGTGGTGTTCGTACCTGACTGATCTGAAATCACATCAAGTCCTTTCTGCTTTTTGATTAGCTGTTTACAAGTTAGTTTCCTCTCAGCAAAATGCTAAGCGAGCAACTTCAAACTTTAAAAGCTAATTTAAACTGGGCCAAGTGGGGAGTAGACAGTTCTCGAGATATTTGAAAGACATCAGACACAGTTTCCACGCACGCACGCAGCCCACACACACACCACACACACCACACCACAACACACACCACACACACACACACACAAACACACACACACCAAAGAGGGTCCTTAGTTATTGTTAGATTTTACAGTTTAGTACCGTACAGCTTTGGGGCCCATTTAACGATCTAAGCCACGGCATAAAAGAGAATCTCAACTTGTGTGCAACATTAAACCTTACAAACATACATAATCTACTGTTTAAATGTCTAACATCCGTGTGGTGGTGTGTGTGTGTGTGTGTGTGTGTGTGTGTTTTCCTTCAGGGCACATGCTGATTGGCACTGATGTGAAGCTGAACAGCCCCATGTCGCTGGTTGGACAAGCCCTGGCGGAGATCCTGCAGTACCCAGAGAGGGCCCGGGACGCCCTCAGAGTGCTCTTACACCTGGTGAGTGTGGCGTTGTGCATCTTTTAGTTAACTTTTCTGTTAATGTTTAATTATCAGGGACAACACCTATAACATTATGACCACCCAATGTGACAGGCCTGAATTACACACACATGCTCAATACCCTTACAAGCACATATGGAGAGATGTCAGAGTGGGGGGGGCTGCCAATGGAAAGGCGCACCGAGCAGTTGGAGGTTCGGTGCCTTGCTCAAGAGCACCTTGGCAGGCACCTCTCCAGCTACCAGTTCACCACCATACTTTGGTCCGTACGGGGACTTGAACCACCGACCCTCCAGTTCCCAACCCAACTCCCTATAGACTGAGCTACCGCCGTCAGAAAAGTGCATCGCTCTGAAACGTTTTTTAAATGTTTTCATAATAGTCCCTGGACACAAACCACTGAGAGCCATTAAAAAGAAATAACCGATTAATTAATTCTGTTAACTACATGGTGCTGCAGCCTCAGAACGGGACTAGGGACCCAAAGGATTGCACCTAAATGAAATAACAGGAGTAGCTATTCCATTTCAGTTTTCACCAGTAATATTATAGGTTACTTGTGATTAAATATGAAATTATTACACCATGTTAGAGCTTACGCATACTCCCATACCGAATTTTCGTAATTTTGCAGCAGCCATGTTGCTTTTTTTTAACAAAATATATGTTCAAACTCGCTGTATGTGCAAATGAGTAGTTCCAGATCCAGAGCATGGAGGTATTAGGAGAACTGGATACAGTGTTTGGGGGGGGCGAAGCCCTGTACAGTCCAATGAGATTGCTCAAAAATGTGATGTCCATCACTGCGTTGCATCCCCTCTCCCAGCTCCATGATCAACAGTCACCAGTTATTGCTTTCCTCAGCACGTTTTCTTCCCTCTGTCCTTCTGCACGTTCTGATGCATCCTTTTCCTTCGTCTACTGAAAAAAAAATTAGACTTTTATCTTAAATCAATACACATTCTGTACAGTATACACCCAGCTCCATCAGTCAGATCTCCAGTAGAGCATGCTGATATCCCTAAAATGCTGTAAATCACATTTCAGGGCACATCACACCACATCAGGAACTCCTACTGCGTTCCAGTTTGACTTCTATTCATGTGTCTCTTAAAGTCTCTTATTAGCGTCACAAATGGATGTGTTGCACGTTTTCTTTTTCAGAATATTTGAAAATAAAATGTCCTTTGCGGCATGTCATTCCCTCTCTCTGTCCCCTTTCATGTCTTCAACTGTCCTATAAAAACAAAGGTCCAAAATGCCCCGCTGTGACTATCAAAGTCCGGAATCAGTCAGTAAAAATTGGTCGTAGTGTTATGCGATTGTAATCAGTAATATTTTGAAATGCATGCCTGGTGTCGCCCCTCGAGATTGATAAATATTGCAGAAAGGCTCTTAGGCATTGCGTTCATCTATTTATTCTCCTGTAGATCGACTTTTCTAATTATATCTGAGTCAGCACCTCAGCACATGTAGCATAGGCATCAATAACTCTTCCCTCCGCTTTTGCATCTTTTGTTGGGGAAGTAACCTCCTTAAATGTGCATATAACAATTATTCATCTCAACGATGCATGCGTTCATTTTAATGAATTAAGAAACCCCTGGACTTTAATATTTCAGATGTATTTGAGCAAGATTTCTGCTCATGTTCAAAACCTTGTGCACATTTAAAATATAACTCATCTCATCTGTGCTCTGAGATTTGGAGGAGTCGTGATATTTTGAGAAAACTGAAGTTATAATAGGCTATTACAAGAATAAAATCCCAATATATTTCAGAAAATTCTCGACCTGCACCTGCATTACGTGATTGCTCTGCTGATACGGTAGATCTCAGGCCCTGTAACAGACGCCAAGCCCCGTTTGGGTCTCCCGTCTCTGAAGTGGCTGTACGCTGCTCTACATCGGAGATGGAAAACCAAAACTACGGCAGAAAGACACGGAGCAGAAAATGTGACACATCTGACGCAGCATGTCCACAGCAGAGCGCGTCCATCATAAACCTGAAGCGGCACAGACCGGGAAGGCAAGTGGACACTAGGCGACGCACAGGTCTGCTTCAGAGCTCCGTGTGTTTGAGTCTGACCCATAGACTGGAAACGTTACGTCCCAGGACCTTCAAACTAAATCAATTAGGAAAAGATGGACAGTAATCATCAGTTCAATCTAATCAGGTTGGCAAGAAAGCGTGTGGGTAAGGGGGCGCCGCAGGATGATCATGTTTAACATGTTTGATTCCGCTTGTCGTTCTATGATTAATGGGAAGTAGGCCTAGGCCTAAGGGTGACACTAGAAGAGACCCCCCCAAGACATTTGACGCCCTAGGTAATCCCCTAGTTCGCCTATAGCAATCGCCGGCCCTGCCCCTGTGCCACTCCTGGAATTGCCCCTGTGTGTTTTAATCAACTTGGTTTGAACTCTCTCCCTGCAGGTTGAGAAGTCTTTGCAGCGCATTCAGAGCGGCCATTGCAATGCGATGTACACATCGCAACAAAGCGTCGAGAACAAGGTCTGTGTTTGTCATCTTTCTGTCTCTTTGTCTTTAAATGTCCGCCTCTGTGTCTGCTCTATCAACGCCCATGCGTCTTCTCTCTCTCCTCTGGGCCAGGTGGGTGGGGTGCCCGGGTGGCAGGCCCTCCTGTCTGCCGTGGGTTTCCGGTTAGACTTCTCTGGCAGCTGTGCTGGTCTCCCTGCGGCGGTTTTCTTCCCCACCTCAGACCCCGGGGAACGGCTGCAACAGTGCAGCACCACTCTGCAGTCCCTGCTCGGTAACACAGCTTTTCCATTACTCCGAGTGTCTCTCGTGTCAATTAGGGGCGTTGGAATTGATCATACTGTATATGTCTGACTGCTTTAATTTGCTGATGAAAACCATGTGTAGCAAAATAGTTTTTGTTGTTGTTTTTTTTGTCACAAGGTTCATGTTAAAAATCCACTATGGAAAAAACATAAGTGTCATATCCAGAATAATTTTCTGAATTGAGTCAGGAATACATGTTTTAACAGAAAATAAGGTAAGGTCATTGATGTTCAGGTAGATAAAAAGGAACTTGTACCGTTTTTCTTCTTGTAAAAATTGGAAATGGGTCAATTTGACCCAAATACCATACAAGGGTTAAGGTGTAATTAACTTTCTGTCCATCCTCAGGTCTCACTCCTCCAGCTCTGCAGGCTCTCTGTAAACTGGTCACAGTGTCTGAGGCAGGAGAACAGCTGATTCATAAGGTACTGTCATGTTGTGAAGTTGTGCCCTTGAATGCATGTGTTTGTTGTTGCCCTTATTAGTGTGAATCTAACATGTCTAAAATGTCCTGTACTGGTCACATCTGTACCCTACTCCTGATTGGCTTAAGGACATTACTTTTAGTCATGCAGCCATAAATGGAGCTTTATTTAAAGGACAAAACATAACTCATTTTGCTGTCACTTTGTGTATTCAGCAACTGTGTTACATCCTTCTCTGCTAGCCGTAGCCCTCCATATAGCAAATGGCTGTCATCAGGTATCATCATTCATGCATGGCTGGGTGTGCAGTGACTTACATCACACATAACAGATACGCAGGAATAAACCAGTAAAGTTCTGTTTCTTCCTCTCTCGTACCCACCTCACAAAGGCGGTTAAAAGCATGGTGGGAATGGTAAGTGTTTCACTTTGAGTTCAAGGAAAGTTTAAGACGGTCACAGCGGGCGCACAAAGAGCACTAATGTTTTATTTGAAAGATGTGGTTGCTTTGTTTTTTTTGGTTGATTAATCTGTAGTTTTTTTCTCAATTAATGGTTTAGTTTAGCCTGGTTAACACCAGACGCTTCTCATGATGTTCTTTTCTCAGATGTGAGTTGTTCATGCGTCACTTTGCAACAAATAGCCTACAAGATGCTAATGAGAGACTTCTGTAATGTCTGTCACTCCCAGATGTGAGTCAAGTGCAGATTTGAGTCGCGCATGCTCAGATTTAAGTGGTTTACGACATAAGTGTCATACTGAAATTTGTGAAATCCATGAAAGAATAAACTTTTCTCAATATAAACAATAACAGAAGATGGGAAACATTTCAGAAACGTTGTAGCTATCTATGGTTGTTTGGTTGCTAACATTAGCTCAAAACACCATTCAACGAACAACCTTTGTTGTGTTTGATGCTAACTTGTAGCCAGCAATTAACCAACTTCATTAATTAGGTCTATTTTTACTGTGTACTTTTACATTTTTACTATGTTGACAAAGTCTCTTGTTAGCATCTTGTGGGCTACTTGTCGCAAAGTGACGCATGCACAACTCAAATCTGCACTCGACTTACATTGGGGAGTGACAATGTCAATACGGTAAAAATGGACCTACTTAACGAAGTTGGTTCACTGCTGGCTACTAGTTAGCATCAAACACAACAACGGCTGTCAGTTGAATGGCGTTTTGAGCTAACGTTAGCGATCAAAAAACCATAGATAGCTACAACATTTTTAAAATGATTCCCATCTTCTGTTATTGTTTGTAATGAGAATAGTTTACTTTTTCATGGATTTCACAAATTTCAGCATGACACGTTATGCCGTAAACCGTTTAAATCTGAGCACGCGCGACTCAAATCTGCAGTGGATTCACATTGGGGAGTGACAGGTGTCACCAACGGATACCGCTCAAATGCCTCTGGGCGCAATTGGATAGTCCTCCAACCAATCAGACCAACGATCCGGGTGACGTAGCAGCAACAGCAGCAACGGGTGGTCATCATGTTGAATATGAACAAAAAGCGGCTCGCTGAAAGACTTGCAGAGCAAATCTTAAATTTGCCAGAAGTTTGTCGGGGTTTTCCCAGGCGGTTTAGTTGTTTTGGTCCATTATATGTCTGAAAATTGTGAAAAATGTTGAACAGTGTTTCCCCAAAGCCATCCTTAAATGTCTTGTTTAGTCCACAGCTCATGGATATTCAGTTTACTGTCACAAAGGAGAGAAGAAACTACAACATATTCACGTTTAACAAGCTGGAATAAACAAAATCTTTTAACTTATTGTTAATAACAAATGACTCAAACCAATTATCAAAATAATTGTCAGTTACTTTGTTAGTTGATAACTAATCGCTTAATGTTTGCAGCTCTAGTGCTATGTAATCTATCTTGCTTTAATGACGCGTGGTGACTCAGCTCAGATGTTGCGAAACAAGACAAAGTCGCTGAAGCATCACGTTTCGTCTCCAAAGCTTCACCAGGTGCTGGTTCAGTTGCAGCCAGGCGACAAAGAGCAGGACTTCTCCCTGGCTCCCATCCAGGTGTCCATAAGCGTGCAGCTGTGGAGGCTTCCAGGCTGCCACGAGTTCCTAGCTGCGCTCGGTGAGTCCCCAGTAGAATCAACCAAGGTTCACTTTTCAATTTGAAATGAAACTGAGTGCAACGAACAGCTCAGACTAGATAACAATACATGTATGACTGTCATAATAAGACTAAGGGCCCTATTTTAATGATCTAAGCGCACGGCGTGAAGCGCATGGCGCAGGTGTCCTTTCCACTTTTGCTAGTTTGACGCCAGATGAAAGGGTCCGTGCGCCAGGTGCAGGGTTCAAAAGGGTTGTACTTATGGTCTTCATTCATTCATAGGTGTGTTTTGGGCGTAACA
>NC_045748.1:9660067-9680030 GCF_008692095.1 Etheostoma spectabile | reverse complement strand
CAATCAGAGTGCCATCTCCCATTCCTTTTTAAAGCAAAGCGCGGTTGTACCTTGGCGCAGTGCTTTTTATGGGCATTCATAATATATGATATATATTTATAATATATTATAGGATATTTTAATTGCAATAAATCAACAATTATTAGGCGGCCCCCCTGCAGTAACTCTGAGGACCTGGGAGGGGTCTCGGACCCTCTGTTGAAGATCACTGATCTAAAGATGGAGATGAAGGATGTAGTGGAAGTAAAAAGCACAATATTTCTCACTGAAATATACAGGAGTTAGAGGCTTTAAATACTATAAAATGGAAGAAAAACTGTACTCTAGTGCAGTACGACTACAGTAACTGTACTCAGTTCCACTGTGTCTCTCCCAGGTTTCGATCTCTGTGAGGTGGGTCAGGAGGAGGTCGTGCTGAAGACCGGAAAGCAGGCCAGCAGGCGCATCATGCACTTTGCCCTCCAGTCTCTCCTGGCACTCTTTGGTGAGAAGAATGCAGAACTTTATTTTTCTTTCTTTGTCAAAACTAAGTCTTTTCTCTATTCCAACCAGGCACAGATGTCGCAGACGGATTTCATGAAATGGCGTATGTATGACACGCCAATTCCATTATTGGCGTGTTATCAAGACGCATACTCCATTGACTTACACTACCTTGCGATAGCGTGTTAATTTACGCCGTGGCGAGTAGTATGAAAGGGCAAAAATCCACGTAGGGAGGTTGGTCTGGGTTGTGGAGGGGTAAGACACAGGACTGTCACCCAGGAGACCGGGGATCTTGTCCCGCGTGTCACATTTCCTAAACTCAACCTTCGCTTTCTTTTTGCGATAACAGGGCAAGTGGCGTGTATGTTTACGCCAGATGTATACAGCGTTGGCATAAGATAATTCAAAATGCGTACAGATTACACGCCACTGTCGGAAAGTCGGCGTGTATGTTTACGCAAAGTCATGATGTCATGTTGGATGTCTAGACCGTGTTAGGGAAGCCATAACATCTGGATTGCCCCCTAGTGGCTGGCTGCTGTACGGAAAAATAAATTATAGTACACGTCAAATACAGTCTGTTTGTTCAAGTGTTAATTTTTCTAATAACTTTGGTTTTTATTAGTTATTTGATGCTATAAAAACGTGGTGAAACGAAATGACAGCTGGGAATGAATCTCGATTGGTCGGGTGGGTGTATGGGCGGGACTTTTGATACCGCGCTCACCCCCCCCCCCCCCCCGATCACCAATCCAGAATAACAATATGGCAGCGACTGTATCCGGGAGATTTTGGCTTCACGTTTTTACAGCTGGAGGAAATGGAGACGCATCGTCCATCTTTAGATACAGTCTATACTGCGTATTTACCCTCAAATTAGCAATGCATCATGGGTATTTTTTAAGGGATTACATAGTGAATAATATCAAAATTCACTGTATAATGCACAACTTTCGTGATAGGGAACAATTTTGAAAACAGCTTATGATTCCAACCTAACACCTCTCTCTCTCTTTAGACTCCACAGAGCTTCCGAAGCGCCTGAGCATGGACAGCTCGTCCTCCCTGGAGTCTCTGTCGTCCTCCCAGTCGGCCTCCCAGCCTCACTCGTTGCCCCTCTCCTTCAGCTGCTACCCGCCTCAGCCCTCCTTCTTACCGCCCAGCTGCCCCGACAACCTCTCCTGCGACGCCATCTCCGTCTACAGCCTCAGCTCCCTCGCCTCCTCCCTCAGTTTTCTGTCCCGGCCCGAGCCCACAGGAAGTGACGTCATCAGCCAGCGCTCACATCAGCAGGAGCCGGACAGACCTCGCGGGGGAGGGGGCCTCTACGCCTCGCAGCACCGCCCATCGGGCGGCCTGTCAAGGGGTCGACTGACCAATCACGGAGGAGGGTTGGCGGGAGAAGGGGAGGATGAGGAGTACGAGGGGTACTCCATCATAAGCAGCGAGCCATTAGGACGAGGGAGGAGGGACTGTGACACGCTGCCTCTGCCCGCGGGACACAGACACGGCAGAGGCGGAGCTGGGAAAGGGTCTGCCGGGCGCCATGGCTACCCTGTTACCATTTCCTCCAAGGGAAGCGTCAGCACGCCAACATCTCCGATTAAAGCTCCACCGCTGCCCCTGAAAGTTCCCAGCAGCCCCAAGCCGGAAATGTAAGTTTGATGTTATTGTCAGAAAGAAAGATATGGTCCTTTCTTTAACCCTTGTGTTGTCTTCCTGAAAATCAACACTTTTGTTGACTCTTTTTATCGATGTTTTTAACTTTTTCTTACATTTTTGTCCTATTTTTCAACACTTTTGACGCTTTTTTTTTTCTCACTATTTGGATGTTTTCAACACTAAGTACCACTTACTTATTAACTTTAGTTTTACAGTTATTTTTGGAATTTATGGTCAATAAACCTTGTTTACAGGAAATTATGTTTGAGTTAGAAGAGCAGAAATTAGGAATTATTTAGATTAAAATTAAAGGAATGGATGTTGATGGATAATCACAGACTAGAATATGTCAACTTTTACTCAATACTATTTTGAAGCCACTTCAATTTTTTTTTTCTTCAAATGCTATAAAATTGAATAAGACGCCCCAAAATTAATGAAAGTAGAGATTTGTACTTGGCAAAGAGCGTTGTGTGGAATCAATCATGTTATTTTGGGTAATTACAATTGGGTAGTTAAGAAGAACATTGATAAAGGAAACATGAGGGTAAGCACCTGATAGAGGGATGAACCCCCTGTCTACGTTGTTTAAGCCACGTTAGCTTCATGTCTCCAGGGATAGCGATGTTGCTCCACCACTTTGGTCCAGACTGAAATATCACAGCTACTGGATGGACTGACAGCATGTTGTAGAGACATGCATGGTTCCACAAAAGTATCCTAAAGAGACTCCCTGATTTTTTTTTTCCTCCTGCACCAGCACCAGGTTTCAGTTTTTTATTGTCATATGCACAATAATACAATTCAAAGAAGAAATGGTTGGCAATAAAAACGTTAGACGTCAGGCTCCCTCCAACAATGCTAATAACACATATGCATCTAGAGAAGAAAATCTTAGTACAAATTGAGAATATAAGACATAACATGTGCAGAATTTAAAATACAGGAACAAAATGTAACATATATAAAATAAAATAAACCAGGTTGACATTTGTGTTTTTGTTGGACGTTTAATTGACAGGATTGCTGGGAGAAAGCAATTCTTTCTCGTTTTTTGGCACCTTACTTCTTCGGCAACTTTCAACATCGAAACTTAATTTAAACTTCAAAATGTTGAGCTCATCGTGGACATTATCAGAATTACTTTTTGTGTTTGTATCTTTCAAGCTTTCCTAAATATTTCCTGTTTTCATGAATTTCCTCCAATGTATTAATGTAAATGAAATGGATGGAATAGTCCGAGTCAGAGTGGCTGACATCAAAAACAGGGATTTTACAAAATAAAAAGGTGATTTAAAACAGAAATGAGAAGGAATATTTCTACTCCACTGTCAAATATTTCCACTTTACACCAGGAGAATTTCATGTTCATTCAAGACTTAATAAGGTCAAACTTTTTAAGCAGAAAATGCCCGGGACGCATAAAATAACTCCTTCCTTGCAACTCTGTATCTTTTGGCCTTTTTTGATATTTTGTTGTAAGTTGTTAGAGTTATGAAAGCGATAAGTGTTATAGCTTTTATAGTCTAAGCTTTACACTGGTTCCCAAACTTTTTCAGCTCAAGACCCAAAAGAGAAATTTGGTGTTTCCCCGGGACCCAAATTTACAAAAATACACCATGAATCATTGCAACATCTACACTTTTAAACTGTGGACAAAAGACGGAAAAAACCATGAATTTAAATGTATATGAAGTATATTTATTCCATTATAAAAGTAAACAAAAACAGAAAAGGTCTCTATTCTCCTTTCTGTGTCTCACCCCTTTCTCAACTCATTCTCTTATCCCCTCCTAGGATAAGAGAAGAGAGACCCCCCCCCCCCCCCCCCCCCCCCCCCCCCCCCCCCACAGCATCTGAGCTGAACAGACCAGTGGAGCAAAAAAGAACGCTCATTCACATAAGATTGACATGCATTTTACTCAATAAATATTTTAACCTAATAAAACGGGGCTGCGACCCTAAGTTTGGGAAACATTGGTCTAAGCCATGGATCTTCAACAGGGGGTATGCGACCCCTAGGGGGTCCTTAGAGTCAATGCAGGGGGTCCTCCAAATTAATATTATTGTCTTAACATGAATCCAACATATTAGAAACATATAAGCAAATGTAAATCCCCACTGCTTACTGGCCTTTAGCTAACGTTGTCACTAAGGCCATCCACAGATACAGTGAATCCTAAGGATTCTCAGTATGTTTCACATGGAAACATGATTAATAAGATCATGGCAACAATTAGTGGGCTATTTTGATTTTTTGCATTTTTTGCAAAAACGGAATGTACGAAGGCTTTGGGCCGCCCTACACACTATTATAGGTCCAACTTATTGTTATGCAGCTTAATTTTATACAATAAATGTAGTAGGGGTGCACGATTCAGAAAATTCCATTCAATATTGATTTTTAGGCTAGCAATTTGATTCAAAATCGAGAAAAAAAAATTAAGTAATTTTTGGAATTCTATGAATCGATTTTGAATCGGTAGAGTTTGAATCGATTCATGAATCAGAATTGTTGTTTTTTTTTGCACACCCCTAATATTTAGTCGGGAGTCCATGCTCCGTGTCTTGTTCAGTTAAGGGGTCCTTGGCTTAAAACAGGTGGAAGACCCCTGGTCTAAGCTCATTTGCAACTCTTGTTCCTAGATGGCTTAATTTGAACATAACTAAAATAATTTTGTTTTTGCAGCTCGCATCCTCAGAGGACCGGGAAAGGGAAGATAAGCAGCTCAGAGTCGGACCAGTCGAGCACTGAGACAGACAGCACGGTCAAGTCCCAGGAGGAGAGGACGGGGCCCGTGGGACAGCTGGATCCCCAAGAACTGGCCCAGAAGATTCTGGAGGAGACCCAGAGCCACATGGAAGCTGTGGAGAGCCTGCAGAAAGCAAACATCAGAGGGAAGACAGTGAAGGGGCCGGATGCCAGGCAGCCTTCGCTGTCCACTCCCACCAGCCCAACGTTGACTCCCACTGGAGGATCAAGAGGCTTCCAGCCCTCTGAGACCAGTGCGTTTAGCAGACCCCCCAGTAGGGCGAGTCTAAAGGCTTCCTCTTCTCCTCTTTCCCTCACTGGTCATCTTTCACCCCTCTCCCCTTCGGTTTCAACACCTCCCCCAACTCGGCCTAAACCCCCATCCCGCTCCTCGTCGCTGCAGAAAATCAGCTCCGGCTACAACAGCCCAGCTCCTTCCTCCCCTTCTTCATCTCTCTCTGTGACAGAGCAGGCCTGGCCTTTCCCCGCCGTCTCCCCAGATGTGCATGTGCGGTCTCAGCTTAAACTGAAATACCCTCCCTCACCTTACACCGCCCACATCTCACCTTCACGCTCTCCTGCTGACAGCGCCCCATCGCCGGCCTTTTCCTATTCCTCCGCAGGATCCGTTTCGGCCTCCTCCAGCCCTGCAAACACGCCCGAACTCAACCAGCCAAAACGGGACAATAAAGTCCAGACGATTCATAATTTAAAAACCTTCTGGGCCAACGCTGGCCAGAAACACGAGGAGCCCTGCCCTGCCACTTTACTCCGAGGTGGGAATAAAAAAATGAGCACAGTTCAGAACGATGTGTTGGGTTTGCTTAATCTCTCGCCTAGACACGAGTCTGTCAGCAAAAAGGTAGACGCATCCGGGGATCATCACACTGGCGACAGACAGAATGGTCACCAAATACTGGAGGCTAAACCTCCTCCACCTCCATCGTCGAACTCTAAGGGGGGCATCAAAGTTCCCACTGGGAACGGCTACAAGTTTCTCTCCCCTGGACATTTCTTTCCCTCCTCTAAATGTTAGGAGTCGGGATATTCGCCATGTTGAACCCAGAGCCCGAGGGCCAATCTTCGGCTCTATTTTTTTTTGGTGTTTGTGCTACGACAGAAGCTGTCCATTTGTCAGCTAAATACTACCACGTTTTTTTTTGTTTTTTTTTTAGCAATACCTGCTGAAGACTATTATATAAAAAAAAAAGTACTGTTTCATACTGACAATGATTTTACACATCACTACTTTTTGTGTGAGGGGATGGTAATGTTTTGAATGTGATGATTGTGCCTTCTGGAGAGAGCTGGAAGGACGAATAAATGACTGAGAGAAACGTTGAGTCTCTGGCTTTAAATGTGTTTTCATGACTGACTAGAGCGCATGAGTCTCCATGCCTCCACGTACTGCACTCCCAGTCTGTTGACTGAACGCCTGAGGAAAGGAGAACGTCTTCTGTCGACCTAAATGCTCGCTATATTTGTGTAAGTTGACCTGAATATGATCTTGATTGGGTTTTTTTTGTGTGTAATAATTATTGTTAAATGTCATTATCAATGCTTACCGGTTGTCATTCATTTTGTAAAGTAATCTGTGTTTTCCAGTTATTATTATACATTTTATAAAGACAATTAAAGGAAGATGTAAGGAAAAGATTTTTGATATTTTTTATTGGAGATTTGATTTCATGTGTGATTGTCAGCATGGTACTTTTACTGTTGCTGTTCAGTGTGTCAGTGATTTTTATAATCTACAATTTCACAGAGGTGCCAGAATCCTATTTAGAAATATCTCAATTCGCAAGAACTGAACCAATAAAAATGTCCCTTTACTTGTTTTGTTTTCATGACACATATCACGCCTCTTTCCACTTAATTAACATAAACAGTAAATCTTAGATTAGATTTCAGAAGTAGTAAAATGTATCTATAATTCTGCAGAAACTCCAGTCCAGTGGTAAAAAGGGAACTTAGTACATTTACTCAAGTACTGCATTTAAAGGCAATTATAGGGTTACTTGAGTATTTCCATTTTAAGATATAAACCTCTCCTCAACTACTCTTTGAGGAAAATATTTTGCTTTTTACTCTGCTACATACATTGAATTGCTATATAGTTACTTTCTAGATTCAGATTGTGATCAGTTTATAAAATATGAAGCATTTAAAAATGTATTTGCCTAACCATATAATGAAATCAATCAATAATATCTCTTGGAATGGGAGGATCACAATCAAAGTAAGCAACAGTAAATCTTTCCAAAACTTCATCTTACATTCACAAATGTGGAATAAGTGTATTTGTAGTGACTCTTCTCTCTTGAAAAATGTATAACTATTTCATAATATATTTCATTATATCAATTTCGGTAAACCATTTGTTCAAATGAATATTTTGAAAACATGTTCATATGAGACCATAGACCGTTAATATTAAATATATTATACAGTCTATGTGTGAGACAGTGTAATGGATTTTCAGCCAATCGGATTGTTCCTGGAGGGCGGAACAAACTTGTTGATAATTCTAGCTGGTGTCCACTCGCAGTGCGCAGGCGCAGCCCGGGTGACGAAGATGGTGCTCATCAAGGAATAGTGAGTCTGAAGTGTTTTTTAAAAACGTCTTTTGGTGCATTTAGAGGCGCATTTCTCCCCATCCGAAAGCGTATTTATGAGGAGTAAACGTGTGTATCGTGTAGGATGGTCGATCGCTGGATTTTTCAGTCACGTCGCACGTAAAAAGCCAGCTTTGAGCAGGGTGGATCAAGACGTGGATAACGGGACACACCGGTCTTTTTTAGGCGTTGCTAGTGCAAGCTAACGTTAGCCATTGAGCTGTAGCAGCAGCGGGATAATTAGCCTCTTAATGCAAATGAGCTACACAAATGGACTCGCTGGTTAAGCACAAACAACATGCACATTCCGTTAATGGACATGGCTTTAATTGGTTTAATATATCACCACCATTGACGTAGCTAGCCAGTTAGCATCGTGTCACATAGCTATGTAAAGTGACGTTACGTTACGGCGCTGAAGTTAGCTTCCGATCGAAGTTAAGGTTAAGGAAAACAAAACTTGCAATGCTGAGCGACTGTTTCTCCGTTTTAGCACCTCTTCTCATGTTATTAAAGCGTGTTAGACATTCAAGAAAGCATTTAAGCTGTCTGAAAGGCACTTAGGGATTTACGAAAGCTTTATTCTATTAGTGACAATGCTAAAAGGGGACATTTTAATTTAATTGCTCGCATGAAGACCACACAGGATCGGTCCTTATTGAAAACCACTATCCATAGCTAGCTAGATAGACTTGTTAAATCAAGACTTAATTATCCCAGAGAGGGTAAAAGCTCTGTAAAACGCGTCTGTCCATAGTGGTTTTCAGCGAAATCTCTCTTTGCATTTTCACAAATGGAATAAAGCTTTCACGAATGTGTTATGAAGACTTTTAGCTTGTTTTGGATAGCGAAAGGGATCAGTCGCTCCTCGATGCAAGTTATGTGTATCTGAACATTAACCACCGACCGAAATCTGACTTCAGCGTCGTCGTAATGTTAAGCTTTAGTCCCGTGTGTGACAGATTAGGCTTCGTCGGATTTACCGTTCATGCTAGCTGTTGCTAAATTAGCATGTAGCAGCCGGCTAGCTGCTAGAATTATTCTGACAACGGTGTTCATTACAGTAAAGCACACATCTAACATTAGCTTACTGCTAAGTTGTTTTATGAGCCATGAGCATAGCGTTGACATACAGTTCGGCAGTTAATTATGCTCCAGTATTTACCCAAATCACGGGGCAGTTGTACCCTTTAAGCTACAAGCTAGCTTGATTTTAGGGAAGGACTAGTTTGCAGTTACTTTTATTAGCGCTAGCATTACAGAGTTAGCTATTTAACTGGGCGGCTAATACTAACATAAACTGCATCATTAACACAATTAATCATCATAGTTCAGCCCATAAATCTGCTGTATTTGAACTGTGAGGTGGTCGTTTTTACCCACTTTCTGTCTGCAAAGCTAACTAGCTTTTACTGTGTAGCTAACCTACGTCCGCTCCGGATAACGGGTACCTGTAGCGGTGTGATGTTGAACTAGCCTTGGGTAACCCAGGCCCCCAACGTGGGGTTCGGGCCCCAGAGGTCCTTATGGGGGGTTCAGTGGGTCCCAAGCACAAAAGAGAATAACATTTGGTTTCTGTAATTCCATCCAATGACGAAATGGATGACCATTTGGTTATGTGTTTATCAGACACGTTCTGTGATAGAACATCTAAAAGCAAAATTCCTGTAAGACAGGGGCCCCTGGGACAAAAGTGGTCCTTGATGTAAAAAAATGGGAACCACTGGGTACGCCCACTCCCCTGTGTTGTGTACAGCAGCAGTGCTAACGTAAATCAGGACAAATCTGGTCAACACTAAATGCTTTTTAAACAACATGGATGTGGCAAAGTTTGGGTCTATGTTTGATTTGAGGTATCATCATTAGCGTACCATTTATTCAGCTGTATAGGACATATGTCTGTAAACTGGCATGATGTGTTTCTACAGCTGAGATATGTTCATAACCATGTAATAATTATAACTATTTACAGTTACAAACTGCTCTAACAAAGTACATGAGACAAATCTATACAGTAAGAAGCAAAACAAGATCTATAAAATAATAAAATGAATATGAAATTGGCCAGCGGTCAGTTAAAATCCAGTTTTAAAAGGAGCATTTTTACCTGAGGTGGTGTTGACTAATTTTCCCAAATCTGCTCTCTAGCGTCTCACTGTAGAACAATATATTGTCTATCTTTCTCACCATATAGTCAATAAGCAAACAGATTTTCCTATCACCTCATGTCTTCACATTTTCCAACTGTCAATTTTGAAAATTGTGGCTCATTAACGTCAATAGATTTATAGCAGGCCTCTTGTTTAAAAGGAGCTTAAAGATTAAGTTGTAGATGGAAAACATGATTAGACATTTCCTAACCTAGAACAAGAGCTGGACTCGGAGGAAAATGTATGGGCCTATATGTTAAGGAGCTCATGAAGAGAGAAGTACATTAATTATTAGTGTCGCCAATTTATTTTCTGATGGCACCCATATAGAAATGAATAATTGAGAGCGCTCTGTCACACCTCAATGGTCGTCTGTGTTGGTTGTGTAATTAGTGATGCCTCAGTAGGATTTTATTGGAAATATCTACAAATCTCCCGGAGTTTTCCCATTCACGGGAAAGCTACTGTGTAAAAAAACTGTGCAGTAAATACCAATTTGTTTACTCCAACTTCCTATTTATCCTATCAGGTTTGTGTCTGCATCAATTCAAATGTGATCATTTGTGCAATCCCAACGTTAAAAATCTCAAACCCATTTTAATAGAAGGTATTATTGTCCTATTGGGACTTAAATTAGTTTCACATGCTGTAAATGCAATACAATATGGACATGGCAGCATTACATACTGTAAAATGTACTATTTACATAATAATGTGAGAGCACGTTGTTAGCACTGTTGTGAAACTCAACTGTTGGTTACGTTCCAAAGGCAAGCGTTCTGCGATACATTCAGGTGCGTTAAGTCTGCACAACCACGTTACCTGTGCCGTGTCTGTCCTGTCTGCAGTGCCACATAGAGGACTTACACCAGATCTTACATAAGGTTAGCTGGACTACAAGACCTCTTGAACTTTGCTAGGTCAGCCTTTTGTTGAATAGTTCTGCCCTTCATAATCCTGCAGAGCTATTTCCAGTGCACACCCTCTCTCTGCTGCGGTTGCTCTGTTTGACAGAGTGAGCGCTGGCAGATGTAAACACAGGTAACTTCGGTATATAATGAATCTATGACACTGAATACTAAGGACTCAAAGTGCCAGCCATATGTTTGTGTCACTGGCTACGTTACTGCAAGTTTTTCTAAGCACAACACAATCACTTTTTTTTTTTTTTTACAGTGAGTAATCGATAACTGATTAATCATTTACACCTGTAACCTGAGGAACAGTGGATCCTTTTATTGTGTAATTTTCAGCAGTTGGACATATCGCAGGCCTTCACATTTCTATTGCCTGACTTGATCTCATGTAGAAGCAACACAGATGACTATGATTAGATATATTTTCCCCTTTTGGAGCCACTAGTGAAATGGATGGTGCAGAAAACAATACCATTTAGAAAACAATAGTGAATACCATAGAAAAACAACATGGAAGCAAATACCCCTGATTAATTTCCCATCTCGTGTTGAAATCTAATATATTCAGGGGAATTAACAGGTGTGTAGACTTTGTGTCGAGTGAAAGCTCTCGGCTCTTCCTGGCACTGGATTAAAAGCCCTCTGGTGTAACGCGGTCACAGTGCTTGATCTCTCTACTTCACAGCCTCGTGCAGTGGATGCTGTTGGACGTTTAGCCAGAGCCAACGTGTTAATGTCTCTGTTATAAAAGCCACACGGCAGCAGGAGCCCAGACCACCAACACTGACTGCACTCTGCCGTTTGGTTTTTCCTCTCGTTGCATGACCGTCAACGACCAACTCGGGATGTGTTTTTAAAAAAGGAAAGATTTATCATGACTGGTTTATTTATAAGTACGATCAGTGTTTTTGTCTTTTTCCCTGAGGAAAATTAAAGCTGGTAAATGTTTTAGCTGGGTGATTAGGATGTTATCGATTTGAAGTATTGATTATCTACAGATTTATATATGTATGTTTTTCTTATTGGTTTAGTCTATAAATTGTCTGAAAATACAAAAACAAGCTCAGATTTATTTTTATTTTGTCTGACAGGCAAAACCAAAAGATACTCCGTTACAAAGACGTGGCCTCAAACACAAAACACAATCCTGACAATTAAGAAGCTGGAAACGATGAATGTCCAGTTGCAGATTCATTTTCTGTCAATCAATTGTTTCAGTAACGCTTATAACAGATTATAAGCATTATTGGCCACGTCCCTTTTAAAGTCTTTAACAATTTTTTTTAATAATATATTCTCCATGTCTCTCTTAATTCTCTCGGTTAAAATAATTACGTTGTATAGGCCTAATTGCTTTCAAGTTGATTAAATTACAGACCCTTTTGAAGGGGCTTTCAGCCCTGAATTGAGCGTGTCAGAGCGTTTTATATTGAGCCTGTGCACCGCCCCCGGCAGCTCCATCAGTCGGTTGAGGGTGTGGTGCTGAATCGGCCCATTCTTTGCGCGGGATATGTGTGAATTTGGAAAAGGAGGAAGAGGAGGTGCTGCAGGAACAAAGTTCCCTTATCACTGTGACTGCATTTCTATTGCTATGTTTCTGTTTAAAAACCAATGTCTTTGGCTCCGTTTACGCTTCCCATTCCCACCGCTCTGGCGTTTCCGAGCCCCTAAACCGGAGACCTTTTGAAAACACTTCTGAGACCCCGTTTTGGTTGTGTTGCCGTCTCGACGGCAGCAAACGGAGACCTTTGTCAAACACCAATATTCACTGATTGGGTCATTACGTCTTGGCAAAGATCCTCTATACCAAAGAGAGCGCATTTCAAGCAGCGCCGGTAGGAAACGGCACACACTTCCTGTTTCCTAAAGGGGCGTGGCCTCGTTTGAACATTGTCTGTGTCATACTTGAAGTGTTGCCACTTTTGTGTCCAAGACACAGCAAGATTTTTTTGGGAATATGTCTATAGTGTGACGTTGTGCAGTCTGATCCTGGCATTACTTTAAACGCAGATAAGTTCTTCTACTGGAGCTAAAGACACTTGGCTCAAATTAGGGCTGCACCATATAAGGGAAATTATCCAATTGCGTCTATTTGTGATTGATATTGCGATATGATTGACGATATTAGAGGGAATGATGATTTTTTTGTATTATTATTCTCATTTTCATTGAAAAATATTCAAATCTAAAACCTGAAAATGATTTATAGTGTGATCAGTATTTTTTCTTTAGTCTGTAGGATACAATTTGCAGGGCGGGACGTCTCCGCAGCACCACAGTACTTCATTCAGAATGGTTGGACACATATTTGCCTTTAGCAAAAACTGGAGCCCCCCCCCCCTGCGATTTGCATATTGCAGTACTCCATATTGTGATTTGTATTGTAATCCTGGTCATGCTGCTGATTGAGCCGCTGCTCTAGCCGTGTCTCTTTGTAACTGTAAAAGTGAATTCGTACTTGGTTTCCTTTCCTTTTTTATAATGAAATAACTGGACAGTGTAAAGTACATTGTGACCAACCTTAACTTAATAAAAGCACGACAGTCCAGTCCGTCATATTGACATGAGCGAAGACCGAGACAGATTTTGTATTGGAGTTTTTCAAGGCCTGATAGTTGCTGCGTGAGCCCTTATTAATTGGCTATACAGTATATTCTGATTATCCTCAGAGTGCTGCCTGGTTTCACAATGAACGCAGATAAAGTCGTGACTTTAGGAAGCCCTGTGCTTCAATTCCTATTTCCATTTAGTCTTGCCGTGAACACAAAGTCCCTCTGACTGCCTTCCTTATTAACCCGTGGTCCTCAATTATGAGGAGCTGTTGTTTCTTTATAATTGGGGTGCAGCGCCAAGGAATGATGTCTCTAAATGACGTCCTTTTGGGGACTAACGCAGGGTTTTAACATCCAGACTCTGAGACAGATTTTCCTGTTTTATAACAAAGCCTCTTCATTTTTCCCCCAAAGATGGTCAGAATAAGGTTTATCCGCAGCTGCATGCCAATAATGTTTAAGTGCTTTTGGCATTTGTTGTAATTTTAGTATATAAAAAAGGAATAGTTAGTGCAAAGTCACAGGGGTATTTAAGTTTTATTTAACTAAAAGGTGACCACTAACTTCTCCCCAGGCTCAACCATGGACCGTTTCAAATCCTTAACATTTATACATCTTCTCCAGTATTTTACCCCCCTATTTACACACAAATGTGCTAAACTTGTTTGTTTCTCTCTCCATTTCCTGCCCCACCTCTCCCTTGTTTCCCTTCTCTCAGCCGTGTAGTGTTGCCAGTCTCTGTGGAAGAGGTGAGTAATCCAAAGGGAGGCATCCCAATGTTCCCTGTACAATGTCCTGCATATTACCAGTTACAGCATGTTGGGATAGTCATGGTGTTGTATTTGATTTCCCCCGTACACAGAATGCTCATCCACTCAGGCTTTTCCGTCTGGGTCACACACCAAGACAAAATAGCCTTTGTTAGAGCGCCCTGGTGTTGGTGTGACAGGCTGCTGCTGGTGTTTGCAGACAGAGTTGGACTGGACTGTGAGCTCAGCTTTTTAAAACTACAATCTCTCTTGTCATCTTTCTCTTAACAGGAATCACTTTTTTTTATGTGTGCAATCCATGTTCTTGTCTGGCCTCAGTGAGTTCAGTGAGCCCAGACCCCAGTGTGATATCCAGGGACATCATACATTGGCCCTATTTCACAGCCCTTTCTGAAAGGGAAAAACACAAAGTGGAGCATTTAGTTAAGCTACTGATCATTGCCCTTCATCTTCCTGCGAGCTTTGTTTTCTTATAGTCCAACATGCCAGTGTTTCCTAAGTGAGCTGGCTTTTTTATTTGTAGTTTCTTGGATTTAGGGTTGGCATGTGTCGTTGTTTTTTAGATTTGTTTCCTGTAGAATAAACACAACCATATAATCATAAGCCTCCCCCAGGGGGACAAAATGTATCTCTCCCCTCCATTCCCCTCAAAGTGATCAATACTTCACCAATAGACCATTATATTACATACCTAGTCTCGCGTTGCCAGACCTTTGTCGTGGATATAGACTATTACATGCTGAAATAGAAGTTTTTTTTTGTTTTAAGTTTTTGGGGGGGGGGGCTTTTCCGCCCTTTTAAAGAAGTGGAAGACATGCAGGAAAACCGTCACAGGTCGGATTTGAAAACTGGAGTGCCATATTATGATTATTGAGTATACCATATTAAACATTTAAGAGAAAAGCTGGGCTTCTTTTGGGGGGGGGGGGGGGGGGGGGTCAGTTTGAGGCAGTTTGATTGCGTACTGGAGGGTTGTTGGTTCAAGAACACATGCGGACCAAGCATGGTGGTGGACTGGTAGCTGGGAGGTGCCAAAGCACCCTGTCGCACGCCTGCCAAGTGCTCTTAGCAAGGCACTCAACCCCCAACGCCGGGGGGCCTGTCCATCGGCAGCTGTAGCCCCCTCACCTGTTGTGTGGTGTGTGTTGGTGTGTGTGGGTGTGTGTGGTGTGTGTGTGTGGTGTGTGTGTGTGTGTGTGTGTGTGTGTGTGTGTGTGTGTGTGTGTGTGTGTGTGTGTGTGTGTGTGTGTGTGTGTGGTGTGTGTGTGTGTGTGTGTGTGTGTGTGTGTGTGTGTGGTGGTGTGTGTGTGTGTGTGTGTGTGTGTGTGTGTGGTGTGTGTGTGTGTGTGAGATTCAGGCCTGTGTATAAAATGAAAACATTGTAATTTCTATCGTGGGATTAAAAGTTTCAATTATTATTATTAATAATAATTCTTGAGTTGAATTAAGTTGAGTCTAGGAGTTCCTGTGCAGCCTCTAGTGGCTGTTGGTGTTACTGCACCCTTGAAGCACCTGCCTTTCCTCCAGGGATCTTTGCCTATTCCAGCAAATAATTACAGGATGTGTGTCTGTACTTTTAAGGTGATTTATTCCCGGCGTGTTTTCTTTTCTCCTCCGTTTTTCTCGCAGTATCAAGTAGGGCAGCTGTTCTCTGTGGCCGAGGCCAGCAAGAATGAGACCGGAGGAGGGGAAGGCATCGAGGTGCTGAAGAATGAACCTTATGAGAAGGACGGGGAGAAGGGACAATACACACATAAAATATACCATCTAAAGAGGCAAGTCTTTGGAACAAAATCTAAAGTTCCCTTACGAGTGAGAGCATTTGTACTTCTGTTTGACCGTTTTTCCAGAAAATCATTCAATACCCCTGAGTTCACATGTTCATAGGGTGGACAAAATAATGGAACAACGTCATATATTGACTGCTAAGCTTGGTACTGTTTGGCATAATGTGTAAGCTTTAAAGAAACATACGTACATGCAGCAGTTAGTAGCTGCGATTAAAAGCTCACTGATGGCGATGGAGAGATGAACATCTGCCGCCTTGGTATTTACCAGAGAATTGGGGTAACGGTACCTAGAAAAATGTATTATTTATAAAAACCCGCTTCACGAAGCCGGCATTTATGGCATAGGTATCACCTTTTGGCCAACGCCCTGGACAAGTAACCTAAGTAGGTAAGGCACATAAAACCAGGAGCCCTGGCAACGGAAACAAGATCTGAAATGTTCGCCTCCATCTGGACGTGTTCGTTGGGATCGCAGGCTGCCAGACGCCAGCTGTGACATCTGATGGTACAACTGTTCTGGCTGCTATCTGAGGGGAGACATTAGGTGTTGATGACTACTCTGCATGCCAATAGTAAGCAGCCATTTTACTGAACCAGCTCTACCTTAGAATACATTCCTGCATAAGCCTCTCTCTATTTCAAAATAATATCCACACACACACACACACACACACACAGCCAAAACAAAACAAGAGTAGTCGGTTGAAATCGGATACCTTTTTAATGGCATATATCAGGGTATTCAACTTAAATTGCCAGAGGTCGGGCACCCAAATAGCTCAGTTGGTAGAGCGGGTGTCCATGTATAGAGGTTTACTCCTCGGCGCAGCGGGCCCGGGTTCGACTCCGACCTGCGGCCCTTTGCTGCATTTCACTCCCCCTTTCTCTCCCCTTTCATATTTTAAACTGTCCGTTCAATTAAAGGCCTAAAAAAAATCTTAAATTGCAGGAGGTCAAGAAAGTCAACCTTCCACCCCCGCTGAGGTCAGAATTTGATATCTACAAAGATATAATAATAATAATAATACGTAAGGAATAATTTTAGTCAACATTCTTAAACTCAAAGATGCAAAAATGCACTGGCTATTATGAACATATGATGAAATAATCTGAGCTTAATCACTTAGATAAAAGATAGAAGTACAAGCTGCCTAGGTTAAAAAAGGCAAAAATACAGTGCCTGTATTGAACAAGCATATGATAACTGGAAAAACACACACACACACACACTGTATACCCGCTTTGCGCTGTGAGAGAGTGAGACAGGACTCGTATAGATCGCTCTTATTAGGCTTTGGGCACATAGTTTTTCAGTGTCCTGACCTCAGATTTCTCCAAGTGTACTTGGAAAAGTACTTTTCTGTCCACTGATCTCGGAAGACTCAGTTTTTACTGTCAGCTTTTCTGTATTTTGACAATGCCATGTTCTTTTATCGTATTGGGTACCTGTGTGCCTCGGTCAGCTCGCGGCTCTCCTGCGTGTTTTTGCAACCTAGCAACAGCAACAAACAAAAATATTTCTTTGACCAGGTAAATGCCCATTAATTGATATATATTTTTTCCCCGGTTTTGTTTAAAAGGCTTTGCGGTGCTGATGGAAGCCTCCTGTGGTCCGGTTTTGGACCGGAGTCCACCAGTTGTTGACCCCTGGCATACGTCATTAAAGGAGCAAAGGCCACTTTGTGCAAAATAGAGACCCTCAAATAACTTAAGGCCTTTAAACCTAATCAAAGGATTAGTATTCCATCTGTTTAAATAACATCTACAGAGCAGTACGAGAAGTGAAGCTGTTCTGGAGTCGTCCTGCTTCTTGCCAGGTGTTTTCTCTTATTTTGTCCACCCTCTGTATGTTGCGTGACTGGTTCTTTGACACTGCAGGAAGTAGGTGTTGGGGTAGGCACGTAAGCGTTTTTTCCCCAGCTGAAAACCCAGAGCTGGGAGCGCTTTACAGACACAGGGACCAGGAAAAAGTAATGTGTGCTCCGCTCAGTGCAGAATAGATGTTTAGTGCTCGTCATGCTGTTGTTGTTGTTTGTAGCGTTGTGTAAATACGCTACGCTTCCATTGCAAAGAAATAAAAAAAAAAAACACTCTGGTCGACACGGCCCCTTAGCCCTGAAGATGCTAAATTGTCATTTTAAAGTAGAGCCTGACCAATATATCAGCTGATATTAGGCATTTCCTGATAAATTGGTATCAGCATTTATAATGCCCAATTTTTTTATATTACATTTTTGAAATATTCATTCAGATAAACGAATATTAAAAAATAAAAACGGACTGTTAACCATGTCACGAGCGTTGGCGTTGCGTAGTCTGTCCACCAGAGGGCGCTCTAAAACTTTTTGTTAGTGTTTTTGATTTAGGACTTTAAGTTTCATATCTTAAGTTTGTACTTTTATACGTTTTTTATTTATCAGACTTTTAACATATTTTGATGTTCTTTTGTGACAATAAAACAAATGAACTTATAAATAAGTGCAAATAACATATGTTAGGGAAATCTGTTTATGTTTTGTAACTCGTTTCTGGATTTTTTAAAAATAGTCACATATATTTAAATCATCAAATATTCGTATCGGTCTGGTTCTATTTTAGAGGACGTTTTTAAGTACCCAGTCTGCTCCAGATCTATGGATGTTTTCTCTCTGACGGGCCGTGGACTTGATTGTCTGACTTGTTTTTCTCCCCCTGCAGTAAAGTCCCAGGTTATGTGAAGATGATTGCACCAGAGGGAGCGTTAGTTTTTCACGAAAAGGCTTGGAACGCCTACCCGTACTGTCGCACCAGTAAGTTCACGCTGAAGAATGAATCAATTCCAGATGATGAACATGAAAAAGATCGTAGTTACAAGAAATCACGGCATCACTTAGATCCTTTGATGTACTTACTACATGAGTGTATTTTCCAATATGTAGTGTGAAAGCTTGTCAAAGATGAGAAATGCCAAACCTGATTTTGTATACTGATGCTTTTTTGTTTTGTTTTTGTGTTTCTTTCCCTCCCTCTCCTTCCTCTGCAGTTGTGACGGTGAGTTGCTTTTTCCAAGTTTCTCTTTAAGACCTGCTCACACCAGAGAGTAAAAAATTAATCTGCATACCTTCATAGTATTTAGTTCTTGTTGTGACAACATGGCAAACCAACCACAAACATGTCAGCCAGCTGGGAACATGCTAGCACTAGTCAGTCACAACAGCTCTCAGATTCTTTCTGTTTTCTCTCTACTGGGCTGGAATTGTTCATAATTTCATTTAATAAAGAGTTGCTGAATGGAGGGGGGGGGGGGGGGGGGGGGTCTCAGGGATTACTAACAAAACAACCATAAACACCCAATTGTACCAGTGAGTCCTGTGCTTGGCTGTCCAGAACATCCGTTTTTTAGGAGCACTTTTTTTTTTTTTTTTAAACCCACAGGGAGGTTTTGCAAAAGTGAATGTTGTGCACAGCTTAAAATGATGATGGTTCCTCCATGCACCCCCCCCCCCCGGCTCGTGCTCCTCAAACGTCAGCACTGTCGAGACGGCTCGGGTCTATGGTGCAAAATGCATCTCCGACTTCAACGGATTTGAATTGATGCAGAGTTTTACAGAATTACCTCGGCCCTTGCGAGTAAAAATCACAGAAAATATAAAGCAACCATTCATTTTAATGGAACTCCAGTGAGATTTTTGCTGTTTTTAAATGCTGGTGTAACGTGGCCTTTTTTAGGTTGAGATTTACAAATGCATACACACACACACACACAGATACTGCTGAGTGTATGCGACAGCCTTTACACCAACACACCTGTCTTAAGTGTTTTCCCAGCTCAACATTGTTGTGGGTTACCTGCACACTAAGTGCTGTGGCGGTGGTTAAAAATAGTTGTGAGCTGAGCCGCCTCGCTAGCGTTGTTTCAGAATTACCATCGCTTGGGTAATTGGATAGAGCTGCAGGGTTTAACTACACTCCGAACTCACTCTCAGAATCCTCCATCCGTGGTGATCTCTGGGCCGTTGGTCTCGGCCGAGATTAGCTGCACTGCAAAATGTGTGTTTTTGGCCCCTGCGTGATCTCCGCGTGTTTTCTCTCCTGCTTTACAGAACGAGTACATGAAGGACGACTTCATGATAAAGATCGAGACGTGGCACAAACCTGACATGGGAACAATAGAAAACGTGAGTGAGCAGACGACCCAGTGGGTCGTTGGTGTTGCAGGGGTCGAGCTGGGCCATATGAAGAAAATCCAATATATCAATGTCAATATTGCAGTGATATTGTAAGGCTTTT
>NC_045748.1:9634275-9660057 GCF_008692095.1 Etheostoma spectabile | reverse complement strand
CAGAAAACCTTTTCACAATGAGAGTTTTGATAATTAATCGCCAGTAATGTGGATACTATAAGAAAGAGGGCAAAGGCAAATGAACCACACATCACTTTACTGTAATGTAACCTTTCAAACCGTGAAATGACAGCACTTCAGTGTCAGATTGAAATGTCCAAAATCTAAGACGATATCCGTCTTCATATGTAGGGTTGGGTATTGCTTGGATTTTTACAATTCCTATGTCGAACCGGTAATTTCAAAACAATTCCGATTCCTAAACCGGTTCTTGAAAAAATGACATTAAAAAAAGCTCTTTTATAGAGTTTTTTTTTTAAAAACTTATTTAGATATAACAATATATTAATGTATATACAGTATCATATATTAAAGTACTTAAATATATTATCAGTAAACCTAAGTCACCTAATGGTAATTTAACAATAAATAACTGATACACTATTAACAAGTTTCACCAAAATAAATGTTGAGTTGGTGTGCCTTCCAGAGCCCAGAGGGGGCATTCGGCCTACATTTACGCTAGAAAGTACACTACAGAGAGAGTGTGATATTGTTACTTCCGTTTTGGAGCAACGGAGGCAAAATATTCCAGTCGCCACGTTAAGTGGAACTGAAATGAGGAACCGGAATTCGTGTTGTAGTCCGGTCCGATTTCCTACTGGTTGCGTAGGTCCCGGAACCCATAGTGGATCCGGGTTTCTGTACCCAACCCTAGTTGCCCAGCCCTAAGCAGGGGTGTCAGACTCATTTCGGTTCATGCACCACATACCCCTAATTTGATCTCCAGTGGGCCAGACCAGTAAACCACTCCTGAACCATCAGAAACTTCATCTACCACAGTTTTTTTACCAGAGTTTCTTGTTGGTTGTCAAACGCAAGTTGTGTCTGCAACGAAAAAATAATGTTACGGACCCGGGAGAGAGAGGTAATATTCAGAGAAAAAAAAAAATAATAATAAAGTAATTTTATGGAAAAATAACTCTGTTGTCTAAGAAGAAAATCCCTAATTTTGGATTTTGGAATTACACTTGCATCAAGTGAGGGTGCTTGTGAGAAAAGGATAACAAAAGAGTTTGAGACATCCTGACCATTAGACCCTAGTGTGAGTCGCAGGCCCTACACACTGGATGCTACGTTTCCTATTGGAGATGAAACGATGGTTGTGAAGTGGTTAAAAAAGTTCGATAAATGTGTAAAGATTACAACCGGTTGAGATAAATAAAAGGCCTCGGGCGTGATCTACTTTAGATTTCACGTGTTTGACTTTGTCACTACGTCTTCTTAGATTTTTTTATTTGAAGAGATGTCTTTCTATTTATTTAGTTACTTTCATGTGGGATTTGTTTTTAAAATCTAATTTGTTTTTTTCATGTTTGTTATTTAAGAAAAGATACCATTACCCTCTCACTTTCATTACGAGGACACATCTTTTGCACAGTTCAAATGAATAAAGGAATATTTCTTTAGTCGTCTGTCTGAAGCTCATTCTGTTAAAAATAATCGCGAGAAAATCGGACCGTTAACTTAAAACCCCGCAACCCTTACATCCCTATGCCCTATAACTCAACACGAGAGAACCTGGAGCCACAGGAGACACAACACCGGCTGTGAAGTGCGTGGTTTTTATTATTTGAATCTCATTTGATTTACGCTCGGCACAGATTTGAATAAGTCCTCCGTGATGCCTGTGTGCAGAGCCAAGGTTGACCTCCCTGTGTTTCTCTTTTGTGTCAGGTCCATGACCTGGACGAGCAGACATGGAGGACTGTGGAGGTGTCTCCCATAGATATTGCAAACAAAGAAGAAGTGGCCCAAGGGGTGAGTGTATTTTTTATTTTTTTTATTTTTTAGATACCGGTAGTCTTAAGAGCTGCTGAACAAAGAAGTGAAAATGAGACGTGGAAACAGATTTCGAGCGGGATGTCTCCACTCTGAGGAAGAGAGTGGTGTTGGAATTTAAAATTATTATTATTATTATTAAATTATTTATTAATTATGTGTGATTTGCATTATTCATTATACATTTGTACATCTGTATCTGTCTTTTACTGTCTGTAAAGCGTCCTTGAGTGTTAGAAAGGCGCTGTTAAATAAAATGTATTATTATTATTATTATTATTTAATCTAAAAGGCAAAAGCATTATTTTAACATAAATGAAGACATGTTGGTCATGCATTAGGTTTGTTGGTCATTCATTAAGTTGTTTTGCATTACTCCTTTTCTCTAAGATAAGGTGTTCTGGTACATAGTGTGATAACTCAGCTCTACTAAATGTGTCAGAAGCAGGATTGATGGTTAGGGACGCATCCTGTGTCACACATGTGACTAAGGGCCCTATTTTAACGATCGAAGCGTAAAGCGGCTGCTGCAGCTCCCTTTTAGAGTATGTACGATTCCCCTTTTTCTAAAAGTGGGTCCGTGCGCCAGGTTCATGGTTCAAAAGGCTTATTCTTAGTGTCGTCATTAAATCATAGGTGTGTTTTGGGCGTAACGTGCATCACACAACAATAAACCAATCAGTCATCTCCCATTCCCTTTTAAAAGCCAGGTGCGTTTGGACTTTGGGGCATGCTGTTTTGATGGCGGTTTGTGTGTGTGTGTGTGTGTGTGGGGGGGGTCAGTTTGAAGGCAGTTTGATTACGTATACGGAGGGTGTTGGTTCAAGACCACATGCGGACCAAAGCATGGTGGGGGATGGTAGCTGGAGAGGTGCCAAGCACCCTTGGCACTGCCAAGGTGCTCTTGAGCAAGGCACTAACCCCCAACTGCTCGGGGGGCCTGTCCATCGGCAGTGCAGCCCCCTCACTTTTTGCTGTGTGTGTGTGTGTGTGTGTGTGTGTGTGTGTGTGTGTGTGTGTGTGTGTGTGTGTGTGTGTGTGTGTGTGTGTTGTGTGTGGTGTGTGTGTGTGTGTGTGTGTGTGTGTGTGTGTGGTGTGTGTGTGTGTGTGTGTGTGTGTGTGTGTGTGTGTGTGTGTGTGTGTGTGTGTTATTCATGGGATCAACTCCAGCTTTGATCTATTGTTAACTGGTTAACTAGTGCAGAGCCCGTTGAAACTGCGCCTGTTTGGAACGGGCTGATTGCTTGGCCTGTGGTATTGTTGCTTGTGGACTTCTTCAAAACCAATAGACTGTATATTTAACAATATCTTTTGCATTTGTAATACAAACTACGTCAAACATGGCACTGCTCTTACTAGTGCCTACAGCAAGACACCTCAAGTTTGAAATCCATCGGACTCGGCTGGATTTCAAACTTGACGGTTTGACAGATATGCAAATAACAGACAGACTTTCCAGCAATTTATAGATGGTTAAAGTGTTTTTGTGATAAACAATAATTAGGGAGAGAAAAAAAAAGAGTCAGAGTCCCTCGGAAAAATATCTTAAAGGCAATAGCACCCAAAAACGCCCGTGCCATTGTGCTGTTCCACAGTAATCAATATCTAAGGAACCGATTTGTTGAGACGCATAACATACAAGCTTCTGTGACAACCTACATTTTCATATCGTCCTTTGTTATTGTCTTCAGTGGGGGCCTTAATATAATAATAAATATGATGACATAGTAAAAGCACATCATCATCAGACCACTACTATGGTGTTTATTCACAAAAGTTTTTCTTTTTGTGGAACAGACTGATTTTTTTTTTTTCTTCTTTTTTATTTTTTTATTTTTACTATTTAATAAACATTTATTCTTAACATCGGCCTGGGTAACACAGCTCGAGTGGCTGCCTAATGATGTCCGGCACAAGAAGGCTCGCCCAATCAAGTTTCTGCTCTCCGTAATAGCCGAGCCCAATTAAAAGTCTTCCATTTCTCCTTGTTCAGACATCTGTCTCCCTCAGCTGAAGATCAGACCATTAAGACTTGAATCCATACACACTGAATCAATGAGTGTCTCTTAATGTGTTGCAGAAGCTTTTCAAAAAGAGTTTCCTCAGCTCTTCTAGCTGTGAATCTGAGAACGTGCCTGTTTCCCAGTAAAATGCCCATTTGTGGCGTCAGCGTCCCAGCAGCTGGGTCATTGTGCACCGTCTTCAGCAGCATTATCTATTCAATTATCTTTGATATGACTTATGTGTCTAGTCCACTTAAAAAGTGTGGAAAACAGCAGGAGTTGGAGTTTATTTATTAGCCTAAAGGGAAAACACAACGATGGGTTGTCAGTTCTGCAACATATGATTGGATTTGAATGGTAAAGAGATATTGAAAGTCTCAACCTTTTGTTAAATAGGATGTAGTCTATGACCTCGACACCCGGATGCATGTCTTCTCCTAGTTTCCTTCTGCTTTCTCTGTGTTGGCGTTCTAAACTTCTACTGTCAATCACTCAGGTTACACCGTAGCGGAGTTTCCATCCACTTCGAATCGAATTATCTGAAGTTCGGTTAAAAAAAACAAAAAAACAACTCATGCGAACAAAGCTGGTGAAAGTGTGTTTCCATCCAACGGCTTTAAAGCGAATAAACACCTGTGCGTAATGACGTCACACGCTGTTTTACAATCAAATTGGTAAATCAAATTGATTTTAGACATTTTAAGGTGGTTCCGTTCGTTTTTGCACTGAATCGCACAACATTCAAGCAAACCTTTGCGAATAAAGTTTTTCTAGACAAAATGGACGTGTCATCTACCAATAAATGATCAATATTGGACACGTTGTAGGGCTTATGTGACAGCTGATAGCGACCTATCCAGCTATAATAAGAAAACAACGACGCTATCAACACATCACTATGACGATGCAGATGCAACTTGTCTTTTATTGTCCCTCCGGCACCGCTGCAAGACTTTTATTTTTATTCTTTTTTTTTTATTTTTATTTTTTTAATAAACATGTCTCGCTGTTTGAGCGTCTTCCATTTACCCCGGAGGACGTCCCACGGCTTGTCCTAACCTTTGACGGCCATTTCCTTTGCGAGTTCCTGATAAATTAAATCCAGAAAGTCTCTCGTCTCCTCGTCGGTCCACTTCCATCTGTCTTTGTTGACGCCCGCCATGTGTGCTAACAGAGCAGAAATACTGGGCGGAAATGAACTACAACTTCTTCTTCTTCTTCGTTTTGTGGCGGGTTGCAGCCATAAAATAAACTAAAACTTAATCGCAATTCATTATTTATTCGGAAAATGACGTTTCCATCAGCGTTCATCACATAAGCCAAATATCGATCCAGAGAAAATCCGATGAGACGATCGTATTTCCTTTGAGTCGATATTCATGAAAATCAACCAAATTTTACTGTTTCCATAAGGCATTTTTTATTCAATATCAACGTGTGGATGGAAACATAGCTATTGACGCCTGAAGAGTGTGAATTTTGTGCAAGTGAGCTTATACTGCGCAGTGTTTCCTATATGTTGATGGCTCTCCTGAACTCAAGCGAACCGTCACCCACTCTCTCTCTCCCCCGGACGTCATCACTCGCAAAGTCATGGCAACCAAGTAAACAACTCACTCAATCTTAGGCAAAGTGACAAACCGCATCAAAAGCCGCGGAATGAAATCTGCACTCACGCGGGTCCCGTGAAATATGACCGCTATAGTTCATTTGTAGATTTATTTACTCGATCAGGACAATGCACATTATTCAGCTTGAATATATCTAGTAATGTCCACTCAGCGTTTTGTGTTTATTGTTAAACTGTGTGGAAAATGAGCGGTGACGTTAAATCGCCGGTTTCAGGTAACCGCCCTACGGTACCGTCTATTTGCTGGATGGTTTCAAGGTAACAGTCGGTAGCTAACTTTAGCAGATAAGCCCGTTGACAGCGACGTTGTTGTTGTTCATATTTTTGAATTAGGATGCCCTCAGCAACATGGAGCAAAGGGATCTCTCCGGTGCTGCAGGAAATTTGCCGGATCGCATTCGTTTTTCATTCACCTTCCTCTTCCCTTGTGTCACCGCTCTAACCTCCGGTGGATTTCTGAGGACTATGGGTACCTGGTCCTGAGATCTCTGCAGGGTAAATCCAGACAGCTCGCTAGACTGTCTGTCCAATCTGAGTTTTCTCTCCCACAACTGTTCTACAGCGGCTCCGTGCTGACCTTTGCGCCGCCCATGACGATTGTGATTGGTTTAAAGAAATCCCAATAAACCAAGGCACGGTGTTTCACCCATCCCAGAATGCTGTGTGGAATAGCCGGGCGCCCCCCCCACCTTCTGTGGATAGTCTGGCAAAGTGAGACTAAATAGCGTGAGCCCACTGATGAATGAAACTTTTCAGCCGTCCTTTGAAACCCTTGAATCAGCATATTATGGGCATCTGTCAGACAGTAATGCCTGTGGTTTAAAATCTTAAAGGAGGCATTAAGCCATTTCCATCCAGGTGGGTCACACAGTTTCTTACACTAGCTCCTGTGCAGTAATGACTTAAGTGGATGAGTGTTGAGGCCCAGGCGTAATCTGAACGTCCATCTGCTCCAGGTGTTCCACACTCAGCACACCTCAGAGATTAAAGCAGTGAGTCTTGAGCTCGGACAGTGGGAGTTGGAGGTTGTGGGGGGTGTTCAGTAAAAAACAAAGAAAAAAACAATCTTGCAACTGTTGGTTCTGTAGTGTTCCTGGATGGGAGTCAAATAATTTCCTTTTTTAAGAGTGAAGTGAAGACTGACTATACGGTTGCGTTGAAAGAGTGTACGAGTCTTGTTTTTTCAGCTGATGTTTGGCCAGAGTTCCCCTTTTATCAGCTGCTCACATTAATTCTGAGTATGAGACATGGACATGCAAACGTGATTTTGTGACCAGCCAATCAGGGGCCTTTATGCAACTAACAGTGGGATTTGGAAACTTAAAACCTCCAGGTCACATAGTGTATGTGTGTGTGTGTTTCAAATCGTACATACTTTTAAGTGAAGTAGTAGGAGACATTTCGTAGTAGCATTCCAGCTTCTAAAAATGAAGAGTATTTGCTTTAAAGTTATTCCAGGGGTTAAAGTTAAATGATGGAGAGGAGTAGATCGAATGTGAAGAACCTTCTTTTCAACAAAAAGCTCGTACTATTATTCCAGCCGGAGGATTATCCTTAAGGATGTCTTAAAGCATGTCTGGAGTGGGTCCTTAAAAGCGTTTTTTTGTTTATTTTGAACACTAGCATTGCTAGATGGTTGATAAGTGGATCCCTGTTTTGTGATGAACATCCTGTTGCCGGTATAACATTGTTGGCAGCAGACCTGCCCAATTAATCGTAAAATCGCGATCTCTGTTCACCCTGCTCCCGATTTTAATTTTTGAAAAACTTTTTTTTTTCTTCTTCTTTTTTAGGACTTTGATTCTCATTTAAGTTTACGAGCCGACTGCATCACAAACACTACTTCTGTGATTTTTAAACATCAACTGTATGAAATAGGTTTTCAAGCGCTACAGTGCTCTCCCTTCTCTTAACTGAAGCCTCTTGTCACAGGCTTGTGGTGATGCACAATGTGCTATAGGTGCCAAAAAATCATCTTTGCATGGTACTGCCAATTTGTTTCGTCATGGTGGCAGAGAATCGTAATATCGATTCTAAGCCGAAAGACATTGTGATTCATTATTTTCCCCGAATCGTGCAAGCCTGGTGGGCAGCAATACTCAAAGAGGAGGAGCAATGTGTCAACAAAAGCCAGCTAGCGATGAATGCTGTAAACCATGCTCAATTTTAAAATATAGGTTTGAAAAGGTTTTATACGGAAGGAAGGAAGAAAGGAAGGATCACCAAATTTGGAGATACGCAGATTGTTTTCCCTGCGCGCGCTCTCTGAGCCGAGCTTTGCTCTCGATCATCTTGCGAAGAGGACTGATGAGCTCACACTTACGTGCTTGTCAGGTCCTGAAATTTGGCATCGTGACTTGGACCTCGCAGTAGTGACGTAATTCAGTCGGCACCCAAAAAAGTACCGAGTTCGGAACCTAACCCCACACAGCAGACGTGTTGAAAGCAGCGGCTGGACAGCTGACTCCGCTGCACTCTGTTGCCTACAGGATCTTAACGTTTTCTTGTCCTTGCTTCTCTCTTTGTTTCAGGACTATAAGCCAGAAGAAGATCCGGCTCTTTTCCACTCCGCCAAGACGGGCAGAGGACCTCTGGGCCCTGAATGGAAGGTACCTGACGTAGTTAACAGAAAGCTGAACACCATGTTTCTGTCTGTGTCGCATCTGATCCGCGATGAACGAACGGTGCTTCTGTGTTTGTTTTCCTCCTACACAGAATGAGCTGATGACGGACTGTCCTTACATGTGTGCATACAAACTGGTCACTGTCAAGTTCAGATGGTGGGGTCTGCAGACCAAAGTGGAGAACTTCATCCACAGGGTAAAGGCATCATATCTTTATTTTATTGGATGTTTGGCATGAGTATTTCTACTTCAGGTGCAGTGTTGTATAGGGCTGGGAATCACCAGAGGTCTCACGATACGATGTCATCACGATACAATGTCATCACGTTACTTATGTCACAATACGATATTTTAGCGATTGTAAACATATTGCAATATTCTGCGATGTATCGCATTTTATCACTTTTTTTCCAACTTCAAATTTTTTCCCAATTTCAAAATATGTCCCCAAAAGGAAACTTTGACAACTTCTGTTATATCTAAAAAGATGCATTTCTCTGTTTGTTCATCTCAGTTTTGTTGCTGCAAAATGGGATTGTTGAGCAGACAAACTGACCAACATATATATATAATAAAAGATAAATACTTGGCAGGGACTGATGGAAACAACAATAGAGAAATAGACCTTTAAAACCTCTTTGAGAACTTTCTGTTTAATCAGAGACCGCTCCTGAAGTCACTAGCGCTAAACCCACCAGACTCCATTTTAAAAAAGCAATACTTTTAGCGTGTATAGAGCCAACATATTTTCACATTTAAATGGGTAAACTTTGTGTTTATTTCAACCAAAACTAGAGTTGTGATGGTTGGAAAAGTGGAAAGACGACCCAAAACAGCTTTTCATAGTTTAATTTAATTTCTGTTGGCTTTGAATAAAGTGTATTTTACAGTGCTAAAATTACTGTTTATTTACATGAAGTCTGGTGGGTTTAGCGAATGCAATTTTGCGGATGTTTTTACGTTTGTTTAAAAAAAAGATCTTACACTTTAAGAGAAAGGTCGGCCTCCTTAGAAATCCTTTCCATAATGTTGTCAGACACTTAGAATATTAATCTGAGCCTGCCAGTGGCAAAATGAGCACTTTGTTCCCCATAACGTACATTGTATTTTGTTTTGCCTCTGCCGATTGCAGCGATCTCGCTTAATACTGGACCAATGTCATAGATTGTTGTTCCTATCAGTCACTTAGACACAAAGACATAGGAAAATAGGGTCCAGGTTGGAAAAAAACGGTAGTTACCCTTTAACATCTATACAGTCTTTGATTAGATCTTCGGTGTGACAGGGAAGTGTTGTTTCTGGTCTGGACAGCAGAGGGAGACATGGCTTTTTATTAAAATTGGAAGGAGAGAATTAAACTAAGCAAAGCTAAGATGAGAAGGCAAATGTAATTAATTAAGTCTCCAACATGGGCTGAAGGCAGGAAACCGAGAGCCCCCCCCCCTCCACTTTAGTCCGGCCCATTATTGGTCTCTAACCCACCGGTTGGTTGTCTTGAATATCCGTTGTTTTACTTCATCTGAACTTCTTTATCCTTCCACAGCAAGAAAAGCGTATTTTCACCAACTTCCACCGCCAGCTGTTCTGCTGGATTGACAGATGGGTGGGTTTGACCATGGAGGACATCAGGCGGATGGAAGAAGAGACCCAAAAAGAGCTTGAGGAGGTAATGAACTCGCCAACCCTCAGCACTATGTACTGGTGTCGTGATTTGAAGTTGAATGCGGATGTAAAGACTCCAGGAAAAGTATCTCAACATTTACTGGAACACAGTATCTTAACAGATCTTCCAAAAGTTAAGGAGCTCACTAGGGCTGGATCCGAACATTCAGATATTCGTTCGACGGACAGGTGTTTGATTTTCAATTTTGCAATTCAAATAGTCATTGTTAGGGTAGGGTATCGTTTGGATATTTTACGATTGCGATGCCGAAAACTGAAAAATCACATCAAAAAAAGGCTCTTTTAATGTTTTTTTTTAAAATTGAAAACGATTTAAATTTAACAATATATTAATGTTTTAAAGTACTTAAATATATAATAAGTAAATCTAAGTCACCAAACACACAACTACAATAATTTAACAATAAATAACGGATACACTATTAACATGTAACAGCAAAATAAATGTTGAGTTGATATGCTAACCAGAGCCCAGAGGGGAAATATGTCAACATATTAAGTGGAACCGAAATGAGGAAATTTGGGTTTTATTCCGGTCCAATTCCTACCGGTTGCGTAGGATACAATCTGCTGTACTATGACTACAAATGAGACCAGCATGCAACTTATTTTGCAGCCAATCTAGACACCGGTCCTATAATGCCAATGAGAAAATCAGGGAATTGTTTTAGACTCTGACATCTGACTTTGTTTTTAATGTCGTGATATACTGTAGATCTTGAATTTCCTTCATAACGGTCTTAAGAAGTCCTAAATGTGACTTGATGTAACCTCAGGAAACTCTGCGTCTGAGCCAATAACGGAGAAAGGTGGAGTTACAGGTGAGCGGTCTGTGTCTAGAGGTCTGTATGGTTCCACTCTAGCAGCCTGCTGTCGTTTTCAGGCGATTTGATAAAGGTAAAGATAGTACGTCCGTCCAGTTTAGCAAAAAATAACCCAATTAATATACTATAATAACTACATCATTTCCCCATGGGGACTATAATCATGAACGGACGAAAACACAGGTGGTTTGGATTGTGTTTTAAATTTTAAAAAAAAGTCAGATTTCAACTTTTGGAGAAAAGCAAACCGACGTCACCCTGGCGTGAACAATCATGTAACCGGCTATCGGACTCCCAAGACTATGTATTGCGACGTGCGAGCCCCATAACTTTACGATAAAACTGGAAACCTGCTACCGCTGTCATGGAAACGTCATCAAAACACTACGACCTGTCCAGGGTTGTGTGTAATAACGGTGTCCTGCAACAACAAAGCAGCCACTTCATCTCTAGCGTTGTCTATTTCCGCACTTCTTTTTCTTTTTTTTTCCTTCCTGGGAAATTATGCTGCCTTCACGTGCGGTCGGAAATGTTAGTTTCCCCCGCCACGGCCACCAGAGCGGCTGCGTATATTCACTGTTGAAAAGAACCAAAAATTAAAAATGGTATTCGGTTCAGCCCTGGAGCTCACAGGTGAGATATAGTTGTGAATGACGATTGACATATTGAAGGACCCTGGTTCTGTTTGGACCAGACTGCTGGAGACAACACAACACACTGAATCTACTGCTTCTGATTCTGATTTAACCCTTTCACTCCTGAACTTTCACTCAATTCAACTTTAGATGCGTCAGAAGGGAGACGTGCGAGGCACCTCTGCGACCGACGAGTAGAGGCCCGTCGCTGTAGGTCAAACTCTAGAGGCAGGCTGAGTAAGTCTCATTACAGGAGGGGGGGGGGGGTGCCGCCGCCGCACCGATCCTTCTCCACCCTTCTCTTAACACTGCTGTCCGGTCTAACTTACACCGCCTTTCCACTTATTTTTTCAGATCTTTTGTGCTTGTGCTGACGTTTGTTTTTGTCAGCCCTGTGTCTTCTTCCCATTCTAATCCTCTTTGTTTCCATCTCATTCGAGTCCGTTTCCCTCTGCATGCAGTTCATCAACTCACGTGTGGCATTGTCACTTAGATCGTAACTAGGGCTGCACAATATATTGTTTTCTTTTTTTATTTTACCGTCATCTGAATATCAACTGGCACGTGAAACAGTGACTAACTTTACATGCACATAATCAGTTTTTTTTGCCCTCATTCCAAAAAAGGCGATATTCCGACTAAGCCGTTTTCATGGCTAATAAAAGTGAATATTAAACTAATATTCCCGTTTACATGTACAAAATACGATTTTAACCGCTGATAACACCGGTAATGCTAATGGTTGCTAGCTGGGTGGGGGCTGACTGTGGATGTCCCCCCGTCCCCCCCCCCCCCCCCCCCCCCCCCCCCCCCCCCGGCCGGGGCTGTAATGATAGTGTGATAGTGGATGGCTGCTAGCTGGCTGGGGGCTGACTACAACATTAACATATAACTAATTCTTGGTGGGTAACATAAGATTACATCATCGTTAAGCACGATCAGTTATTTTTAGTACAATTGTTTTCACCCCGGTTCACAACTCTGGGCTAACCCACAAATTCATCAGCAACGTGGAAAGTATAGACGGACGACTAATCTAATGGTCCACAGTCAGCCCCCAGACAGCTAGCAGCCATCCACTATTTTTTATTTTTATGTTTTTAAGCAGAATACTGAAAGCGGCCAAATTGAGTACACTTTAACCGCTTGATTTATCGAAAATATCATTATTGCCGTATTTAGCGACCTCATCACTCATTTTCATCCTATTGTGCAGCCCTAATTTTAAACATTTTCTTCCAGCTTGATCGCTCATCTTGAACCCTTCACTTTGTGCTTTGATTTTTTTCCTCCTGATGTTTTGTGATCGTGATGATAAAGATAACCGTGCCGAGATGCACTTGCACATTTTTACTCAGTGCTCTTTGCAATCGAATCAAATGTTTGCTACTACTTGTTGTCCATAGTGTGTTTGTTGTTGCCGTATGTACACATGGTACCCACGGGGACTTTGGAGTATTAAAAGTCTTAAATTTAATATTCTAAAATAAGGCCTTAAAGCTATAGCGCGTAGTTTCTGTCGCCCCCATGAGGAATTCTAAGTAATGACAACTAAACTGTCGGTGCATCCACAGGATACAAGCCTTCTGTGATCGCACACCATTTATCTTATCTAGCCAAGGTGGCACCGATTGTAACACTTTTTTACTTTTACTGTTCTCATTTATTTTGTATTTTAAGTTTCATAGCATTACTTAATTTTGTGCTGGAATTGTCCTTTTAAATTTAACTCCAAACATCCTGGGCCTACCCTGGTACTGCACGTTTCTCCCATGTTTTATTTTGTTGTTTTTTTTGGCAGAACTACGTAGGTGTGCCTTCAGGGGACAAAAAAGTGATTTATTACATTTTGATTAATTGCAATGTTTTCCCTTTTTGGATTTTTTTGGTAATTGGCTGATTTCGCTGCATGTGCATGGCTTAACAGGTGTGAACCTCCCTTGTCGTCTTTTATACCGAAACTGAACACAGAACCTCTCTCTCTCTCTCTCTCTCTCTCTCTCTCTCTCTCTCTCTCTCTCTCTCTCTCTCTCTCTCTCTCTCTCTCTCTCTCTCTCCCCCTCCCTCCCCCTCCCAGCTGCGTAATACAGGTCCGATTCGAGGCACCAGTGCTGCTCATGAGCAATGAGGCAAATCAACCAAACCCTGTCATGATGATGTCATCAGAGACACGTCCACCACGTTGAGGAAGTGGCCCTGACGTCCGTCGCCTCCTCTCTTCCTGTCTCCCGCGATTCTTTGGTGGGGGGGGGGTGTTTGACAAAGATTGGTTTAACAGTACTGTACAGATTCTACCCCAATCACAAGCCTCCTGTTCACAACAGAAAAAAAAACATGGTTTTTGCATACATAAAAAAAGGAAGAAAAACAACAAAAAAAACTCTTTGCACAGAACGTAAAAAATTGCCTGATGATGTAATTGTTAGTTGATTATTACAATGGGCTTTGTTTTTATTCAGGTGTGTAAACCGTGACTCAGAAAGTCAAGCCTTTTAAATTAGAGTGTTTTTAGCTGTACAGGTTCCCAAAACAATTGGTATAAGATGGCTTTAGAAGGTAAAGGACCATTTATCTCCCCACCTTCCCCTTGTATTATAACTGTCCGTCTCTACTTTTAATCCTCGTCTCTCCCCTCAGTATCGTCTGTATTCTTGTCCTGGTTTAAAAAAAAGAAGAAGAAAAAAAAGTCCAGATCTCCGCCCCCCAGCGTGTCTGACTGTTTCATTGGTCTGCCAGGCGGTTGGGAATGTGTTCATCTTTCTTTCTTTTCTTTCTGTTTTTTTTTTTTTTTATATAGTTTTAATTTTGAGGCTAACGCCTGTTTCTGGTTCAAAGCGAAATTGTAATGCTCATGCATGATAGGTAATTCTCTGCTATAGTTTCCCCTGCGCACATGCACACTTTTCGACATGCACATCACCTCCTCCTCCTCCTCCTCTTCCTCCACCTCTTCCTCCACCTTTTGTCACAAGCGCATGTGACAACAGCAACTTATTGCATGTGTTTAGTCGCTGCAATGCAGCTTTGCTCAAGTGGATTGTTTGTGTGAATTGGAAAGAGACCGAGAGAGTGGGTGAGTCTGTACAGTTGCACCTGTGTGTAGCGTGGGCATTTGTGCGCTTGTTTGTGTTATCAGCTGCCTTTTGCTCTCGAGACGGATGGCGTTCAGCTTAATATCGAGGCTGTCCCGCGTGGTCTCGGCACACAGCCGGCCTGTTGATCTCGCCTAACGCTGTCGCTGCATGTCCTTTTCTCCTTGGCTAGGGCTTGAACTGGAGGGCCCACACGAGCCAAGGTTTTTTTGTTTTTTAATTAACTAAAAATAAATGAGGATGAGTCTGTGCATCGCTTCCTCTCTCACCTAACGGAGCAAATGGGTCCAGGCAGATCTGTGGTGTTTGTTGCAGTTGTGGATTGTCGAGCTTTCTGCTTGTATAGTTTTTTTTATTTTCACCATTTTCTTTTCTAAAGTGATTTATCTACGTTTTACTCCCAAGGTAGTATGAGGTCAGTCGGAAGCTTCTAGTTCAGGAGGATGAAAACGTTTGACCCTTACGGTTTAGGTAAGCGTCGGGTGATGTAGTACGAGCCTCGATCTGAAAACATCTTGATCCTGCTCTCTTTCCTGCATCACTTTTCTTTTTTTGGGCTGCTTTGACTTGGAACAGTTTATCTCAGCAAGCGCTCGGTTTCCCCGCGTTCACTTGGAGCGTAACGCAGGTCCTGTCGGGCTCTAGGTGAAGCGGTTGGGATGTTTTCTATGATCATGACGTAGCTTAGTGCAGCTGTGATTGAGACTCTGTGTACTCAGATCAGGTATGAGTGTCTCTTAGGTTTTGTCGTAACCTACTGTATCTGTGCGTGGTGTATGTTGGACAGGTTAAAAAAAAAAAAAAAAACGTTATAAGTGTACTTTATAATAGGCCCATTTTATAGAAATGGACAAAAACTGTACATACAAACACTGACTTGAATGGAATATTCACAGCTTGTAAGCGGTGTCAGGTCTATCGTTCAATACTGCTAACTTTAAGTAAGTTCTGTTGTCGGGGCGGGTAATGCCAGCTCTGTGGACGGTGTGCTGGGTGTGTAAGTGGGGTGAACTGTCCACGCGTTGTTGCTCATAACATGGTTCAACCGTACCTCATCCGTGCTTATGAATGTACAGCTAGGAGACAGATGTGTCACACTATGCAGGAGGGTTCTGAACTGCAGGAACACTGACATGTTTCACACCTGTACAAGCATGACATGGAGCCCTTATAACTTCAATAGACGAGGAAGAAATTTACTGAAAAAAACAACTCCAGATTTGGATCTGCATACTCAACACCTTGTATTATTTCCTTTTTTCTTTTGTCTTGATTAGGGTTGGGCATCGTTTCGATTTTAACAATTCCGACTCCATGTTCCGATTCTTCCTTTTGGATACGGGTTCGTATCAATTTAAAAAAAAAAAACATTTAATTCAGTTTTACTGGGCTTTTTTACCGTGAAATAAAGCCACACTTTAGACTCTAAAGCGGCCGCTACACAACGAGCGCCTGGAAGTACAGCGGCCGCTATGGAAACCAAAACATGCACATGTTAAATCGTAGTTTTGGAAACGATTCCAAGTTGGATGCGGTTACCGATGCCCGGTCCCAGTCTGGCTTGTTCTCTACATTTGATCCTTGATCGTCGGTGCTTTTGAGAAGCTCTCCCAACTGCATCAGACGGGCAGGGAAGTCCTCGTTCTTCTCAGAATCAGACCGCATTCAGCGGGACCTCGGGTTACAAACGAGGAGTGACAAGCCTGACTTGAGTTTGATGATGACGGGAGTCGCCCCGTAGACTAGAACAGGCTGCCTAATGTACCGTGTTGGAGCGTTACCGGCAATAACAGCCAGGCTGTGAGTGCAAGGGGAAGGGATCGGAGCGGAGGGAACAGATGGGAGTCCAAAATACTGTATTTTTTTTTTAATTGTAATCATGAATAAGCACTTGCAAAATCTGTATGTTTTTTTTTCTTTTACGTTTTTTTTGAAAGACAAAGATTCACAATGTACTCAATTTTCTCTTTTCTGATAAGGCAACATTCAGGGGAATTAGTAGTGAATGTATTACAATTAGTTTTTGTTTTTTTTGTTTCGTTATTCACAGCTTCCATGCTGTGACAGAAGGTCTAGACAATGGAAGATAACAGAATATCTAATAAATTTGAACAAATAAAGAAATCGGGCTGGTTTTTGTGTCTTGATGTGTCTTTCGGGGTGAATTTTCCTTTTGTAATGTGCTTTTAATCTCTTCACCACGCTCACTCAACATGTGTTTTTTATGGGGATTTGAACATCCCCCCCCCCCCACCCCCACTGCATAAGAACCACGCATAACCCTTGTTCAGATTATAATTATCTAGCTGTGAACATTTTGGCGTAAAAAGACAACTCAATAGAATAATAAAGGATAAAATAATACAACATAATGTACAAACTATTGAATAACTGGTAAGAACCAGTCTGACTTAATCCACGAACATTTTAAATACCAGATGAATGACAATTTGAACAAGAAGTTGAATGTGGTTCTGAAATATAAGCAAACCATAGTCTTGTATAAAGCACTTGAAAGCACAATTTATCAGAAAGTGACTGGTAGAAGTTGGTCACCTTTTTAAAAAATGACTTAAGCTAGTCTAAGTATCTGATATCTACTGTACACTAATTAAAAATCCGAAGCAGTTTTCTGATATTAAAAGTACCTAATTATTAGAAGTAAAAGTAAATATAAACTTGATTATGAATATTAGTCTTTCTCATAGTTCAATGTACAATAGTACAATGTTCAGGGTTTTCACACCTTACACTTCACATTAAACAACACTTACAGTCTGACAACTATTAGGAAAAACTGTTTTCTTTTCAATTTTTGTGACAAATAACATTGTACAAAAACATTTCTTGAAGTATTGAGTAGAACATGCTTAGGGAAAATGTGTGAAAGTATGCATTTTATTCAGGAAATGTAGTGGAGTAAAGGTTTCCAGAAATATAAGTAAAGTAAAGTGCATTTTGTGGAACTTCTACTTAGTACAGAAACATTACAACATTGTAATTAATGCACATTAATAGGCATTTGACTCCATGCTACTATAAATATTAACTTAAAGTAAATGTCGCCACCAGCGTAGCAAACAATATACAAATAAATTATCAAGATCTAGAGCCCGACCGATATATCGGCCGATATTAGACATTTCCCGATATATTGATATCGGCATTTATAATGGCCGATTAAAAAAATAAATAAAAATTATAATGACAAATAAATGATTCTGATAAATGGTCCAAGGTCCACCATGTTATGAGTGATGCCGTTGCACAGTTTGTCCACCAGAGGACGCTGTTTTATGTGTTTTTAATTAGTTTTTGTTCAAAGGACTTTAAGTTTCATATTTTAAGTTTGTAATTTTATACATTTTACTTATCAGAACTTTAATATATTTTGATGTTCCTCTGTTCTGTTGTGACAATAAAACCAATTATACTATTAGTGCGAGAACTCATAAATAAATCTGTTTATGTTTTGTAACGCCGATATATCGGCCGATATATTCGTATCGGTATCGGCCTTAAAAATCCTTCATCGGTCAAGCTGTATCAAGATCTAAAGAACAGAAGTCTTAGTGTCAAAATACACCTTAAACACCAAAGTAAAAGACACTTGTGCATGATGTCCTATTTCAGAATACTGTATCATTGTTGCATTAATGTGTTCATGTCTTTAATGTAGCAGCTGGCAAAGGTGGAGCTGATGTTTACAACCTTATTTACTGTTGGGTATGAGGCACTTTAGGTGTATTTTAATGTCAACACTTTTGTTCTTATATATTTAAGTTACAGTTTAAATGCAGGACTTTTACTTATAACAGAGTACATTATAATTCCCAACACTCATGCTGACATGACAGCGAGAGGAAAAAAAAAAACTTGAATCGCTCCTAGATTCAGCTCAAAGTACGCATGCGTGAACATTTACCCAGCAGGTAAACTCTCCACCATGGCGGCTAGAGGCCATGTGCAGGATCCCAACGACAGGAGACTCAGACCCATTTACGGTAAGGACTCAATGGGGAGTTATATATTTGAGCGTGATTGGATTTTTGGGAGACATCCTTGTGTTGTATACCGTTGCACGTGTATTAAAGTAGAAGGCGTTGGAGTCGGAGGGCAGCGATGCGGCCCCACCAGCTCCAACCACGGGCTCTGCTGCCTGCTGCGCCCAATGACAGTGCACCTTACCCGGTATGCCACCGAGTCGGGGTAGGGCACGTACCTCAGGATGAAACCCCCGTGTCCCGTAGTTAAATCCTTAAACATCCCCGGTGGTGTTACAGCATTGAATGATGCGGAAATGTATGTTGTCCAATTTGGCTCATTCTCAAAGTCGAACTCCTTTTTTTTTTTTTTTTTGCTAACGGTCGCTATTTGACAGCTAGCTAGCATGCTAGGCTAATGTGTCAGCTAGCCAGGCAGCCCATTGACATGCTCCAACTGTATGAATGTTTTAAAAGGAAAAGTTGTTTATTTAGGCGAGTTGTGTGTCACCACGGACATTACGGAGTATGTTCGTTGTGATTAGCTTGTTGTCCGCTTCCAGTTTGAATCTCTATCTGCTTGCTAGCTCGATGGTACACGGTTAGCTTCCAGTAAGCATTAGGTTCATAATAGTGTAAGGACAATGCTTCATGCTAACTCCATGCTAGCTAGCTAGCTAGCTAGCTAGCTAGCTAGCATGGAGCTGTCACCGTTCACGGAACTCTTACAGCATAGAAAGAGGAGCTGGTACACCACAGATATTCACTGGGTGTTATAGGTGAGCAGTGGTGGAAAAAGAAACTTTATTTATATCCTTTTACTTTAGTAAAGGTGTTAAAACCACATTGTGAAAGTACTCAACTACAAGCAAAAGTCCTGCATTAAAACCTGAAGTATTAGTAACGTTATGTATGTTGCAGTAAAATGTTCCCTGTCAGTGTTTTCCTCTTCTAACTGATGTTTCTGGAGTAATATTCATGCTGCATTGATATTTATGTTGCATTTTACTGCTGTAGATGTTAAAGGTTGTGCTCATTTAACTCCTTTTTATATACTGTTGGGTAGTTTAATCTACAGCAATGCATCATATTCTATAAGATCATCACACATTTGTAGCATCGCTGTCCTGTGACAACCACTTAACTCTAAAGTTATACAACTTTTCATGTGGTCAGAAGAACAGCCCTGTTTTCAGCTTTGTGACGATGCACTTTCCAGTTGATTCAAGTGGCTTCATTTAGCTTACGAAGGATATTTGGTTAATGTTACGTTATTTTAAGGAACACTTCATCCTTCAGATTATCACGGAGATACATGGCTTTCACTGGACAAGAAGGGCTCATCTGAACAGTAACTAAAGTTGTCCAGCAATTGTAGTGGAGTAAAAAGTACAGTATTTAGTGGAATACAAGGAGCCAGAAATGGAAATATGTAAGTAAAGTACCTTGAATTTGTACTTACATGCAGTACTTGAGTAAATGTACTTACTTACTTTCAATGAATAATAAGAACAACGACCTGTTTAATATTAATTTTATGACTTTCACAGATCTAAACTGATAAAGAACAGGTTTATTGTAAATGTTACTTTGTCAAGTTATTCCGGAGCAGGGAGGTTTCAGATCTGCGGCCGAAAAGACATGAAAATGTAGTTTGAAATCCATAAATAAGTAAGCTGGTCTGTGTTTTTTATCCATGGCTGGAACTACAGGGCTGCTTGGTTTGGCAGCAGACCGTGTTCTCCTCGACCCCTGATCACACTGATAATAAGTCCATGTCCCTCACATTTCTGTAGGCGTTCCCCAACGTTTGGTTCCTCTCTGATGACGGTTTAAACAGAGAGAATAGACATGACATAATCACAGTGTGCTGTCTGGCACGGTTTGTTTTGGGGACCCAGCTGTTCTGAGAAACTGACGTGTCTCTGTTTATTTTTATATATGTATATACATAAATATACACCAAAAAGACGTGACGCTTGGCCTTCAGCTAATAATAATTTTTATCGTTCATTAATCTGCTGATTAATTTCTCTTAGGATACTTTTGTGACACTTAGAATATTAATCTGAGCCGGTCAAGATAAATATAAGATGGACAATTGTCCTATTCACTTACATTGTAGTTTGTTTTACCAACTGCAGCAATCTCGCGTCATACTGGATCAATGTCAAAGATTGTTGTTCCCATCAGTCACTTAGACACAAACACACAGGAATATAGGGTCCAGGTTGAAAAGGCCTTTTTTTACAGTCCAAATTCTGATTATTACCAGTTTACTGTCACATAAAACAATGAAAGCAGCAAATCCTCACAACTGAGAAACCTCATTCAATGTTTGGTTCTTGAAATATGACTCAGTTATCAAAATAATGATCTTTAGCTCAACTAATCAAAAAATTGACTGTCTAAGAATCACATGGCCCTTTTAGAGGTGTGAATCTTCACTGATCTTTTGATTACGTCATTATCATTTCATCACCATGCATCAAATACATTTTTGTATCGATATAAAGCCATATAGGATATCTGACTTGACAGGTTTGCATTGTCAAGTGCAATGCCAAAGCTGCAATTAGTAACTTAAGACTGGATTGGTGATGTGTTTGGGTTTTGGTTCTTTACCTATTTTGGATTAGTCATATACCACCCTGCTTTTTACCTTGGACTAACTGACCCCAGACAACTCGTTAACAAAAAAGGTTTAATGAACCATAACTTAAATGTACAAAAATTTAGCCATTTTAGATTGAAAAACAAAACGTAACACAAATCATGCCCTTCAAATATGCTAACTGAAATGTGTGCCCATTGCATTTGAGCTTTCATGAACTTTCATTAATCTCATAATGTTGTCCCTTGTGTTTCCCTCAGATTACCTTGATAATGGCAACAATAAAATGGCAATACAGCAGGCAGATAAACTGCTGAAGAAACACAAGGACCTGCACTGTGCCAAGGTGGGTGACTAAGGAGCAAATCCCACTGATAAAGGGTTGTAAGCGGGGAGGCAAAACTTTGTCTTAGGCAGAATACTCAGAGACACTGATACAGACAATGTGTGTTGATGCATGCTCTGTTCTTTATGTCTCTCCTCTGTTCCATCTGTAACTCCTTATTTGTGTCTGTCCTCCTTCTCTCAGGTCCTAAAGGCCATCGGCCTCCAGAGGACTGGGAAGCAGGATGAAGCCTTCACTTTGGCCCAGGAGGTGGCCACCCAGGAGCCCACTGATGACAACTCGCTACAAGCTCTGACTATTCTCTACAGGGAGATGCATCGTCGTGAGTACACACACGCACGCGCACGCACACACACACGCACACACACACACACGCTAGGGCTGTCAAAATTAGCAAAAAAAACAACCATAAAAAATAAAGTTTTGCTTATATTCAAATACAGGGCTCTAAGTGTTCCAGGCACCTTGCGGTTGTGAGGAAAAATAAATTAAAAAAATTGTTAACTTGTATGTGGTTTTATATTTTCGAGTAAATTGATTTCACCTACAAATCATATGAGAGGAACGCAACTCTAACTAATGCAGAGCTGAAAGTACTCGGGCCTGGTGCCGGATTTCTGGGGTATGACTATTTTAGAAAAATAAATAAATTTAAAAAAAGTCAACATGGGTTTTGTTTTTGATGCGCCAGGTTCAACCAATCATCAAACTTCCACCTACAAATGAGACGAGTCCTAGCCAATCAGATGCAACGTCGGGCGGGTCCTTGCCGAAAAGCAAGAGTGCAGTGTTTGGTCTCTGTGGTAACGCGGCAAAAAATTGTAGATGCTTTAGTTGAGAAAGGAGTGAAAAACAAGTGACACTGGGCATGAATAGAGAACAAGAAGAAAAGGGTGGAGACAGGAAGCCGCACTTGGTGCCTTACGGCTGCAGCGAATGTTGAAGGAAGATACTCACTGTACGGCAGCAGCAGTACGAAAGTTCATGCTAGTCATTAGATGTTTGTTGCAAAGCTTCGTTACCGGCATCGACCGCTGCAGCTGCGCCTCCGCTGACCGACAGTGCACGTGATAAAAACAATATGTGTGTGCACAGTTAGTGGAAAAAGATTTTTTTGTTATTGATGGCCCTTGTGTAAATGCATCCAATGCCCAAACTGTCTTGACAAAGCGGTCTGTCTGGAATCAGTATGACCGTCATTTAACCAGAACAGCTTTGTCCCAGAGTTTAGACCTAGCTATATAAAAAGAGTTTAATAGATGTACATGAAGCAACTAATGTCAACATGGACAAAATCATGAATGTACTAATTTGCTGTTATGATGATGACCTGGCCAAAGTAACAACACATCTACAAAGTTTTGTTTTCACAATGATTCCTTGTAGGATTATGATACTATTGTAATATGAAAGTCTATATTGACTCTTAACTTGCTATATGTTTGAAAGAAGTCAAATGTATCCAAAACTTCTTACTTCTTAAAAATGATTTTTTTATTATTGTGTAATGTAAAAAGGACTTTAACTGTTTTTCAAGTCAAATTAACTTTAATGAGTGCATATTGAAACATTACACTGTGTAATTAGAATATTCATTGACAGCTCACACACACACACACACACACACACACACACACACACACACACACACACACACACACACACACACACAGCTGGTAATAACACTAGAGTGACTGCATGCTGACTGTTGTGCCTGCTGTTGTTCACAGCGGAGTTGGTCACCAAGCTGTACGAAGCAGCCGTGAAGAAGGTTCCTCTCAGTGAGGAGTATCACTCTCACCTCTTCATGGCGTACGCCCGCGTGGGCGAGTACAAGAAGATGCAGCAGGTGAGAAATCCTGCGTCCACACGCTGCATATAAACATGCAAACACAGATGACTAACAGCTGTGGCTTTTGTGCTCCATTGGTAATTAAAAGAGATGGACATGTAATCAGAATAATGAAGAGGATGTTGATGACTGCATCTTCGCCCTTTACAGGCGGGAATGGCCTTGTATAAAATCGTCCCCAAGAATCCGTATTACTTCTGGTCTGTCATGAGTCTGGTGATGCAGGTATGGATGGGCAGGCTTTTATTTATTTATTTATTTATTTATTTATTTATGACACAAGCCGTTGGCGTTCCCTAAATATTTTCTTTATTTTGAAAAACGTGTAATTTGTTGTGCAGGCCATCTCAGCACAAGATGAAAAACTGTCCCAAACCATGTTCCTGCCTCTGGCTGAACGCATGGTGGAGAAAATGGTCAAGGAGGAGAAGATTGAAGCAGAAGCGGAGGTGCGTAAGGCCCTGATCAGACTGTGTCGCCATCTTTATTTTCTTTTTTTAATTCTTGCTAGGCGACCACCGGATCACCTGTCCTCAGCCTTAGTGTTATTTCTGCTAGGAAGTTAAATGATGTCGCGCGGTTTGTTGCTTGTTGTTGGTAGTTTTTACAGTTGTTTCTGGCTTTTTATGTGACTGTAGGTGCAGCTGTATTTTATGATCCTGGAGCGCTTGGGAAAGTGTGTGGAGGCTCTTGAAGTGATCAGGGGCCCACTCGGGGGTAGGTGCATGTGTTTCTGTTCTTGGAAAGCCTCAAAGATCACAATCTTTATTTATTTACGGACAATGCACGTTCCTCAACACCGCTGTAAATGTGCCGGTGATAGCCAGTTGGTTAATTTTCAGCTAAAGACCTTTGGGCAAGATTTCTTAAAATCAATGAAGTGGCAGATGCATAAATACAAACATGGGACAGCATTGCACAGAAATAGATGACAATAACTGTTCACTGGTCACTTTTCTGTTCCCTGTGTCTGTCTTTTATTGTCTGTAAAGTGACCTTGAGTGCTTAGAAAGTAATAAAAAAAATAAAATGTAGTAGTATTATTATTGTTGTTGTTATTATTATAACATTAGCAAGCTTGTACCCAAATCATGTAGAGCAACAGACAGCAGTAAAACGCTGATGAACTTGTATAATAACGTTTACTGTCTAGTAGTTAAGCAAAGGAAAACAAATGAGGAACCCTGTCTTACTGCTGTGTGCAAAATGTGGTTATTAACAAAAGGTAAATACAGTGTTTATAACCCAGAATGTTACTTATAATAGTTTGAAGTTAGTCAAATGGTACTATAACACATGTTATACACAGTTTACCTTCAAATACCTGATGTCTGCATGGTCCCACAGAGAAGCTGACCAGTGAGCTGCAGAGCCGAGAAAGCAAGTGTATGAAGCTGTACCAGAGGCTCCAGCGCTGGCCAGAGTGCAACTCCCTGGCTCACAAGCTGCTACTCAAGAAGTGAGTGTCGGCTCTTTAAGGCGAGGCCTGTGTCAACATGGGAGGAGTTACAGGGCGCACATACATTACAACTCTGTATGTTTTGTGTTTCTAGCCCTGATGATTGGCAGTTCTATCCGTGCTACTTTGACTCTCTCTTCCACCTGATTGATCAGTCGTGGAGTCCTCCTGAAGAAGGCCAACAGTGAGTAAAAAGGAGCCTGTGAAACACTGTCTCAACGTCATTGATTAAAAATGCTATTTTAAAGCACGGCATCTTTAACGATGAAGTAAAGAAACGTAAAACGGTGGCGGAGAGTTAACACAGGAAAGCATTTATTTTTTTCTTTTTATTTTTTTTCTTCAGATCAATACTGTATGGAGAGTTACTTTTTTTTTTTGCCGTTTCAACAAGATCTTTAGTGTTTCCCACACAGACTAACTTGTGGTGGTGCGCCACTCAATCAACACGGGACACGCATTCGATCAGCTTCATTTCCTTTCCCTGCTCTTCTCCCTCTCTCTCTCTCTATACACACACACACACACACACAATCACACACAGCGTGTGTCTCCATGAACAGTGTTGCCAACTTTGTTGCTAGATTTAGCAACTTTTCAGTAATAATTATTAGGTCAAAAAAGTTCCTGTATTGAAGATAATTTGTATTTCTTTCTATTTACCTTGCTGATTCAACCACTAAGCTTTATGCAAATGATTGCGTAATGGACCTCCCCCTATAAGTATGTTATACTAGTATATACTACATTCTACGTTATATAGGACATTATTTTATCGGTTTAGTGGGTAGATCTTTTATAAAACATCTCTGTGATAAAACTATCCATACAAGTAGGTATGTCTCCGTTGTATTGGTTTTCCCTCTTTTAAGCATAATAGCAGTTTTATTAACCAAGTATACTTACGTGCACTAGGAATTTGACTTTGGTAGGTGTTAACTCTATACATTCAACAAATAGACATGTAGTCGTAAACATTTAGTAAACAAATAGTAGTATAGACACATACTGTACAATAGAGACAACAAAATACATAAAGGCACATGTCAATGTAATATTAAAATGACAAATATAGAAATATGACTCATTATATCAAGACAAGTACACATGAAGTGGGATGTAAATTGCAAAGTTCTGTGCAAGATGCATATTGGAATGACAAGTGTGTAATGTGTAGAGACTTGGGTGAGTGGCC
>NC_045748.1:9627802-9634265 GCF_008692095.1 Etheostoma spectabile | reverse complement strand
GAATGACCCCTCTTATCCGCAGTTTAGTAGGGTGATGGCAGAGGGAAAGAAGCTGTTCTTATGTCTTTGTGCGCAGGGATCTGTAGCGCCTGCCAGAGGGGAGAAGGTTAAAGAGTGTGTGCAGGATGTGTGGGGTCTCTGGTGGTGATCCCTGTCTGCCTGCTTCTACCACTGTGCAAGTCCTGGAGAAGAGGCAGGGGAGCACCAATGACATTTATTTATTTATTTATTTATTTATTTATTTATAGACATAAAGTGCACAAATAGATATTTGAACCTCCTGTGTTTTTAGAACGATTATTCAAACAAAATGTTTGGCCAGTTTAGACAGCCCTAGTGCTCTTGTAGTGCCTTTTTTTTTTTCCTAAACTTTGGATGGCAACAAAAGAAGAGAGATTTGTTTATAAATAAATAAATGTAATATTGTCCCCCATTGATGTGCTTATGTCTGTCCTTCTGTCTGTTTGTCTTCAGCTGTTCGGAGGGTTCGGTTCATCACACTGTGGCTGAAGTGGTGAGGTTTGTGGAGGAGAGAATTAAAGGCGAGGACGGTAAAGACTCCCGTTCCCTCAGAGGACCCTATTTAGCTCGCCTTGAACTAATTCACAGACTGAGAGAAAGGGGCTGTCCCGAAGAAAGTCTGTTAGGTAAAACACACGGACTGTACAAACAGTTGCTGTTCTTGCGTTTCACCCTCTGCCAGGTGCTTCAGCCTTTTTTTTGTATGTGGCTTTGAACAGGTGAGCCTTTAGAGCTAATGGTGCAGTTCTTTGGGAAGTTTGGAGACAAACCCTGCTGCATCACCGACCTAAAAATATACCTCCATCTGCTTTCTCCGGAACAACATGTGCAGGTAAGTTCCAGCAGCACTGTTGAAAATTGACGCTCGTGGTGGTGAAGGGTTGGGCTGTGAAACGCATTCCTCTCGTGCCAACTTCTTTTTTAGTTCATTAATTGTCTGAGCGAAGCGGTCCCACTGGGGGAGCAGGGAGAGGAGGGATTTGCTTTTCCAGAGGACACCAAGGCGCTGCAGAGGCATTTGTGCGTGTGTCAGCTGAGTCGAGCACTCGGGCTGCATCACGCCCTCGACGTGGACGGGAAACTGCGGCTTATCACAGAGCTCAAAGCTCACTATCATCATGGACTCAAGTTTGGTAAGAACATCACTTTTATTCACTCTTAAACCTTTTTGGCACAGAAGGTTTTTTTTCAGGGACAGAGCAAAGAGGCATTCAGTCACCTAAACCACACAGATTTTATGTATTGAAAGCACAGTGTAAATGGCTTTATCCCAGAGTCCCGAATAACAGACTTTGGTGTGCGTTCTCGTGATATTAGTCAGAGTTTACGGTTGTCCCAATGTTGAATTTCAAAGAGCGGGAGGGTTTGAGTACACACTTACCGAGACCTTTCCATGAGTCTGCATTAATGCAGACTTCACCAAAGGGAATTACCCACAGTTCAAAGCGTTGGGACGTTTACCGCGGAGACCATAGGGAAATCCGGAAATTACAAAGAAACAACAGCAGGCAACACAACCACGGAGCGGAACGGACCTGTTGTCCAGCTTGTTAAACAAGAAACGTGGTTTTTGTTGCATGTACTTCTTTATGTAGCAACACATTTGCACATGGAAAGAAGCAGGGTTTCTGTCTTTGTGGTCACTGAACACATGGCAGCAATAGCGACTGACAAAAGATTTTAAACCTCGTCCAAAACACCAATTTTATGCAACTCAGATGTTTGCTGATATCTGTTTCCCAGGGAAGACCGCCCTGAAGACGGAGCTGCAGTATTCTGATATGTATTGTCTCATGGCAGCTCATGTATACATCGACTTATGGAAGGAGACCGGTGAGTCTTTCTTTCTCTTGTTCTCTCTTTCTTTCTTGCCAGTGACTGCGTCTCTAAACACGTTGTATTGTTGTTGCTGCAGAGGACGAGAACATGGTGTGGCAGTGTTTGGGTGTCCTCCAGGAGGGTCTGTCTCTCAGTCCCTCCAACGCCCAGTTCAAGCTGCTGCTGCTGCTCGTCTACTGTCACCTGGGAGCCTTTGAGCCCGTGGTGGACCTCTACTCCAGCCTGGATGCTAAGCATGTACAGCACGACACCATAGGGTCAGTACAAATAAATTAACTATGGTTTACAGTAAAACGTTGTGATGGACAATGATATACATAAATATATTTTTCTGCTACCATGGGCTAACCGTTAACATAGAAACGATCAGACAGACATTTAAATGCCCTCTGTAAATAGACAGTATTACATGCTGCCGCTGGTAGGGCAGTACATTACAACTTGACCTACTTTCACTTAACTACGCTGCCGTAAAGTCTAGACACAATCAGATCTCCGTGACCTGCATAGCGACAGTACACAGGAACGTTTGCCTTTAACAGAGCGACAGGAATAACCCTTATATACCATCATTACTGAGATTAAATTAATTACATTCTCGGTTATATTTGTACTGAATAACGCATTCAATAAACAGAAACAAAACTCTTGCAGCGCACATAAACAGATGCGCAATATTAGCTCACACATAAAAAGAAAGTTCTCCGATTATGACAGAGCGTTATTGATGAAGAGGATAGGTGTATAGGCAAATTATATAGGTGACTAAATCATCTAGGTTGTTTATTTGAAAGTAATGAAGAGTTTTTGGCCGGGTATAACTGATGTCCTAAGCCCAGACCAGTGTTATATTATTAAGAGATTTAAGTGTAAAAAAACAAAACGTTTTCTTTGTGATTTCCAGGTTTCTGTTAACACGCTATGCTGAGTCATTGGGTCAGTTTGCCGCAGCCTCCCAGTCCTGTAATTTCTCCCTCAGGTTTTTCCACTCTAACCAGAAAGATGTAAGTCCATTTCGCTATGTCCATTTAATTTCAGACACTTTTAAAGCCATGGTCATGCGCGTTTTTATGTAATGTATCGGTCCTTCTCTCGTCCTACCCACCAGACCTCAGAGTATGTCATCCAGGCGTATAAGTACGGAGCTTTTGAGAAAATCCCAGAGTTCATCGCTCTCAGGAACAGGTTGAACCAATCGCTGCACTTTGCCCAGGTCCGCACTGAGAGGATGCTGCTGGACCTGTTCCTCGAGGCCGATATGTGAGAATTTATACTCAACACAGTAAGCCCTGAATTATAGCACTGTGGAATTTTTTACATTTACATGGTGTGTGTTTTGTTTTTTTTCTTCAATTTGTGTTCCAGCGTGTTGAGTCTGGATGAGAGTGTGAAGGCCATGTCTTTGTCTCCAGAGGAGGATGACATCCCCTGGGATAACATGAGGGACAACAGAGACCTAACCGTTTTTACCAGCTGGGACCCTAAAGACAGGTATGTGTATGGTTTTTAATTTTTTGCAGAAACAAGGTGCCTTTGGTCCTCGTATCCAAAGCAAGTGTTGGCACCTGATTTAAAATGGGTCTATATTATGCTACTATTAAGTTTCATCCTAGGTGGTATTAAAAGGTCCTAAAAAGTCTTAAATTTACCTTAGAGAATCTGGAGCTTTTTGGACGTTTGACAGCATACCTGATTCCTTCTCTGATAATAAACGTAAAAGATGAAGTTCACTATACACCCACAGCCAATGTTAGCTTCCCTTAAACTTGCCTGTTTTTGTGTTGTTTTTGTCCCCCAGTTGTTTTGTTGCCCATCTTGTCTAATTTCAGTGGGATTATGGATGTGTGTAGTTAATCATTTTTGTTTGTATTCTCAAAAAACAGTGTTATACATTTTGTAACAGTTATTTGTTTTTAAAGGTCACCTTTTGAGTTTTAATCCCGTTTTCATTTGTGGGGTAAAAAGTTGCTGACAAATCATTGTCGTCATAGTTTTTTTTTGAAAAAATGAAATGAGCGATAGCCCAAAAAATCCACTTGTGTGCCTCTTCCTCCCACAGAGAGCTAACCGCGGAGCACCGGCGTCGGTCTCTGGAGGAGGAGTCCGTCTGGCTGAGGTTACGCTCTCTGACACTGCGCCTGCTCGCCTGCTTGGCCGCTCCGGGACACACGCCGTCGCAACAGAACTCTGAGATGGTCCACGAGAACGGAGTCGGAGACAAGACCTCGGTCCTCAGCGGCCTGCTCGCCCAGCTCAACCAGACCCTGCAGACCGCCGCTCAGATCACAGAGAAACGCATGCAGGTACGTCCAACCAGGGCTGTAGTACTCGAGTCCGGACTCGAGACCATTTTTCTATGGACTCGGACATGTCTCGGACTCGGTAGTATTTGGACTCGGACTTGTCTCTGACTCAGTAGTACTTGGACTTGTCTCAGACTCAGTAGTATTTGGACTCGGACTTGTCTTGGACTCGGTAGTATTTGGACTTGGACTTGTCTCGGACTCGGTAGTATTTGGACTTGTCTCGTACTAGGTTATTTTGGACTTGGACTTGTCTCGACTCAGTAGTACTTGACTTGTCTCGGACTCGGTAGTATTTGGACTCAGACTTGTCTCGGACTCGGTAGTATTTGGACTTGGACTTGTCTCGGACTCGGTAGTATTTGGACTTGGACTTGTCTCGGACTCGGTAGTATTTGGACTTGGACTTGTCTCGGACTTGGTAGTATTTGGACTCAGACTCGTCTCGGACTCTGTAGTATTTGGACTTGGACTTGTCTCGGACTTGGTAGTATTTGGACTTGGACTTGTCTCGGACTCGGTAGTACTTGGACTTGTCTCGGACTCTGTAGTATTTGGACTTGGACTTGTCTCGGACTTGGTAGTATTTGGACTTGGACTTGTCTCGGACTCGGTAGTACTTGGACTTGTCTCGGACTCGGTAGTATTTGGACTCGGACTTGTCTCGGACTCTGTAGTATTTGGACTCGGACTTGTCTCGGACTCAGTAGTACTTGGACTTGTCTCGGACTCTGTAGTATTTGGACTCTGACTTGTCTCAGACTTGGTCACTGGTCTTGCCATATATGGCTTTTGGTCTTGACCGAGTCCAGGTGTCTTTATTATGTTGATGATAATATTGGAGGGAAAGTAAAACACAGTTCAGGTGGGGATATTGTTTAGACAGCTAGCTAACGCTACGCCAATGTTTGCTAACGTTAGCGCACCAGCGTTAGCCTAGTTAGCTTACTAGGTAAATAATACGGTTGCCTTTGGAGTTTCCTATATCTGCGTCCACGTTGTCAACATAAGACCTGTGGCGTTAGTGCTCCTTTTGAGCCATCATTTTACTACATGAAATAAGCTTTGCTCTTACGACATGGGTGTGGTCTAACACACAGGAAGTTAGGGCTGGGTACCAAATTCAATACCATTCAGGAACTGAACGAGCTTCCTCCAAAGAATCAAGTATCGAAAAAGGCCTTGCCAATCAAAACCCAATTTTACCACCTAGGAAGGAAGAAATGGAGGAGGAAATGGTATCAGCGTCAGTGAGCCAATAAGCACGTCTGCATTCTCCTGCCAAGATCTAACAGTGTCTGTGATTGGCTGACGTTACACAGGAAAGACACAGGGCTCATGTAGTAGGAGCTAAAAAATACATGAAGATTTGCGTAATTTCTTTTTGCTTTATAGGATAGGTGTCAAAAAAAGTATTGTTTAGGAATCGGTATTGAAGTCACAGAATTGAACGATTCCCAGCCCTATGTTTTGTGAAAGATTTACACAGATAAACACCAGCCGACTACCGTCTCATACATAATTACTCGTTAATATTAAAGAGAAAATGAAGGAGACAGAAAAGAAAGAGAGGCAAAAACAAGGGAGGAGAGACTGAGAAACTGTTACCCTTAACACGTTCACAGGCATTTGTCCAAATTTGATATCGGGACAGAGGTTACAGATCTGTTAAATCGATTTGAGTCATTTTTTAAAGAGAGACAAGTTAAAATACTCCTAATTCCAGCTTCTTAAATTTGAATATGTTGTAGTTTTCTTCTCTCCTCTGTGACGGGATACTGAGTATCTTTGAGTTGAGGACCAAACAAGACATTTGAGGACGTCGTCTCTGGCTTTTGGGAAACACTGATCCACATTTTGCGCCATTTTCTGACATTTTATAGCCCCAAACAAACTCATCCATTTATTCAAGGAAATAATTGACAGTTTAATCGCCGATGGAAACTAATCATTAGCTGCAGCCCGAGACGTTGCTGTATTGATGTTTTTTGTTGTACTGCAGTATCCATTCCTGGGCCCCCCCTCCACCCGCCTGGCCCCCGCCCTGTCCAGTGGGAGCTGTCAGTGCCAGGCTGCAGCCCTCCAGCTGTCTGTCCACCTGCAGGACCTGGAGACCGTCTCCCTCGGTAAGAAGAGGCGGCAGATCAATAAATTAGGGAAAACGATGTATTTAATAAACAATATAACATAATTTAATTTCTACTCCTTATTGATCTCCAATGGGGAAATTACAATTTACACTCTGTTAATACACACAGGCCTGAAATATATATATACACACACACACACACACACACACA
>NC_045748.1:9617527-9627792 GCF_008692095.1 Etheostoma spectabile | reverse complement strand
CACACACACACACACACACACACACACACACGCTCAGGTCCTTTAGAGTGAAGGTGGGAGTGGTTTGGTGCCTTGCTCAAGAGCACCCTGGCAGTGAACTCTCATCTCTCCAGCTACCAGTTCACCTCAGTACTTCAGTCCATATGGGGACTTGAACCAGCGTCCCTCCAGTTCCCCAACCAAACTCCCTAAGGACTGAGCTGCTGCCCCCCCACCAATCTAATTGCAATCTTTCTGCCAGATATTGTGATTACAATTAGATTTTTTATTTTTTTTATTCTTTTTTTTTTAATTCTTTTTTTTTAATCTAAAGTTCAATATCCATTGTGCAACAGATAAAACATGTCATCTATATTCTTATGCAAGGAAGAGTACATGGATATGAGTATTTTTCTTTTAATAAGCATGACACATTGAACAGTTAGACAAAACATTTATCACAGAAGTTATAATAAATGAAATTCCAATAATCAAATATCAATTCTTTCCTGTAAACAAAAAATTCTGATATGCCTCAGTTCAGTAGCTGCATCTACATATTATATATATATATATATATATATATATATATATATATATATATATATATATATATATATATATATATATATATATATATATATATATATATATATATATATATACCTTCTCCCATCATGTTAAATAAATTAAAATCCACTGAAAATATGACATTTCTATAAACAAGCTGTGATATGTGACATTGTTCCAGCATTTAAACAGTAAATTAAACAATAAGAGGAACAAAAAAAAAAAAAAAAGTTAAACAACACTTTGCACCAACATTCAACTAAATATTGCACATTTGATTATTCGCGGACTTCACGATTAGCCAATCGCATTCTTTCAAATCTCGATTTCGAATTGAAAACGATAAAACGTTCAGCCCTATCAATGCTGTGGCCTAATGCGTTTAACTCACCCCGCCTTGCTTCCTTTTCCCCTCTCAGATGAGTCGTCGGAGCTCCAAACCCAGATCTGTAACGGTTTCATATCATTAGTAGTTCAGCTTCAAGGTGAGTGTGCAGCTGGATATCTACCTCTGTAGCCCAGGCAACCTGCAGATGTTCATTCTGGGTCTGATGTGCTGCATGTCTTCTTCTCTCTCTCTCTGTACAGAAATACTGAATAAATGCAAAGGGGATGTATTGGAAATGAAAGACAGCAAGTTAAAAACGCGGCCTTCCTTATTAGAAAACCTTATCTTCTTTGTTGAGGTGAGACTTCTCCTCTTGCACACGGCGTCCTACCCGCTGTGTTCTGGGTCTGATGTGTTTAACACGATGATGTCATTCTGCTCAGACGGTGTGCATAGTCTTGTGGATGGCTAGTCACTGTGCCAAGATCCTGCGACCACTCAAGACTAGTCTACAGAAGAAGAAGAAGAAGAAAAAGGATACAAACACAGCTCTGGTACAGTTTCCCCCCCCCCCCTCCTCTTTTTAATCCTCCTCTTATACATCCGTACATATATCTTTAGTCCTTGTGTTGTCCTCCTGTGGACCATGCAACTTTTGGGGTTTTTTGGGTCCAAATTTTAAATTAACGGGGGCTTTTGGGTAGCTCACCTGTTAGAGCGTGTGCCTCAGGCTCAGTGCTCGCTGCAGGTTCAAATCCGACCTGCAGCCCTTCACTGCATGTAGTCCCCCCCCCCCCCCCCCCCCCCCCTCTCTCCCCTTTCATGTCTAAGCTGTCCTGTCAAAATAAAGGCCCAAAATTGTAATTTCCCCTAATGGGATTAATAAAGTATACATTACTTTAAAATTGGCAACGTTTTGGTCGGCTTTTTCAGCACTTTTGGTGCTTTTCCCCCGATGCTTTTGACAATTTATTAAATGTTTTTGTCACATTTGCCGACATTTTTGTCCATTTAATTGACGTTGGGATCCCCCCTATTTTACATGTAAAGAGCGTCGTATGGAACCGCTTTTTTTTTTTTTCTCTCTTTTTTTTTTTAAATACCAAAAATGATCCCTCCCAAATCACTGCCAACGAGCAGACGTCTGCATCAGCCGGTCACAATAGTAACCCACGATAGGTGAATGGGCACGCTGTCGTTCCATTAGACTGCGCTTGATTAACAAGCATTGATAAAGCCTGGAACGAGTTTAAAAAAGGCCCCCACGCTTTCTGAAACGTTGCATTTAAATGTTGAAGCGGCCACTTGATTAGTTTTTGTTTGTTTTAGCTTTACACAATTAGATTTATGATAAATAAACAGCACGCAAGTCTGGTGAATTCAGAAGATGTATTTCACTTAACTGTAATGCAGCCTTTAAAACCAGGAAAAGACAACAACACTTGTGTCATATCAGGATATTTCAATATCCAAAATCTAAGACGATATCCAGATATTGATAAAATCTCAGTATGTTACCCAGTGCTACGTCTGGGAGAAACCCGGTAATCTGTAGTTCCCTCGCTGACCTGATGGCTGCTGCTCTGTGTCTCCTGCAGCCGGCGGTGGTGTGTGGCTTCCAGGAGCTGACGGGGAGCTTGCAGGACCTGCTCACCCAGGCCTTGGACTATATAAAGGGGCAAGAGACCGGCGTGACGGCCCTTAAACTGGCCGGTTTAAGCTTGGAAGGACACACGGAGGTGAGTGTGCCCACACAGGAACTGTTTTGCTTTCCCTCCTGTCATTATTTGTATCAACGCATTTCCTTTTTATTCAAAGAGAAACCACACAAACGGAAACGGAAGCTCCTCACTGACTTATTTTAATGTAATTTGAAGTATTTGATCAAATCAAGGAAGTTACAGATTAACTATTTATAAGAAAGACACTGCTCTTGGTCTTTGTTTTGGGTTTTTTTGCCTCTAGGCCTCTTTGGGAAATCCTCTTCTGTGTTTTCTGTGGATCCATTAATTTGACATCCTGCCTTGAATGGAAGGAATATGATGTTTGGAAATGGTATAAAACTGGCGCCAGGGTAGCTCCGTTGGTAGAGGAGAGGTTTACTCCTCGACACGGCGGCCGTGGGTTTGACTCCAACCTGCGGCCCTTTGCTGCATGTCATTTCTCCCATTCTCTCCCTGTTCATGTCTTCAGCTGGAAAAATAAAGGTCGAAAATGCCCAAAAATTCACCTATTCATCACTAGAAATGCAACATCACTGTATCAAGCATCTCACTATCACTAATGTATCCACATTCATATTTACACGAAACAAATGATATATCCAGCTACAAACAAGTCTAAAAGTTAGACTGTATTGTGCAAAGAGTGGTTGCTATGGAGACGATACGTTGGTCGGTCTCGTTGGTGTTGAGTTCTGCTGACGGTTGAGGTCCGTTGCTCTGATTGGTTGTGGCTCTATCTAGTTGAGTGCAGAGGCATTTACGGTTGGAACACGCCCCGTAATGACATCCCAGCGGGGCAGCATCAGGCTCACGTAGTGCACAATTACTTTAAAATGGCAGCGTCAAACACCAAGGTCTTCAGCTTTGATTTAAAAGAACCGAGTGGTAGAGGACCTGTCGTCACGGTGCGTGATCAGCTGATGGCCCCTTCTGTGTTTTCTTCTGTTTTTCAGGAGGAGGCGTCGTTTATGAAGGCTGCTATGGACAAGGTGCAGAGCAGTTACCTGCGCTCCCTACAGGAGGTGGGAGATCTGCTCCGGAAGAGAGCAGAAACTGTAAAGAACCTCAAGATCTGAACACCATCCCACACCCCCGAAATAAAGATGACTTTACCCCCACCATCAGATCCCGCCCCCCACCCTCCTTACGCCCCTTAGACCACCGTCTGTCGGCCCGACAGCTAACCTCCGACTCGTACAACCCGCCCGAGCACACAGGCGTCACTGACCTCCTTCCTTCCCTGCGTATTTCTCAACTCGGCGTTTGTGAGATCTCCAATCTGGATTTTTTCTTTTCTTTTTTTTTTTACTTTCACTTCAACACACAAACACAACCACACACACACACACACACACCACTGGAACATTTGCAACTCTTATAGCACACAAGCTTGTAAGTAAACTCGTGAATTTATACAGCAGTTATAAGTAAAAATGAGGATAAATAGTCATGCTCATTTAAAGAGAACCCGAGCAAATTAGAAATAAATGAATAAGCAGTTTTTAGATGAACTAATCTAATAAATTATTGTACATAGTAAAGAGCAACTACCACAACTCTCCGTGACTGAATGAGAATATAAGACACAATAAACCACTATTCTGTTTGTCAGTTACGTTCCTTCTTTTTATTCCGTGACTTTGTTTTTCTGGTGAGAACAATCAAAGCGACACCCGTACCTTGGACTATTAACACTAAGTAAGGAACGCTGTTTCAATCTGCTGCTTTTCCAGCTGTTTCTCTCCGTCAAGAGCAAGCAGGCACAACTTGGCATTGAACGGAAGCACTCTCCGGAAATATGGCCGCCTGCAGACTGTTTCCCATTCAGCCCATTATTTTGTCATTTCTTCTTCTGCTTTGTTTATCTTGTGTGTTGCTTTGCAAGTGGAGCCCCCCCCTCTGTGGTTGCAGTATCATAAAGAGCAGTGGTGGGATCAGTTAAAGGACTTTATTTTTCTATTTTTTTTTTTTAAGTCTGCCACTTTTGTTTCTTTCCTTATTCTTTTTAACCCCAGTAGAAGTGCTTGTAAACATGTCCTCTGTGGAATCTGGTACACACACACACACACACACACAATAATCAGAATCCTATACGACTGGTCGGCTTTCATGTTATTTAAGAGACCAAGTGTGATTATCTTCATGTGAATCCTCCCCAAAAACAAAATGTTCAATCATCCACGATGTGTCACTGCAGACATGGACAGCTTTCTAGCAAAAAGCATCTGTAGAAAATGCAAGAAAATTATGATAAAGTGCAAAAATGAATATAATTTTTTTTAAATATATGGTTTAGAAATACAGCATGTGTTCTTGTTGAATCCAGACTGGAACATTAAAAGGGTTTTGTCCACTTTGACCCACATCTGATAGGACAGACGGGTACACTGAGCCAACATGCAGCTCTGTAGGATTATTAGATTCTGGAGATATCATTTCTGTCATTTGAGCTGCTGAAACACACACACACACATACACACATACACACACACACACACACGTGTGTTTCCCAGACAACATTTGGCCCTCATTGTAAATAAAAGCGTTGAGGCAACATTTTCGGAGTTGAGTGTGAAAGGACATTAGTGTGTGATTTTTAAAAGCAGCTGCAGTAGATGCCATAAGAATTGTCCTGTGTTAATGTTTTTTTTTTTTTTTGTCATTCCTGTCAGAACAACACACACACACACACAGTCTAACAAACCAAAACAGTTTCATCAGCTTCAGCATCTTCTCAGAAAAATGAGCATCTTCTGCACAATGCGTAACCAATGAGCAATGAAGGCTGATAGGGCTGCAACTAACAACTATTTTAATGGTCGTATTAATCTATGGATCATTTTCTGGATGAATGAATGAGTTGTTCGGTCTATGAAATGTCAGCAAATGGTGAAAAAAGTTTGTGATCACAGTTTCTCAAATGTCCAAGATGACGTCCTCAAAATGTCTTGTTTTGTCCACATCTCAAAGATATTCACTTTACTGTGACAGAGGAGAGAAGAAACTAGGATATATTCACATTTAAGGAGCAGGAGTCCGAATTTTTATGCCTCAAACTGATTAATTGATTAGGAAAATAGTTGGTGATTAATTGAATAGTTGAGAACTAAGCGATTAACCTTTGCAGCTGTAGCAGACGTCGTTTACATGTGTCACCCAGAAGCAATGATGGACGACTGCAGGCGGTGTGCAGCTGGATTTTAGTTTTTCTATTTTATTAGGAATTGGGCAGAGCAATGTGAGAAAATTGTGAACCCCTCCCCTTCCTGTTAATCTGCAAACCGCATACAATCACACACACATCTGCTAATAAATGCCTTTTTCTTTTCTTTTCAACACTCCAGCCCTGTCTGTCCCGGTGGATTTGAGGCTGGAGAGAAGACGTTTGTGATCTGACTACATGTTGTTGTTGTTGTTGAGGTTCAGAATAATGGTTGACAATCTGGAGTGTCCTCTCACCACCCTCTTTTGTTAGAAAATGGAAAACAGAAACACTGGAATGTCAAAGTTTTTTTAAATAAAAAGTAAATGTGAGAACTTGGTTGTACAACGTGTTTTTTTTTAAATTATTATATATATTTGTTTTTAACCTTCGTGTTGTTCTTGGGTCAAATTTGACCCACTTTCAAAACCTATATACATATAAATATGGTTTCTTTCAACCTCAAGGCCCAAAAATAACATGATTGATTCCATTCCAACGTTCTTAAATGAATGAGATTTAGGTGTTTTATTTAATTGTATAGAATCCATTTTCTTCCCAAACCGCAGATGCTGATTTTTTGATTATTTGCTACCATTAAAAAAAAAGTATCCTGACTAAATCTGTTGAAGTCAATAAACCTTCCTCTGATTTTAATTAGTCGAAAATAATTCATACTGCTTCTTTAACTCAGAAATTTGATTTTATTTCATAAAGATGAGGTTCAATGATCATAAGTGTAAGTGTAAAACTAGTGGGAGTACATGGAGATACTCCCAAGCCCCCGGCTGAGCGCCGCTACGTTGGAGTTCACCTCGGTGGATGAGAGGGTCGCCCCCCTACGCTGCGGGTCTGCGGGTTGTTTGGGCCTTCTTGGAGACCTTGAATGGAGTCCTGTATGGGGCTCCAGTAGGGGACTCCATAGTTCTGCAGGGGAACTTTAATGCACACGTGGGCAGTGATGGAGATACATGGAGAAGTGGGATTGGGAGGAACGGCCTCCCTGATCTGAACCAGAGTGGTTGTCTGTTGTTGGACTTCAATTAAATTCAATTTTATTTCTATAGCACTAAATCACAACAGTTATCTCATTGCGCTTCCCATAAAGAGCAGGTCTAGACCGGACTCTGGGATGTTATTTATCTCCAGGGTCTTCCATAAAGAGCAGGTCTAGACCAGGACTCTGGGATGTATTTATCTCCGGTCTTTCCATAAGAGCAGGTCTAGACCGGACTCTGGGTGGTATTTATCCCAGGTCTTTCATAAAGAGCAGGTCTAGACGGACTCTGGGATGTTATTATCTCCACGTCTTTCCAGAAAGAGCAGGTCTAGACCAGGACTCTGGGAGTTATTTATCTCCCGTCTTTCCAGAAAGGACAGGTCTAGAAGGACTCTGGGATGTTAATTATCTCCCACGTCTTTCCAGAAAGAGCAGGTCTAGACCAGGACTCTGGGATGTTATTTACAGAAACCCAACAATTCCCACCAAGAGAAGCACTAGGACACAGAGGCAAGGAAAACCATCCTTTAAGAGACAGAAACCTCGAGCAGAACCATGGCTCAGGGTGGGGGGGGCATCTGCCTCGACCAGGAGAGAGAGAGAGACAGAGAGAGAGAGAGACAGAGAGAGAGAGAGAGACAGAGAGACATGGAGAATTGTAGCAGAGGGTGTGGAGCAGGAACATGGAGGCAGCAGGTGACTCCAACCACAGATCCAGAGCCAGAAACACCTGCAGGAAGCGATAGGAGGAGAGAGGAGAGAGAGAGAGAGGAGAGAGAGGAGAGAGAGGAGAGGGGCGAGAGAGCACAAGACTCTGGGAAAGGGAAGAAGTTGAGTTGGTAACATGCATGAATGGGATGAGGTTGCATACAGATGGAGAGAAGGAGGAGGACTTCTGGGCCAGTCATGGATTGTCTATAACAAAAGCTCTCGATCTACCGGAGACAAGCGGACACAGATGGATGGAACCATTACAGGTGGCACTGAAATACTTTTGTATGAAAACCATCTGAATTTGTGGTTTGAATTCCCCTCTTTGAAATATACTGAAGCTAATATTTCAGGTAGATAGATAGATAGATAGATAGATAGATAGATAGATAGGATAGATAGATAGATAGATAGATAGATAGATATTTATTGATCCCAAAAAATGGGAAATTACGTCTAAATCATTGTCTGAATCTAAATGGACTTTAAAAGGAGGTTTTTAGACATGGCACATTTGGAAATGAAGTACTGGAAATGTCAGAGTAAAGTACAGTATATAGCAGTGAAATACTTTAAATGATTGGCATTCAGTTTCTCAAAAGATTAAAATCGTTATGGCCATTTTTTGCTTCCATACATTATCCTATCAACTACAAAATAACAATGTACATACTGTAAATGTTACGCAGTGTATTTCAGGTTTAAGGAGACTGGTCACAAATGAAGGTTTTGTCCGTTATATTGAAAACCAATTACAATTTTCAATAATTCATAATGTGCAAAGAGTGCAGTACACAGCTAGCCCATGTAGGCGGCAGCAACATACACAAAGTTAATGTATTCACTGCTTTTTTACACGAAGAAGAGCCGAATGCTAGAAAGAAACCAACAGCAGTAAATACATAGCGAAGCTAGCTAAAGTCTTAGACAACTACAGGATATTAGGTATCAAAACACAAATGTTTGTGTACCAGGTCGGCAAAGACCAAGCCAGTATGACTAACGTACTGGTGTAACTGGACTAAAAGGTGTTTTGCTTGAACTGCCCTTCTGTTAAATATATTTAGCTGTTAGCTAGCTAGCTAGTTAGCTTGCTAGTGATCTAGCTAGCTGTCACCGGGTTGTTTTGTTCTCTGTAAAAGTGGTCGTTTCTTTTATAACACATGAGTGTGTCTCTGGTTGTTATCCGCCTGGAATTAGCCGACCAGTCTCCTTCTCCACAAGGTTTCCAGTACTCAGCTGGTGAGTTAAGTTTCTCTTAATGCGTTAAACATGAAAGTCACTGTGTTTGGGAGTTAGCCATGAAGCTAACAAGCAGAGATAAGCACTGAAGAGTAACATCACAGCTGTGTTGTCAAAAGTAGACATTATGTATTGAATAGACCCAGTGATGAAACGCATTTAAGTACATTTAATCAATAATTTAAGTGCAAATTTAAGATAGATGTACTTTTCAGTTTATGCTACTTTATACTTGTACTTCCTTTACATCTCAGAGGTAAATGTACTTTGTACTCCACTACATTTGTCTGACAGCTTTAGTTACTTTTCCTGTCCAGATGTGTGGATGTTGATTGTTTCTGATAAACTGAAGGATGAAGTCTTCCTTTGTGTTGAGAAAATCCTCCTTCTTACGCTAAAAAAAGTCCTTAAAAAAACCCTTGTATCAGCTGGAAAATGCATTGTCACAAAGCTGAAAACATGGCTGTTTTCTTGTCTCTTGTGTTCAGTTGAAGGCATGTCGGAGAAGGAACTGCAGGAGAAGGCTTTGGGTGTAGCCAAACACACTCTGAGTGGAAAGACAGATCTGGAAAGAGCAGCCGTATTGCACCAGCACATTGGTAGCAGAGCCATGGGGGACATGGTTATAGAAACCTTTGAGCCCAGCCCAGGTAAGCACAAGAAGCTGTAAATCCCACCAAGAAACCGCCCTAGTCTTCACCTGATAAACTAGTAGGAAGAAAAAAAATAACACTGCCTGAGCGTGGTAGATGAGGGCAGACGTAATGCTGATATGACACACTGATTAATCTATGTGTGCTTCGCATGTTGCTTAGATTCTCCTCGACTCCTCCACTTGGCTCCCTTCCTGCGTCTCAGTATTCCCACTGAGCCGGCCCGGAAGAGCTACTACGAATTAGTAGTAGGCGGGAAGAACTGAGGAAATGTGTTTTGAAGGGATGATATGTCCTCTCCTCTGAATCCTCCGTGAATAGCTGTTTAGGCGGAGTTAGCAACTCCTTCAGCAGCACGGCTTCCGGGAAAGGCTGCTCTTGTGTATCCTTGGTTATAGCGTAATGATCCCTCCTTGGTCCTTTGGGGCAGAAATAAGAGCTTTGAGACGGCTGTCACCGAGGAGGGACAGAACAACTTCCGGTTCAGTCGAGGACTGAGGAGTCGAGGAACTATTAAATAAACGACATGAGAAGCACCCTATATCCACGATGTTCCACTTCCGAGATTACTCCGTTGCCACCGGAAATTCCGCCAGATGTCTGTTACGTTCTGTTTTCGTGTCGGAAATGAAATTTTAACCTCCAGTGAATTTATGATGACTATGGGTAACTGCTCATTAGATCTGCTGCACTCACAGCTGCTAGGAAAATAATCAACCTGTTGGAAACTGCTTCATGACTTGTCTGTTCGTACATGGACCCTTTCCTTTTTGGACGTCGTGTATAAAGGAGGGTTCGGTCGATGGTCGAGCCTCGGGTTGAAGAGGAACAATGCGGATTCCGTCCTGGTCGTGGA
>NC_045748.1:9603547-9617517 GCF_008692095.1 Etheostoma spectabile | reverse complement strand
CAACGGATCAGATCTTTACTCTCGCAAGGATCCTGGAAGGAGCCTGGGAGTATGCCCAACCAGTCTACATGTGTTTGGTGGATCTGGAGAAGGCGTATGACCGGGTCCCCCGGGAGATACAGTGGGAAGTGCTGCGGGAGTATGGGGTGAGGGGGTCCCTTCTCAGGGCCATCCAATCTCTGTATGACCAGCATGTATGATCGGCAGTAAGTCAGACTCGTTCCAGGTGAGGGTTTTAGTATTCATGGACAGGATATTGTGGCGTAGTCGGGGCGGGGAGGGGTTGCAGTTTGGTGGGCTCACAATCTCATCGCTGCTCTTTGCGGATGATGTGGTCCGGATGGCATCATCGGTCTGTGACCTTCAGCACTCACTGGGTCGGTTTGCAGCCGAGTGTGAAGCGGCTGGGATGAGGATCAGCACCTCTAAATCTGAGGCCATGGTTCTCAGCAGGAAACCGATGGAGTGCCTTCTCCAGGCAGGGAATGAGTCCTTACCCCCAAGTGAAGGAGTTGAAATCCCTTGGAGTCTTGTTTGACTCCAGCGCTGTGGAGGAGGGTCCGGCAAAGCGAGACTACACAAAAAGAACATTTTAAAATGGCACTTCCTATTAAAGGCTGTCATGTACTGGGGATAGATGTATGCAATGTGCTTACGGTGTTAGCATATGTACATAATATGTATTTAATTGGTTTACAGCTATTATGTTGTGTTTTTAATCAGTGTATATTTTGGCTATTATTTTATTTTGTCTTGGATTTTATTTACGGAGGGGGTGATGGCGAGTGGGGGGGGTTCAGATGTGTCCATGTTGTGGGTTGTATGTTTTGTGTTAAAAAATAAATGTAAATCTTTAAATTAAAATAAAAGGTTGCTGACCTCTGGTTTACATTGACAAGAAACTAGAAAATTGCCAGTGTAATTCTTAAAATGCATCAAATGATGAAACCGTTATATTTTCATTGTAGATAAGGGAGGAGGCCAAGACCCTGGTGGTTCATCCGAGCCGGACAGCGGACCTCTGGCTGCGCAGACTGAAGCAGACGGTCTGGACGGCACTGAGGCTTTGCAGGACACCAACGAGGCGACAGGCGCTACCCCTGCCTCCCCCTCCAAGCAGCTGCCGGACCAGATCTCTTTCTTCAGCGGAAACCCGTCCGTGGAGATCGTCCATGGCATCATGCACCTCTACAAGACCAAGTGAGTCCCATCTCACATGTTTACTCATTGTTTCAGGCCTTGGCTGCATCTCATAACCCTGATTTGATCGCTCCTCGACTCCTCCTTCCTCGGCTGAATTGGAAGTTGGTCTGTCACTCCTTGGTGAAGGGCGTGTCAAAGCTCTTATTCCTGCCCCGAAGACCGAGCATTGAGGGCGGATCTCTGAGGAGCCATGAGCCAGGATGCGTAAGAGCAGCCTTCCTGGAAACTGTGCAGCCGAAGGCCCAAATGCTGATGAATTCACATGACGCTTTAGAGGACAGATCGTCTCATCCCTTTAAAACCCATTTTCTCGTTGCCTCTCTCCTCCCGTGATTTCCTCGCGTCTCTCCCATGCGTCCTCAATGGGAGGGACTAAGACACAAGGAAAGGCGGCAAGTGGAGAAGTCAAGGAGGTAATCCAAGGGCTATGAGATCCAACCTGTATCTGCTGTTTCAGTATGGCTGTTTTCTTTTGTAGCAAAATGACGTCACTGACAGAGGACGTAAGACGCAGCGCTATGGTGTGCATCCTGACTGTCCCCGCGACCATGACCAGCCATGACCTCATGAAGCTCTTGGCCCCTTTTAATGATGTCATGGAGCATATGAAGATCATAAGGGACCCGACCCCTAACCAGTACATGGTCCTGATTAAGTTCTGTACACAGGTAAGAGCATAATCATCCTACATTTTTTAGGTTATGTTTTTTTCTTTTTTTTAAACCTAAAACATTTTTAGTTTTTAGGAGGGAAGTGTTGTAAAACAATCGGATGATCTATGCTTATATATACTGTATATACATACATACACACACACACACACACACACACACATATATACTCTTTGTTGATCTCCTTTGGGAAATTACAATTTACACAGTTTTTGGCTTTCCTGTGGAAGTTTGTGCCTCTATTTCTGACTTTAGTCACCATCTGACTTGATGCTGCTTTTTTCCTTTTTTGCTTTTATCTCTTTCTTATTGTAGGCAGACGCAGACAGTTTTTACACAGCGTGTAATGGCCGCCAGTTCAACTCCATAGAGGACGCAGTGTGCCAAATGGTCTATGTGGAGCGGGCGGAGGTTATAAGGTCTGACGAGGTAAATGTACCCAAAAGAATAGATTTCCCAATTTATTCTTTCATTTTTTTACTGCCATTTGTAAGCTAAATGTCTTTTGGGTTTTTGTCGGACAAAACAAGACATTTGAACACGGCACCTTGGGCTTTTCTTTTTGACTACTTTATTATTTTGTCGACCAAACAACAAATTGATTAGTTGAGAAAGTAGTCGTCGGAATCATTAATGAAGATAACCATTTTTATCCAATGCCTCTCCCATTCTTTACTCTCTCCATTGGCTCCCGGTGGTTTTTGGAATCGACTTAAAGATTTTAATTTTTGTTTTTAAGGCCATTAATAGCTTGGCCCTGGCATATTTTTCCGATATTTTAACCCTTTGAATTTTTTGAAGTCCTAAGGTCGAGGTACAAACTGTGGGGGGATCGTGCTTTTGCAGTTGCTGCCTCGAGAACAGATTACCCCCTGACATTCAACCTATTACAGACTCTTTTTTTAAATTTACAATATGAAAACATATTTATTTAGAATGACTTCAAATACAATAAATAAAATAGTGGTATTTCCCTTTCTTCCTCCTGCTTTTATGTAACCTTTTCTGGTTTTACTGTACGTTATGTTTTTATTCTTGGTCCTTGATGTATTGCACTTTGAACACCTGCTGGTTGCAGTAAAGAGTTATAGAAATAAAAGTTGACTGATTGATGTCTACGGTGACCAATGTAACCAAAAACTGGTGCCGCAATATAGGAAGAAATGAGTGAAAACTGGTTACATTTGATCCTAAATAGTTTCCTTTCTCTTATCTCCTCCCCTTTTTCCTCTGACTCACTCTCCCCCCCACCCTCCCCCTCCCCCTAACCCTCCCTCCCCCCCCTCCTCAGGGAGCCAGTCTGCCGGTGATGGAGCTCACCGAGCTGCCAAAGTGCACCGTGTGCCTGGAGAGAATGGACGAGTCGGTTAACGGCATCCTCACCACTCTCTGCAACCACAGCTTTCACAGCCAGTGTCTCCAGCGGTGGGAAGATGCCTCGTGAGTTGTACACACACACACACACACACACACACACACACACACATACACACACACACACACTGGAATTACCACGCTGTACTGTGTTTCCTACGTGATGTTACCTTTCAAATGAGCTTATTTCTGACCTTTTTTCTACCTATGATCTGACTAAAACGCACTGCTGTCCATCTGCTTTGGGTTTATCTTAAGTGCTGACACTCCTACTGGATATATGCAACCGTTGGTGATATTTAGTGTAAATATAGGACTGGTTTACAACCTGGTATACAAAGGAACCTTCTCACTGATGACAGAATCCCATGCTCGGTGCTCTCTCACCTGATTCTTAGTCCACTGGTCATTTCTCCAGGCTTCATGTCACGGGATGTTTGTCTTTGTCCTCCTCTTTGCGTGTATTCTTCTGTTTCACAAAGGACCACTGAACACACACGTGTCACAATAGATGAATGTGTTTGGCTCTGTTTGCAGGTGTCCTGTGTGTAGATACTGTCAAACACCAGAACCAGTTGAAGAGAACAAGTGCTTTGAGTGTGGAGTGCAGGAGGTAACTGATATCAGTCTGCGTAGCTCTTTACCTGGTACTGGATCTGCTTCTGTAATTGATTTAGCTTTTAATTAACCTTTTTTTGCTCACCCCACATGCAATTTTTTCCCCTCTGTAGAACCTGTGGATTTGTTTGATCTGCGGCCACATCGGTTGTGGGCGCTACGTCAGCCGGCATGCCTATAAGCACTTTGAGGAAACGCAGCATACTTACGCTATGCAGCTCACCAACCACCGTGTTTGGGACTACGCAGGAGGTACAGGATTTTGTGTGGTTGTGACTGTGTGTGTGTGTGTGTGTGTGTGTGTGTGTGTGTTTGTGGGTGGGTGTGTGGGTTGGTGTGTGTAGATGAACAGGCATATGTTGCTAGTTAAGGGTGGTGATGGTGATTTGCAAGATTACATCTTTAAGAGCAAAAATATATGGCTATTAAAGCAGCATAAAGCACTTCTGGCCACTAGAGGGCAGAAGATAACCTTTTTTTAATTTTGTTTTTAATACTTTTTATTGATCTTCAGTGGGGAAATTACAATTACAAAAAAAATGTCACTCTGTTGTTAGAACACACTACACACAGGCCTGAAATACACACACATGCTCAGGTCCTATACGTGCACAAATGGGGAAATGTCAGAGAAAGGCGCCCCAAGCAGTTGGGGGGGCACAATGATAAAACAGTAAAAAGCAGCTAATCATCCTCAAGTTAAGGGTGCATTTTTGCCTTAATAAATTTATATTTCTTTCCTCAATATCAATTATCTGTTGACTAATTGATCTCATGCAATGGACCACCTTTAAACTCATGTTTGGGTACTCTTCGTTCCCCTAACCGACGAGCCCGTGGTGGTCTTTGTGGTTCTAGATAACTACGTGCACCGGCTGGTGGCCAGTAAGACCGACGGGAAGATGGTGCAGTACGAGTGCGAGGGAGACATCTGCCACGCTGAGAAAATTGACGGACTTCAACTGGAGGTAAGCACTTGCTTTCGATGCTTAGTTTGCTAAATCAACACAAAATGTATTAAATCATTCTCCATGTCTGCAGTACTCGTACCTGCTGACGAGTCAACTGGAGTCTCAGAGGATTTTCTGGGAGAATAAGATCGTTCATCTGGAGAAGGAGACCGCTGAGGAGGTACTGAGTGCTAGAAACAATACAGGCTTCAAGTCTTTTAAGTCTTTTAAGAAGTGTTCTTGCATCTTTTTCTGATTATTTTCTACACACACATGTCTTTTAACAGATAAACAACATGAAGGCCAAATTTAAGGAGACTCTGGAGCGTTGTGATAACTTGGAGCGACGGTTCGGAGAAATAAGCAAAGACAAGCAGGTCATAGAGAAGAAGTAAGACTGCCACTTTCGTTGTGTTACATTCATTTTTTTTGTCAATTACAGAGTTGAAGGTTGTCTAATCATATCAACATTTTCTTGTGAATATGACATTGATTCTAATTGTGTGAATTCTGATTCAGATTTTTTGGTTGTTTTTTGTTTTTTGGTTTGTTAGTATATTTGATATTTACTAAAACATCAATTCATGTTAAAGGTACACTTATCAGGTGGGAATAAAAACACAATGCTTGTCATTGTATGAGTCTGCACATACAATATTCTATGGTATTTGACCAAAAAAAGTACACTCCCTTTTCCAAGAAGTCCCTGGGGAAAAACCTCAACAGAATTCCCAGAATCTCATTCCCCAGAATTCAACCTTTTCTGGACAATAAAGCATACTGTAGGTCCTCAAGTGGGTTGGAACATCCTATGTGATTTAACTGGTATAAGAATTTCTGTGCAACAATAGACCTATTTCCAAGCAGACAGTTTGACATGTCAAAACAGGAAAAGACCAGGTTTAATTAACAAGTTATTAGATGGGTGTGACATTTCAGGGCTTTGGCATTGTGCACCCTGGTTCACATTGTTAAGATGATTTTATTTGAATGGTTAACTCAACTCCTCCAGCATGCGACACACGTGCTGCTGACAAATGACGTAGGATGTGCTGCGACGGAGGGAAAAAAACGAACTATTTTGTTAGTTTTTTTTATATAAGCTATTTTGTCAGTATGGGGGCCGATTAGGATCGGTGCACCCCTAGTAAACTGTAGTTCAGATTTTGTCGGGAGCTTGCCACCATACAGCTGATTCTGTGTTTGTGTGTTCAGGTGCACCCAGTTGAACAGTCGAGTCTTGAAGCTGACCCAGGAGCTGAAGGAGGAGCAGGAGATGAACCGCTGTCTGAGAGCCAATCAGGTGCAGCTGCAGGCCAAGCTGGCAGAGGAGGAACGCAAGGCGAAAGAGACCGGTGAGTGAGGAGATCACGATAACTGATAAATAAGTATTAATCGTTTTTAATAATTTTGCTAATCACCATCACAACACAAAGGGCCCTCCTACAGCACACTGTGGACTGGACACGGTAGCATGCTGGTTTCTTTTTCTCCATTTCTTTCTCTAGTACACACAATTTTCTTTGGTTCACTTTCTGTATATGGGTCGATGCACGCTCTTACCTAAAGTAGACCAAACTCGGAAGCACTTGGAAGTGAACAGAGACCCCTGTTTTAAAGCAGACCAGAGTTTGGTTGTTTGGTCCACACCAGAGTTTGAATGAGCTTTCACACCACCCCAAACGAGCCAGGTTCATTTTAAGCGGACCAAACAGCTCAGGTGCAAAAGCAACCTTACACTTTAAACTGTATAAATAAAGGACTTTTTCTCCGTGACTTTACCCGTATGTTTCTGACGTGAAGCTCAAAGTGCTGTACGTCATGAAGGGTGAGCTTAGCTATAAGAGGTTCAGCATTGGCTTCACTTCACTTTTCAGACCTGGAGGTTGCGGCTTGGTCAGGCTGAAGAATCCAGAGCATAAGGTATGCGCAGGAGGGATACACAACAGGAATTTGTTGAATGCTGTTAGACATTCAGAAAATATTCCTAGAGAGCAAAGGCCATATGTGCCTAAAGGTAGATGGATTATTTTGGTATCTGGGGCCGGCAGTAAGAAAGTACTTCCTCATTTATACAGTCATATTTGCATATCATAAACAAAGCGCTGCTGGAGGTAGACAGGACGTGGACAAAGTTAAAGGAAGACTTCATAGTAAAGTCATGTCTATTTATCGTCAGGTCGACAGTAAAAGATACTTTGTTAGGCGGCATAAATACTGACATTTCACGACTTTGCCTGAGGGCGATGTTAATGTCAGCATACACTAGAGATTTTAATGGAAATTTAAGGCCTATGGTTCAGACGTACCTGTATTTTTCCTTCAGCTATCAGGATGCGGAAAGTTAAAACAGATGTTCCACAACGCAGTTGCTCTCTGTTTATGTGGAAGAGACACACGCAGGTTGCGCCATTTAACTTCTTTTGATAAGAGGGATTTGAAAGTTTAACCCACAGCTTTTTTTTTTTTTTCTTCTTCTTCTTTAAAAACATTCCACACTGATAACCAAACAAATATAACCACAACTGTGTATACGCTGTCCTCTTGGAGTCAGTCTGAGCGCTGTGATCCCAAGTTTCCTGTTCACTTGCATTAACGTGTGATTTATTGAGTGTAGTCAGTGCTTAGTCCAGGGATGTTGTGGTTACACTGCTTGCTTGGTTTAGCTGACTCAGGTTAAGTGAACACTTGTGTGAATAAGTCCATGCTGTGTCTGTTGCATTGCACGGAAGATATTTAGATATGTCTTACTACAAAGCTGAGCAAGGTTACTTGTTCTGGGCAGCACGTGGAAATCCATTATTCTTTCATTTAAAAGCTAAAGTGTCATATCAGAACTTTCCTAACAAAGCAGCTTCACCAAGTTGGCTCTTCCTCTGTGTCACCATCTAAATAAAGCTTAAGTGATTATGGTTTTATGGTTATATTGTTATATTATATTATTACATGTGGCACTTTGTAGTTTGACTTATTTGAAGCAAATGTATTACTTCCATGTGATTGTGCCAACGGTCACACCAAAATCGTGAAATTTAAAAAAAAGTTTTTGACGACATCGTTTTGAATGGACGGCCGAGGTCCACCTTCACTGGGAGGTGAGGCGTGGGTGGGGGTGAGATTGCTTCATTTCTCTGGTTCTGGCTCCACAGAGACCAGTTTTGGTAGTTTACACTGCGATGCTGGAGTTGCATATTCAAAAGATTTTACTCTAGAACCTGGTTTCAAACCTGGTTTCAAACCTGGTTTCAAAAGTTTTCGTTTGCAGGCCCCCAAAACCCCGTTGTTGTGTAAACGAAGGGTCAGAACGTAAAAGTACTTTTGCATCATTCCTCCTTGGTTGAATGCACTTATTGGAAGTCGCTTTGGATAAAAGCGTCAGCTAAATTAAGATAATGTTAAAAACAAGTGTTAAAAAATCAGATGACGATCTGTATGCTGCAGTTTTGCCAATAACATCCGTACAGTAAGACCGGATTAACATCCATGCGATGTGACATGGCAGCTACAGAGTTATTGATTGCTTCAGCCGCTTCTCTTTATGTATTTTGGAGCATTTCCCTGAAAGTCTACGCCACTTCACCAGTTGGAGTATTTCACCATCTTGGGTTTAGCCCAGAAGCACAGGATGTAAGTACTACTTCTCCTCGGGCACCACGGCTCACACTACTCTGTTTTTACAGCCTGGATATTCAACATCTGACAGTTCAGGTCCACCGGTGCTTAAATGGCTGTCTGTTGTTTAGATGGTTTACACTAACTCACCTGTAGGTATAGGTATTTTTGATTTAATGCATGTTTAATTATCATTTATGCTTGTATGTTTCTGCTCTCTTTGCACAGCCTTTCTAATCTGTATGTAAGCCTAAATGTTTATTTAAGTCACTTTTACAGACAGGATGTTCACACAGCTGTGTGGTGGTCACACCCCTGAGGCTAGCTGTGACATACATCAGCATATTTCTCGTAGGTTCCACTCTACAGTAACATTTGACCCATTTTAGAAAGTAAAAATAAAGAAAATCAATATGTGGCCGCTCAATGTTGATATTGTGGTGAGTCGCCACAAATATATCAAAGTATGGGCGTAGTATATACATTCTATTGCACATTTAAGTGTTGTAAAGCAAATAGTTTTCACTATTGTCTTGGGTTTACAAGTTAAGGGAGCTGCACATCCATCAGTCATTTTACTAATGTGCCAAATGATAATGTAACTACGTGAATCTGCAGCTCCTCTCGGCTTTTACAGAGCTTTACAGCGAGTTTCAGCCCTTTGTCTGTCGGGTCCACAACTTGACTGTTTTGCTTATCTCCCAGCGCTCTCATAGCAACATTTTCAGAGAAAAAGATGCAAAAAGCCACTGAACACTACCTGCTCAGCAGCAAACAGCAGACAGACTCGGTTTGGGACCAGCTGGTGAACATAGTGGAGCATTTAGCAGCTAAAGAGACAGACACTTCCCTCAGGCGTCGGTAGAGACAAAAACAACTGAAAGACAGAGAATAATGGACTGACATTCATCAGGTGACACACACACACAAAGACTCCTGATGAATCACCATGTTGCACTGTGACTGCCGGATGTAGAAAATTAACAACTTTTTGCTAACAAGTTCAGCATATCCTCTTAAAATGTGATGGTAGTTTTATTCTCCATCTGTAAAAGTTCAATTCAAATAACTTTTATTTGTCTCCGAGTTGAAATTAAAAGGCACAAAGAGTAACACTTTAAGGACAATTCACAGATACGGTACGTAGCAAGTATGTCTTCTCCCTTACAGTCTACTTACCGCCTGTTTATTGTCTATTGTGTCCCTGTAGGTGAATGTAAGGACGAGGCAATAGCGGAACTGAAGGAGCAGCTGAGAGACGTGATGTTTTATCTGGAAACGCAGCAGCAGATTGAACACCTCCCCCCGGAGGCCCGCAGTGAAATCCAGGAGGGACAGATCAACATCGGAGCCAGCCCGTCGGACGACGCCGGCGCCGGCCCGTCCTCCGCCAGGGGCAGGAGAGGCCGGGGCAGGAAGAGGAAGTAGGCCGCAGGTTTTAAGGTCTACTGGGACATGCTAGAAACTTTCGCAGCCTCTCGGCGTGGCCACGTGGCTGAGCTTTGTCCTTTTCGTTCACACGCGTCTCCGTTGTTGTGGTTCCCCAGAAAGCACTCGGAGGAGAAATAAAGACTTGACGCTTATCCTCTCGAAGAACGATTAAATAGGGATGAGATTTACCTGCACAATTTCCCACCTTTTACTTAATGTGGCTTCCACAGGAAGAAAGGTGGAACATGGTGGTGGATTGGTCAGCCATTTAAAGGCAACACTTGTTTGTGGTTTGTTAAGTATATTTTTCATCAGTGTGATGTAAATATATTCAGGTATTTCCAAATCTAAAAAAAAAATTATCTTTTTTTTGGTCATAAGCGGCATTTATTTGATCAAAATTATTATGTTCAGTGTTCCCCAGTTTAATACCGTGTAATAGTTGACATCTTTACATTTCTTCAAAACAAAGTGTTGTTCTTTTACATTGTGAGAGATTTGGCAAAGCAAAGCTGGTACAAGAATGTTTTCTTTGTGTAAAGGAAGCTTGTGTTTTTCCTAAATCATTTTCAGCTGGACTCTATTCTTCAGTAAAATGTGCGCCCCCCCCCCCTCCCCCCAAACGTTATTTCTCTTTACTTTTCCAAAACTAACACTGAACACTACTCAGGATGATAAAGATTAACAGAGATGGAGGAAATTCGTTGATTTGCCACGTTGCTTTTTGTCCCTTATCCGTGCAGTTTATCGCTGTTGGAAAGTCCAGGGACAGCAGCCAGCGCATGCCCACTGACGGGAAGCCTTTTGGGGAGGAGCAGGAAGCATGCTCACCCTTTACCATCTAGGTCAGTGATTCCCAAGCAGGAGGGCGTGTTCCACAGGGGGAAATTCATTCATTGAAATGTATTGAACAAGAATTCTGATACAGGATATAAAAACCCTCTAATCCAGACTCCAGCAATACAAAACAAATATCTATCTATCTATCTATCTATCTATCTATCTATCTATCTATCTATCTATCTATCTATCTATCTATCTATCTATCTATCTATCAATAGCTATGTATATAGATATATAGATATATACACAGTACAGGCCAAAAGTTTTGACAAACCTTGTCATTCAATGCGTTTCCTTTTATTTTCATGACTATTTACGTTGTAGATGGCTGACCGGTTTTATAAATCATCCGTTACACCTTTTAACAGGCAAAATGCAACCTATTCTTCAAAGAATTCATTGAAGGGGAACGCACGACTTCTTCTGAAAGCTTGCTCTAAGATTTTATCATTATTCTTTTATGATTATCAGTTTTATGATCACACCACATGATCACATTATTACCAATTATTACAGTCAAGGCCATAACAATATGTGTAGATGTGTCGCATAAAAGATCCCTGGTCAGGCCTTTCTAAAAAATATGTTCCAAAGATAATTTTTAAAAGAACTACATAGTGTGAGTTACATAGTCATGCAGCAAATACATTCTATAGTTTATATATTACATCAAGATACATTTACTGCACAGAGTGTGAAAAAACTCTTTTCAGATAGGCAAGTTCTAGGGTAAAGTTTTAAAGAATTCCTTCGTCTCACACCTATTGCTCCAAAACTGGAAGATGAGCTCAACTGTTACATCATATATTAAGTAATATATTAATTATATTAATACCACTGTTTTTACCAAGAAGTACATAAAAGGGTTGTGAAATACTGTAGCCCCACTATAAACTATAAAAATAGGATTTATGATTTGGATTTTGCAGATCAAGGGAAAACTTTAGCATATTTCTGATCATTCCTCCCACCTACCCGAGTCTGCTGAACTAGTTTGTGACATTTACTCAAGTACTGTACTAAAGTACTATTTTGTGGTACTTGTACTTTAGGTGAGTATTTACATTTTTTGCTACTTCTTTAAACTTATATTCCACAATAAATCTGTGGAAAATATATTATACTTTCACTCCAGTTGTAGTAACTTGTCACTTTACAGAATACAATTCTACATACAGAACATGTGGTCATTATATAATACATGATACATGGTTAGAGTTAGCGCTGCAACAATAAAGTTGACTGAGAGAAAACAAATCAGCAGCTATCGATAATGTATTCATTGTTTCTTTTATTAGGTAAAGTATCCAAACATTATTTTCTAATTTTGGACTTTTAGTCGGACAAAACAAGAAATTGAATGGCCTCACTTTGGGAAAACAATCAATTAATCAAGAAAAATTGCAGATGAATCCATTACGAATATAGCGAATATAAGAATATATTAGTTTCAGCACTAGTTATAAAGGGTTATTGTAAAGAAATAGTTAGCAGCAACATTTAAAGCATCTTACGTTTTAGTGCATCTGTAATGAATAGAAAGCTGCACTGGTACTTTTACTTTGGATACTTTTAAGGCAAGGCATTATTTGTGTAGCACTTTTCAGCAGCAGTGCAATTCAAAGTACTTTACATAAAACATCAAACACATTATTAAAAATTATATATAAAAAATCTGTACACATAATGCAAAAATTAAGAACAGTAAATAAAAGTTAAAAACAATATAAAAGAAATGTGATTAAAATCAGGTTGAATACCAGAATAAAAGACACAAAGTCACAGTACAGCGCAAATTATTAAACAGACAATATCGATGTGGAAGATCTTCAGCCCTTAAATAAGTAAATTTAGCTGCAATTTTTTTATTTAACCAGGTAGGCCGTTGAGAATCTCATTTGCAACGGCAACCTGGCAAAGAATAAAGCATAAACGTGCAAGACAACATACAATTTTACATTCAGTACAACACAAAACTACAATAGGCAACATAAACACAGAAGAAATACAAAGCCTGCACACAGTATAGTTCAATATTCAGTTAGTGAGGCAGATCAGTAGAAGTGCAACAATTGTTTTTTTAAGATTATTTGTGGGGCTTTTTTCAGCCTTTAATTTTTGACAGAAAGAAGGGGAATCAAAATCAGAAATACTTTATTGATCCCCAAAGGGAAATTCTGTGTCGCAGTTGCATAAATAGACATGCAGGAAATCATCACAGGTCGGATTCAAACCCCAGACCTCTGCGTCGAGGCATAAAACTCTTAAAAGTGCGTGTGCGCCTGCTCTACCACTGAACCAACCTGGCCACAGAAGTGCAACAATTGTATGACAACAACGGTGTGAAGAATAACCGTTGTACCAAAGTAGGCTTTTGGCTGCAGGACTTTTACTTGTGTTGCAGTATTTCTACAGCTTAGTATTGCTTCTTTCGCTAAAGTTACAGATCCATATACTTCTTCCACCACAAGCAAGCTAAAAAGTGGGGAAGCGCTGATCCAGGTCATGCCTGTACATCTGTCCTCAACTAGATTCTAAGCACTGATCATATTTTGAAAACATTGGAGAGATCAATATCACTTTAGAGGTACAACCCTGATCCAGATGTGCATGTGTAGATGAAGCAACAGGTGGCGCTTTTCACTCTTTGAATGTATTTGAGCATTCATTACTTAGGGAACACCTTTTATTCATGTGAGAGTGTTAGATGGACCCGAGGGGCCTTAATTCAGAACTCTTGTGTTTTTATTAATTGGCTCATAAGGTCATTTACACTCGACGGGTAGAAAAAGGAGATTCACTTTTACCTGACAACCCTTTATAAAAACATATTTGCTTTCTTTAGTTAGCAGAGATGAACGATACCAGTTAGCTTAGCTTAGCATAAAGACTGGAAGCAGGGGGGAACAGCTAGCATGGCACTGTCACTGTCTCCTTGTGTTTCTGATCTTTGTGCTAATATGCTAAGCTAACCATCTCATGCTTCAAAATAAACAGACTGATATGAGAGTGGGATCGATCTTCTCCTCGGCACGAAAACAAGCGTTTATCCCAAAATTGCTGAACTGTTCCTTTAATAAAGAGGAGAGTGGGGAAAGTCAGCAGAAACCGAGCTGGAGTTTATATCCCGTGTGCCAGAGAGCATCTGGCACTTTACACGCAACTTTGTTTTCAGAAAAGTGTTTTTTAGTTTCTTAGTATAGTCTGTGCTGTTACATTGTGTGTGTGTGTGTGTGTGTGTGTGTGTGTGTGTGTGTGTGTGTGTGTG